>NC_091698.1:2744772-3047803 GCF_041296265.1 Equus caballus | reverse complement strand
CTTGGTTCTGGTGTGTCTGAGAGCTGGTTCCGGCATGTCCGGCAGATGATTCCGGAGTGTCCGCCAAGTGGTTCTGGCATACCCAGCAGGTGATTTTGGCGTGTCAGGGAGGTGGTACCGGTGAGTCGAGCAGGTGGTTCCGGCGTGCTCAGCAGGTGGTTCAGGCGGTTCTGGCAGGTGGTATCCGTCTGTTCGGGGTGTGGTTCCAGCATCTCATGAACACGTTTCTGGCACGTCTGAGATGTGGTTCCAGCCGGCCCGACAGGTGTTTCCGCAGTGTCCGCCAAGCGGTTCTGGCGTAGTTGGCAGGTGATTTTGGCATGACTGGCAGGTGGTTCCAGCAAGCCTGGCAGGTGATTCCAAAGTGTTCACCAACTGGTTGTGGCGTAGCCGGCAGGTGATTTTTGCGTGATCGGCAGGTGGTTCTGGCGAGTCGAGCAGGTGGTTCCGGCGTGCTCGGCTGGTGCTTCCGGGGTCATTGGCACGGGGTTCTGGCATGTCTGAGAGGTGGTTCTTGCATGCCCGGCACGTGATTCCGGAGTGTTTGCCAAGTGGTTCTGGGATAGTCGGCAGGTGATTTTGGCATGTCTGGCAGGTGGTTCAGGCGAGTTGAGCAGGTGGTTCCAACGTGCTTGGCAGGTGCTTCAGGCGTCTCCGGCACGTGTTTCTGGCACATCTGACAGGTGGTTCCGGCATGCCCAAAAGGTGATTCCGGTCTGTCCGGTAGGTGGTTCCAGCCTGCACGGCATGTGGTTCTGGTACGTCTCAGAGGTGGTTGCGCATGCCCAACAGGTGATTCCGGACTGTCCGCCACATGGTTCTGGCACGTCTGAGAGGTGGTTCCGGCATGCCCGGCAGGTCATCCCAGAGAGTCCTCCAAGTGGTTCTGGCATAACACGCAGGTGATTTTGGCGTGTCAGGCAGGTTGTTCCGTTGTGCTTGGCAGGTGGTTCAGGCTTGGCCGGCAGGTGGTTCCAGACTGTCCAGGACGTGATTCCAGCTTCTCCGGCAGGTGGTTCTGGTACGTCTGAGAGGTGGTTCCGCCATGGCTGGCAGGTGATTCCGGACCGTCCCCCAGGTGGTTCTGGCATAGCCAGGAGTTGATATTGGCCTGTCCGGCAGGTGGTTCCAGCGAGTCGGACAGGTGGCTCTGGCGTGCTCGGCAGGTGGTTCCGGTCTGTCCGGTAGGTCATTCCGGCGTGTCCGGCACGTGCTTCCGGCACGTCTGAGAGGTGGTTCCGGCATGCGCGACAGGTGATTTCGGAGTGTCCGCCAGGTGGTTCTGGCGTACCCGGAAGGTGATATTGGCGTGTCCGGCAGGTGTTTCTGACGAGTCGAGCAGGTGGCTCCGGCATGCTCGGCAGGTGCTTCCGGCGTCTCCGGCACGTGGTTCTGGTGTGTCTGAGAGCTGGTTCCGGCATGTCCGGCAGATGATTCCGGAGTGTCCGCCAAGTGGTTCTGGCATACCCGGCTGGTGATTTGGGCCTGTCAGGTAGGTGGTTCCGGCGAGTCGAGCAGGTGGCTCCGGCGTGCTCGGCAGGTTGTTCAGACGGGTCTGGCAGGTGTTTTCCGTCTGTTCTGGGTGTGGTTCCAGCATCTCATGCACATGGTTCTGGCACGTCTGAGATGTGGTTCCGGCCGGCCCGACAGGTGTTTCCACAGTGTCCGCCAAGTGGTACTGGCGTAGTTGGCAGGTGATTTTGGCATGACCGGCAGGTGGTTCCAGCAAGCCCGGCAGGTGATTCCGAAGTGTTCCCCAACTGGTTGTGGCGTAGCCGGCAGGTGATTTTTGCGTGTCCGGCAGGTGGTTCTGGCGAGTCGAGCAGGTGGTTCCGGCGTGCTCGGCAGGTGCTTCCGGGGTCATTGGCACGTGGTTCTGGCATATCTGAGAGGTGGTTCCGGCATGCCCGGCAGGTGATTCCGGAGTGTTCGCCAAGTGTTTCCGGCGTAGCCGGCAGGTGATTTTGCATGTCCAGCGGTCGTTCCGGCGGGTCGAGCCGGTGGTTCCGGCGTGTCCGGCAGGTGGTTCCGGTCTGTCCGGCAGGTGGTTCTGTGGTGTCCGGCACGAGGTTCAGTCTGAGAGGCTGTGCCGGCATGCCCCTCACGTGATTCCGGCTTGTCCCCGAAGTGGTGCTGGTGTAGCGGGCAGGTGATTTTGGCGTGTCCGGCAGGTGGTTCAGGCGAGTTGAGCCGGTGGTTGCGACGTGCTCGGCAGGTGCTTCCGGCGTCTCCGGCACGTGTTTCTGGCACATCTGACTGGTGGTTCCGGCATGCCCAAAAGTTGATTCCGGTCTGTCCGGTAGGTGGTTCCGGCGTGCACGGCACGTGGTTCTGGTACGTCTCAGAGGTGGTTGCGTATGCCCAACAGGTGATTCCGGACTGTCCGCCACGTGCTTCTGGCACGTCTGAGAGGTGGTTCCAACATGCCCGGCAGGTCATTTCGGAGAGTCGTCCAAGTGGTTCTGGCGTAGCCCGCAGGTGATTTTGGCGTGTCCGGCAGGTGGTTCCGCCGTGCTCGGCAGGTGGTTCAGGCATGGCCGTCACGTGGTTCCAGTCTGTCCAGGACGTGTTTCCAGCTTCTCCGGCAGGTGGTTCTGGTACGTCTGAGAGGTGGTTCCGCCATGGCTGGCAGGTGATCCCAGACTGTCCCCCAGGTGTTTCTGGCATAGCCAGCCGTTGATATTGGCCTGTCTGGCAGGTGGTTCCAGCGAGTCGAACAGGTGGCTCCGGCGTTCTTGGCAGGTGGTTCCGGTCTGTCCGGTAGGTGTTTCGGGCGTGTCTGGCACGTGCTTCCGGCACGTCTGAGAGGTGGTTCCGGCATGCGCGGCAGGTGATTCCGTAGTGTCCGCCAGGTGGTTCTGGCATACCCGGCAGGTGATTTTGGCGTGTGCGGCAGGTGTTTCTGGCGAGTCGAGCAGGTGGCTCCGGCATGCTCGGCAGGTGCTTCCGGCGTCTCCGGCATGTGGTTCTGGTGTGTCTGAGAGCTGGTTCCGGCATGTCCGGCAGGTGATTCCGGAGTGTCCGCCAAGTGGTTTTGGCATACCCGGCTGGTGATTTTGTCATGTCAGGTAGGTGGTTCCGGCGAGTCGAGCAGGTGGCTCCGGCGTGCTTTGCAGGTTGTTCACACGGGTCTGGCAGGTGTTTTCCGTCTGTTCGGGGTGTGGTTCCAGCATCTCATGCACATGGTTCTGGCACGTCTGAGATGTGGTTCCGGCCGGCCCGACAGGTGTTTCCACAGTGTCTGCCAAGTGGTACTGGCGTAGTTGGCAGGTGATTTTGGCATGACCGGCAGGTGGTTCCAGCTAGCCCGGCAGGTGATTCCGAAGTGTTCCCCCACCGGTTGTGGCGTAGGGGGCAGGTGATTTTTGCGTGTCCGGCAGGTGGTTCTGGCGAGTCGAGCAGGTGGTTCCGGCGTGCTCGGCAGGTGCTTCCGGGGTCATTGGCACGTGGTTCTGGCATATCTGAGAGGTGGTTCCGGCATGCCCGGCAGGTGATTCCGGAGTGTTCGCCAAGTGTTTCCGGCGTAGCCGGCAGGTGATTTTTGCATGTCCAGCGGTCGTTCCGGCGGGTCGAGCCGGTGGTTCCGGCGTGTCCGGCAGGTGGTTCCGGTCTGTCCGGCAGGTGGTTCTGTGGTGTCCGGCACGAGGTTCAGTCTGAGAGGCTGTGCCGGCATGCCCCTCACGTGATTCCGGCTTGTCCCCGAAGTGGTGCTGGTGTAGCGGGCAGGTGATTTTGGCGTGTCCGGCAGGTGGTTCAGGCGAGTTGAGCAGGTGGTTGCGACGTGCTCGGCAGGTGCTTCCGGCGTCTCCGGCACGTGTTTCTGGCACATCTGACTGGTGGTTCCGGCATGCCCAAAAGTTGATTCCGGTCTGTCCGGTAGGTGGTTCCGGCGTGCACGGCACGTCGTTGTGGTACGTCTCAGAGGTGGTTGTGTATGCCCAACAGGTGATTCCGGACTGTCCGCAACGTGCTTCTGGCACGTCTGAGAGGTGGTTCCAACATGCCCGGCAGGTCATTTCGGAGAGTCGTCCAAGTGGTTCTGGCGTAGCCCGCAGGTGATTTTGGCGTGTCCGGCAGGTGGTTCCGCCGTGCTCGGCAGGTGGTTCAGGCATGGCCGTCACGTGGTTCCAGTCTGTCCAGGACGTGTTTCCAGCTTCTCCGGCAGGTGGTTCTGGTACGTCTGAGAGGTGGTTCCGCCATGGCTGGCAGGTGATCCCGGACTGTCCCCCAGGTGGTTCTGGCATAGCCAGCCGTTGATATTGGCCTGTCCGGCAGGTGGTTCCAGCGAGTCGAACAGGTGGCTCCGGCGTTCTTGGCAGGTGGTTCCGGTCTGTCCGGTAGGTGTTTCGGGCGTGTCTGGCACGTGCTTCCGGCACGTCTGAGAGGTGGTTCCGGCATGCGCGGCAGGTGGTTCAGGCGGTTCTGGCAGGTGGTATCCGTCTGTTCGGGGTGTGGTTCCAGCATCTCATGAACACGTTTCTGGCAAGTCTGAGATGTGGTTCCAGCCGGCCCGACAGGTGTTTCCGCAGTGTCCGCCAAGCGGTTCTGGCGTAGTTGGCAGGTGATTTTGGCATGACTGGCAGGCGGTTCCAGCAAGCCTGGCAGGTGATTCCAAAGTGTTCACCAACTGGTTGTGGCGTAGCCGGCAGGTGATTTTTGCGTGATCGGCAGGTGGTTCTGGCGAGTCGAGCAGGTGGTTCCGGCGTGCTTGGCTGGTGCTTCCGGGGTCATTGGCACGGGGTTCTGGCATGTCTGAGAGGTGGTTCCTGCATGCCCGGCAAGTGATTCCGGAGTGTTCGCCAAGTGGTTCTGGCATAGTCGGCAGGTGATTTTGGCATGTCCGGCAGGTGGTTCAGGCGAGTTGAGCAGGTGGTTCCAACGTGCTTGGCAGGTGCTTCCGGCGTCTCCGGCACGTGTTTCTGGCACATCTGACAGGTGGTTCCGGCATGCCCGAAAGTTGATTCCGGTCTGTCCGGTAGGTGGTTCCAGCCTGCACGGCATGTGGTTCTGGTACGTCTCAGAGGTGGTTGCGCATGCCCAACAGGTGATTCCGGACTGTCCGCCACATGGTTCTGGCACGTCTGAGAGGTGGTTCCGGCATGCCCGGCAGGTCATCCCAGAGAGTCCTCCAAGTGGTTCTGGCATAACACGCAGGTGATTTTGGCGTGTCTGGCAGGTTGTTCCGTTGTGCTTGGCAGGTGGTTCAGGCTTGGCCGGCAGGTGGTTCCAGACTGTCCAGGACGTGTTTCCAGCTTCTCCGGCAGGTGGTTCTGGTACGTCTGAGAGGTGGTTCCGCCATGGCTGGCAGGTGATTCCGGACCGTCCCCCAGGTGGTTCTGGCATAGCCAGCATTTGATATGGGCCTGTCCGGCAGGTGGTTCCAGCGAGTCGAACAGGTGGCTCCGGCGTGCTCGGCAGGTGGTTCCGTTCTGTCCGGTTGGTGATTCCGGCGTGTCCGGCACGTGCTTCCGGCACGTCTGAGAGGTGGTTCCGGCATGCGCGACAGGTGGTTTCGGAGTGTCCGCCAGGTGCTTCTGGCGTACCCGGCAGGTGATTTTGGCGTGTCCGGCAGGTGTTTCTGGCGAGTCGAGCAGGTGGCTCCGGCATGCTCGGCAGGTGCTTCCGGCGTCTCCGGCACGTGGTTCTGGTGTGTCTGAGAGCTGGTTCCGGCATGTCCGGCAGATGATTACGGAGTGTCCGCCAAGTGGTTCTGGCATACCCGGCTGGTGATTTGGGCCTGTCAGGTAGGTGGTTCCGGCGAGTCGAGCAGGTGGCTCCGGCGTGCTCGGCAGGTTGTTCAGACGGGTCTGGCAGGTGTTTTCCGTCTGTTCTGGGTGTGGTTCCAGCATCTCATGCACATGGTTCTGGCACGTCTGAGATGTGGTTCCGGCCGGCCCGACAGGTGTTTCCACAGTGTCCGCCAAGTGGTACTGGCGTAGTTGGCAGGTGATTTTGGCATGACCGGCAGGTGGTTCCAGCAAGCCCGGCAGGTGATTCCGAAGTGTTCCCCAACTGGTTGTGGCGTAGCCGGCAGGTGATTTTTGCGTGTCCGGCAGGTGGTTCTGGCGAGTCGAGCAGGTGGTTCCGGCGTGCTCGGCAGGTGCTTCCGGGGTCATTGGCACGTGGTTCTGGCATATCTGAGAGGTGGTTCCGGCATGCCCGGCAGGTGATTCCGGAGTGTTCGCCAAGTGTTTCCGGAGTAGCCGGCAGGTGATTTTGCATGTCCAGCGGTCGTTCCGGCGGGTCGAGGCGGTGGTTCCGGCGTGTCCGGCAGGTGGTTCCGGTCTGTCCGGCAGGTGGTTCTGTGGTGTCCGGCACGAGGTTCAGTCTGAGAGGCTGTGCCGGCATGCCCCTCACGTGATTCCGGCTTGTCCCCGAAGTGGTGCTGGTGTAGCGGGCAGGTGATTTTGGCATGTCCGGCAGGTGGTTCAGGCGAGTTGAGCAGGTGGTTGCGACGTGCTCGGCAGGTGCTTCCGGCGTCTCCGGCACGTGTTTCTGGCACATCTGACTGGTGGTTCCGGCATGCCCGAAAGGTGATTCCGGTCTGTCCGGTAGGTGGTTCCAGCCTGCACGGCATGTGGTTCTGGTACGTCTCAGAGGTGGTTGCGCATGCCCAACAGGTGATTCCGGACTGTCCGCCACATGGTTCTGGCACGTCTGAGAGGTGGTTCCGGCATGCCCGGCAGGTCATCCCAGAGAGTCCTCCAAGTGGTTCTGGCATAACACGCAGGTGATTTTGGCGTGTCTGGCAGGTTGTTCCGTTGTGCTTGGCAGGTGGTTCAGGCTTGGCCGGCAGGTGGTTCCAGACTGTCCAGGACGTGTTTCCAGCTTCTCCGGCAGGTGGTTCTGGTACGTCTGAGAGGTGGTTCCGCCATGGCTGGCAGGTGATTCCGGAGCGTCCCCCAGGTGGTTCTGGAAGAGCCAGAAGTTGATATTGGCCTTTCCGGCAGGGGGTTCCAGCGAGTCGAACAAGGTGGCTCCGGCGTGCTCGGCAGGTGGTTCCGGTCTGTCCGGTAGGTGATTCCGGCGTGTCCGGCACGTGCTTCCGGCACGTCTGAGAGGTGGTTCCAGCATGCGCGGCAGGTGATTCCGTAGTGTCAGCCAGGTGGTTCTGGCGTACCCGGCAGGTGATTTTGGCGTGTCCGGCAGGTGTTTCTGGCGAGTCGAGCAGGTGGCTCCGGCATGCTCGGCAGGTGCTTCCGTCGTCTCCGGCACTTGGTTCTGGTGTGTCTGAGAGCTGTTTCCGGCATGTCCGGCAGATGATTCCGGGGTGTCCGCCAAGTGGTTCTGGCATACCCAGCAGGTGATTTTGGCGTGTCAGGGAGGTGGTACCGGTGAGTCGAGCAGGTGGTTCCGGCGTGCTCAGCAGGTGGTTCAGGCGGTTCTGGGAGGTGGTATCCGTCTGTTCGGGGTGTGGTTCCAGCGTCTCATGAACACGTTTCTGGCACGTCTGAGATGTGGTTCCAGCCGGCCCGACAGGTGTTTCCGCAGTGTCCGCCAAGCGGTTCTGGCGTAGTTGGCAGGTGATTTTGGCATGACTGGCAGGTGGTTCCAGCAAGCCTTGCAGGTGATTCCAAAGTGTTCACCAACTGGTTGTGGCGTAGCCGGCAGGTGATTTTTGCGTGATCGGCAGGTGGTTCTGGCGAGTCGAGCAGGTGGCTCCGGCGGGCTCGGCTGGTGCTTCCGGGGTCATTGGCACGGGGTTCTGGCATGTCTGAGAGGTGGTTCCTGCATGCCCGGTAAGTGATTTCGGAGTGTAAGACAGGTGGTTATGGCCTACCCGGCAGGTGATTTTTGCATGTCCGGCAGGTGTTTCTGGCGAGTGGAGCAGGTGGCTCCGGCATGCTCGGCAGGTGCTTCCGGCGTCTCCGGCACGTGGTTCTGGTGTGTCTGAGTGCTGGTTCCGGCATGTCCGGCAGATGATTCCGGAGTGTCCGCCAAGTGGTTCTGGCATACCCGGCTGGTGATTTTGGCATGTCAGGTAGGTGGTTCCGGCGAGTCGAGCAGGTGGCTCCGGCGTGCTCAGCAGGTTGTTCAGACGGGTCTGGCAGGTGTTTTCCGTCTGTTCGGGGTGTGGTTCCAGCATCTCATGCACATGGTTCTGGCACGTCTGAGATGTGGTTCCGGCCGGCCCGACAGGTGTTTCCACAGTGTCCGCCAAGTGGTACTGGCGTATTTGGCAGGTGATTTTGGCATGACCGGCAGGTGGTTCCAGCAAGCCCGGCAGGTGATTCCGAAGTGTTCCCCCACCGGTTGTGGCGTAGCCGGCAGGTGATTTTTGCGTGGCCGGCAGGTGGTTCTGGCGAGTCGAGCAGGTGGTTCCGGCGTGCTCGGCAGGTGCTTCCGGGGTCATTGGCACGTGGTTCTGGCATATCTGAGAGGTGGTTCCGGCATGCCCGGCAGGTGATTCCGGAGTGTTCGCCAAGTGTTTCCGGCGTAGCCGGCAGGTGATTTTTGCATGTCCAGCGGTCGTTCCGGCAGGTCGATCCGGTGGTTCCGGCGTGTCCGGCAGGTGGTTCCGGTCTGTCCGGCAGGTGGTTCTGTGGTGTCCGGCACGAGGTTCAGTCTGAGAGGCTGTGCCGGCATGCCCCTCACGTGATTCCGGCTTGTCCCCGAAGTGGTGCTGGTGTAGCGGGCAGGTGATTTTGGCGTGTCCGGCAGGTGGTTCAGGCGAGTTGAGCAGGTGGTTGCGACGTGCTCGGCAGGTGCTTCCGGCGTCTCCGGCACGTGTTTCTGGCACATCTGACTGGTGGTTCCGGCATGCCCAAAAGTTGATTCCGGTCTGTCCGGTAGGTGGTTCCGGCGTGCACGGCACGTGGTTCTGGTACGTGTCAGAGGTGGTTGCGTATGCCCAACAGGTGATTCCGGACTGTCCGCCACGTGCTTCTGGCACGTCTGAGAGGTGGTTCCAACATGCCCGGCAGGTCATTTCGGAGAGTCGTCCAAGTGGTTCTGGCGTAGCCCGCAGGTGATTTTGGCGTGTCCGGCAGGTGGTTCCGCCGTGCTCGGCAGGTGGTTCAGGCATGGCCGTCACGTGGTTCCAGTCTGTCCAGGACGTGTTTCCAGCTTCTCCGGCAGGTGGTTCTGGTACGTCTGAGAGGTGGTTCCGCCATGGCTGGCAGGTGATCCCGGACTGTCCCCCAGGTGTTTCTGGCATAGCCAGCCGTTGATATTGGCCTGTCTGGCAGGTGGTTCCAGCGAGTCGAACAGGTGGCTCCGGCGTTCTTGGCAGGTGGTTCCGGTCTGTCCGGTAGGTGTTTCGGGCGTGTCTGGCACGTGCTTCCGGCACGTCTGAGAGGTGGTTCCGGCATGCGCGGCAGGTGATTCCGTAGTGTCCGCCAGGTGGTTCTGGCATACCCGGCAGGTGATTTTGGTGTGTGCGGCAGGTGTTTCTGGCGAGTCGAGCAGGTGGCTCCGGCATGCTCGGCAGGTGCTTCCGGCGTCTCCGGCACTTGGTTCTGGTGTGTCTGAGAGCTGTTTCCGGCATGTCCGGCAGATGATTCCGGGGTGTCCGCTAAGTGGTTCTGGCATTCCCAGCAGGTGATTTTGGCGTGTCAGGGAGGTGGTACCGGTGAGTCGAGCAGGTGGTTCCGGCGTGCTCAGCAGGTGGTTCAGGCGGTTCTGGCAGGTGGTATCCGTCTGTTCGGGGTGTGGTTCCAGCATCTCATGAACACGTTTCTGGCACGTCTGAGATGTGGTTCCAGCCGGCCCGACAGGTGTTTCCGCAGTGTCCGCCAAGCGGTTCTGGCGTAGTTGGCAGGTGATTTTGGCATGACTGGCAGGTGGTTCCAGCAAGCCTTGCAGGTGATTCCAAAGTTTTCACCAACTGGTTGTGGCGTAGCCGGCAGGTGATTTTTGCGTGATCGGCAGGTGGTTCTGGCGAGTCGAGCAGGTGGTTCCGGCGTGCTCGGCTGGTGCTTCCGGGGTCATTGGCACGGGGTCCTGGCATGTCTGAGAGGTGGTTCCTGCATGCCCGGTAAGTGATTTCGGAGTGTCCGACAGGTGGTTATGGCGTACCCGGCAGGTGATTTTTGCATGTCCGGCAGGTGTTTCTGGCGAGTGGAGCAGGTGGCTCCGGCATGCTCGGCAGGTGCTTCCGGCGTCTCCGGCACGTGGTTCTGGTGTGTCTGAGTGCTGGTTCCGGCATGTCCGGCAGATGATTCCGGAGTGTCCGCCAAGTGGTTCTGGCATACCCGGCTGGTGATTTTGGCATGTCAGGTAGGTGGTTCCGGCGAGTCGAGCAGGTGGCTCCGGCGTGCTCAGCAGGTTGTTCAGACGGGTCTGGCAGGTGTTTTCCGTCTGTTCGGGGTGTGGTTCCAGCATCTCATGCACATGGTTCTGGCACGTCTGAGATGTGGTTCCGGCCGGCCCGACAGGTGTTTCCACAGTGTCCGCCAAGTGGTACTGGCGTATTTGGCAGGTGATTTTGGCATGACCGGCAGGTGGTTCCAGCAAGCCCGGCAGGTGATTCCGAAGTGTTCCCCCACCGGTTGTGGCGTAGCCGGCAGGTGATTTTTGCGTGGCCGGCAGGTGGTTCTGGCGAGTCGAGCAGGTGGTTCCGGCGTGCTCGGCAGGTGCTTCCGGGGTCATTGGCACGTGGTTCTGGCATATCTGAGAGGTGGTTCCGGCATGCCCGGCAGGTGATTCCGGAGTGTTCGCCAAGTGTTTCCGGCGTAGCCGGCAGGTGATTTTTGCATGTCCAGCGGTCGTTCCGGCAGGTCGATCCGGTGGTTCCGGCGTGTCCGGCAGGTGGTTCCGGTCTGTCCGGCAGGTGGTTCTGTGGTGTCCGGCACGAGGTTCAGTCTGAGAGGCTGTGCCGGCATGCCCCTCACGTGATTCCGGCTTGTCCCCGAAGTGGTGCTGGTGTAGCGGGCAGGTGATTTTGGCGTGTCCGGCAGGTGGTTCAGGCGAGTTGAGCAGGTGGTTGCGACGTGCTCGGCAGGTGCTTCCGGCGTCTCCGGCACGTGTTTCTGGCACATCTGACTGGTGGTTCCGGCATGCCCAAAAGTTGATTCCGGTCTGTCCGGTAGGTGGTTCCGGCGTGCACGGCACGTGGTTCTGGTACGTGTCAGAGGTGGTTGCGTACGCCCAGCAGGTGATTCCGGACTGTCCGCCACGTGCTTCTGGCACGTCTGATAGGTGGTTCCAACATGCCCGGCAGGTCATTTCGGAGAGTCGTCCAAGTGGTTCTGGCGTAGCCCGCAGGTGATTTTGGCGTGTCCGGCAGGTGGTTCCGCTGTGCTCGGCAGGTGGTTCAGGCATGGCCGTCACGTGGTTCCAGTCTGTCCAGGACGTGTTTCCAGCTTCTCCGGCAGGTGGTTCTGGTACGTCTGAGAGGTGGTTCCGCCATGGCTGGCAGGTGATCCCGGACTGTCCCGCAGGTGTTTCTGGCATAGCCAGCCGTTGATATTGGCCTGTCCGGCAGGTGGTTCCAGCGAGTCGAACAGGTGGCTCCGGCGTTCTTGGCAGGTGGTTCCGGTCTGTCCGGTAGGTGTTTCCGGCGTGTCTGGCACGTGCTTCCGGCACGTCTGAGAGGTGGTTCCGGCATGCGCGGCAGGTGGTTCAGGCGGTTCTGGCAGGTGGTATCCGTCTGTTCGGGGTGTGGTTTCAGCGTCTCATGAACACGTTTCTGGCACGTCTGAGATGTGGTTCCAGCCGGCCCGACAGGTGTTTCCGCAGTGTCCGCCAAGCAGTTCTGGCGTAGTTGGCAGGTGATTTTGGCATGACTGGCAGGTGGTTCCAGCAAGCCTTGCAGGTGATTCCAAAGTGTTCACCAACTGGTTGTGGCGTAGCCGGCAGGTGATTTTTGCGTGATCGGCAGGTGGTTCTGGCGAGTCGAGCAGGTGGCTCCGGCGTGCTCGGCTGGTGCTTCCGGGGTCATTGGCACGGGGTTCTGGCATGTCTGAGAGGTGGTTCCTGCATGCCCGGCAAGTGATTCCGGAGTGTTCGCCAAGTGGTTCTGGCATAGTCGGCAGGTGATTTTGGCATGTCCGGCAGGTGGTTCAGGCGAGTTGAGCAGGTGGTTCGAACGTGCTTGGCAGGTGCTTCCGGCGTCTCCGGCACGTGTTTCTGGCACATCTGACAGGTGGTTCCGGCATGCCCGAAAGGTGATTCCGGTCTGTCCGGTAGGTGGTTCCAGCCTGCACGGCATGTGGTTCTGGTACGTCTCAGAGGTGGTTGCGCATGCCCAACAGGTGATTCCGGACTGTCCGCCACATGGTTCTGGCACGTCTGAGAGGTGGTTCCGGCATGCCCGGCAGGTCATCGCAGAGAGTCCTCCAAGTGGTTCTGGCACAACACGCAGGTGATTTTGGCGTGTCTGGCAGGTTGTTCCGCTGTGCTTGGCAGGTGGTTCAGGCTTGGCCGGCAGGTGGTTCCAGACTGTCCAGGACGTGTTTCCAGCTTCTCCAGCAGGTGGTTCTGGTACGTCTGAGAGGTGGTTCCGCCATGGCTGGCAGGTGATTCAAGACCGTCCCCCAGGTGGTTCTGGCATAGCCAGCAGTTGATATTGGCCTGTCTGGCAGGTGGTTCCAGCGAGTCGAACAGGTGGCTCCGGCGTTCTTGGCAGGTGGTTCCGGTCTGTCCGGTAGGTGATTCCGGCGTGTCCGGCACGTGCTTCCGGCACGTCTGAGAGGTGGTTCCGGCATGCACGACAGGTGATTCCGTAGTGTCCGCCAGGTGGTTCTGGCGTACCCGGCAGGTGATTTTATCGTGTCCGGCAGGTGTTTCTGGCGAGTCGAGCATGTGGCTCCGGCATGCTCGGCAGGTGCTTCCGGCGTCTCCGGCATGTGGTTCTGGTGTGTCTGAGAGCTGGTTCCGGCATGTCCGGCAGGTGATTCCGGAGTGTCCGCCAAGTGGTTTTGGCATACCCGGCTGGTGATTTTGTCATGTCAGGTAGGTGGTTCCGGCGAGTCGAGCAGGTGGCTCCGGCGTGCTTTGCAGGTTGTTCACACGGGTCTGGCAGGTGTTTTCCGTCTGTTCGGGGTGTGGTTCCAGCATCTCATGCACATGGTTCTGGCACGTCTGAGATGTGGTTCCGGCCGGCCCGACAGGTGTTTCCACAGTGTCTGCCAAGTGGTACTGGCGTAGTTGGCAGGTGATTTTGGCATGACCGGCAGGTGGTTCCAGCTAGCCCGGCGGGTGATTCCGAAGTGTTCCCCCACCGGTTGTGGCGTAGGGGGCAGGTGATTTTTGCGTGTCCGGCAGGTGGTTCTGGCGAGTCTAGCAGGTGGTTCCGGCGTGCTCGGCAGGTGCTTCCGGGGTCATTGGCACGTGGTTCTGGCATATCTGAGAGGTGGTTCCGGCATGCCCGGCAGGTGATTCCGGAGTGTTCGCCAAGTGTTTCCGGCGTAGCCGGCAGGTGATTTTTGCATGTCTAGCGGTCGTTCCGGCGGGTCGAGCCGGTGGTTCCGGCGTGTCCGGCAGGTGGTTCCGGTCTGTCCGGCAGGTGGTTCTGTGGTGTCCGGCACGAGGTTCAGTCTGAGAGGCTGTGCCGGCATGCCCCTCACGTGATTCCGGCTTGTCCCCGAAGTGGTGCTGGTGTAGCGGGCAGGTGATTTTGGCGTGTCCGGCAGGTGGTTCAGGCGAGTTGAGCAGGTGGTTGCGACGTGCTCGGCAGGTGCTTCCGGCGTCTCCGGCACGTGTTTCTGGCACATCTGACTGGTGGTTCCGGCATGCCCAAAAGTTGATTCCGGTCTGTCCGGTAGGTGGTTCCGGCGTGCACGGCACGTCGTTGTGGTACGTCTCAGAGGTGGTTGCGTATGCCCAACAGGTGATTCCGGACTGTCCGCAACGTGCTTCTGGCACGTCTGAGAGGTGGTTCCAACATGCCCGGCAGGTCATTTCGGAGAGTCGTCCAAGTGGTTCTGGCGTAGCCCGCAGGTGATTTTGGCGTGTCCGGCAGGTGGTTCCGCCGTGCTCGGCAGGTGGTTCAGGCATGGCCGTCACGTGGTTCCAGTCTGTCCAGGACGTGTTTCCAGCTTCTCCGGCAGGTGGTTCTGGTACGTCTGAGAGGTGGTTCCGCCATGGCTGGCAGGTGATCCCGGACTGTCCCCCAGGTGGTTCTGGCATAGCCAGCCGTTGATATTGGCCTGTCCGGCAGGTGGTTCCAGCGAGTCGAACAGGTGGCTCCGGCGTTCTTGGCAGGTGGTTCCGGTCTGTCCGGTAGGTGTTTCCGGCGTGTCTGGCACGTGCTTCCGGCACGTCTGAGAGGTGGTTCCGGCATGCGCGGCAGGTGGTTCAGGCGGTTCTGGCAGGTGGTATCCGTCTGTTCGGGGTGTGGTTCCAGCATCTCATGAACACGTTTCTGGCAAGTCTGAGATGTGGTTCCAGCCGGCCCGACAGGTGTTTCCGCAGTGTCCGCCAAGCGGTTCTGGCGTAGTTGGCAGGTGATTTTGGCATGACTGGCAGGCGGTTCCAGCAAGCCTGGCAGGTGATTCCAAAGTGTTCACCAACTGGTTGTGGCGTAGCCGGCAGGTGATTTTTGCGTGATCGGCAGGTGGTTCTGGCGAGTCGAGCAGGTGGTTCCGGCGTGCTCGGCTGGTGCTTCCGGGGTCATTGGCACGGGGTTCTGGCATGTCTGAGAGGTGGTTCCTGCATGCCCGGCAAGTGATTCCGGAGTGTTCGCCAAGTGGTTCTGGCATAGTCGGCAGGTGATTTTGGCATGTCCGGCAGGTGGTTCAGGCGAGTTGAGCAGGTGGTTCCAACGTGCTTGGCAGGTGCTTCCGGCGTCTCCGGCACGTGTTTCTGGCACATCTGACAGGTGGTTCCGGCATGCCCGAAAGTTGATTCCGGTCTGTCCGGTAGGTGGTTCCAGCCTGCACGGCATGTGGTTCTGGTACGTCTCAGAGGTGGTTGCGCATGCCCAACAGGTGATTCCGGACTGTCCGCCACATGGTTCTGGCACGTCTGAGAGGTGGTTCCGGCATGCCCGGCAGGTCATCCCAGAGAGTCCTCCAAGTGGTTCTGGCATAACACGCAGGTGATTTTGGCGTGTCTGGCAGGTTGTTCCGTTGTGCTTGGCAGGTGGTTCAGGCTTGGCCGGCAGGTGGTTCCAGACTGTCCAGGACGTGTTTCCAGCTTCTCCGGCAGGTGGTTCTGGTACGTCTGAGAGGTGGTTCCGCCATGGCTGGCAGGTGATTCAAGACCGTCCCCCAGGTGGTTCTGGCATAGCCAGCATTTGATATGGGCCTGTCCGGCAGGTGGTTCCAGCGAGTCGAACAGGTGGCTCCGGCGTGCTCGGCAGGTGGTTCCGTTCTGTCCGGTTGGTGATTCCGGCGTGTCCGGCACGTGCTTCCGGCACGTCTGAGAGGTGGTTCCGGCATGCGCGACAGGTGGTTTCGGAGTGTCCGCCAGGTGCTTCTGGCGTACCCGGCAGGTGATTTTGGCGTGTCCGGCAGGTGTTTCTGGCGAGTCGAGCAGGTGGCTCCGGCATGCTCGGCAGGTGCTTCCGGCGTCTCCGGCACGTGGTTCTGGTGTGTCTGAGAGCTGGTTCCGGCATGTCCGGCAGATGATTACGGAGTGTCCGCCAAGTGGTTCTGGCATACCCGGCTGGTGATTTGGGCCTGTCAGGTAGGTGGTTCCGGCGAGTCGAGCAGGTGGCTCCGGCGTGCTCGGCAGGTTGTTCAGACGGGTCTGGCAGGTGTTTTCCGTCTGTTCTGGGTGTGGTTCCAGCATCTCATGCACATGGTTCTGGCACGTCTGAGATGTGGTTCCGGCCGGCCCGACAGGTGTTTCCACAGTGTCCGCCAAGTGGTACTGGCGTAGTTGGCAGGTGATTTTGGCATGACCGGCAGGTGGTTCCAGCAAGCCCGGCAGGTGATTCCGAAGTGTTCCCCAACTGGTTGTGGCGTAGCCGGCAGGTGATTTTTGCGTGTCCGGCAGGTGGTTCTGGCGAGTCGAGCAGGTGGTTCCGGCGTGCTCGGCAGGTGCTTCCGGGGTCATTGGCACGTGGTTCTGGCATATCTGAGAGGTGGTTCCGGCATGCCCGGCAGGTGATTCCGGAGTGTTCGCCAAGTGTTTCCGGAGTAGCCGGCAGGTGATTTTGCATGTCCAGCGGTCGTTCCGGCGGGTCGAGGCGGTGGTTCCGGCGTGTCCGGCAGGTGGTTCCGGTCTGTCCGGCAGGTGGTTCTGTGGTGTCCGGCACGAGGTTCAGTCTGAGAGGCTGTGCCGGCATGCCCCTCACGTGATTCCGGCTTGTCCCCGAAGTGGTGCTGGTGTAGCGGGCAGGTGATTTTGGCGTGTCGGGCAGGTGGTTCAGGCGAGTTGAGCAGGTGGTTGCGACGTGCTCGGCAGGTGCTTCCGGCGTCTCCGGCACGTGTTTCTGGCACATCTGACTGGTGGTTCCGGCATGCCCGAAAGGTGATTCCGGTCTGTCCGGTAGGTGGTTCCAGCCTGCACGGCATGTGGTTCTGGTACATCTCAGAGGTGGTTGCGCATGCCCAACAGGTGATTCCGGACTGTCCGCCACATGGTTCTGGCACGTCTGAGAGGTGGTTCCGGCATGCCCGGCAGGTCATCCCAGAGAGTCCTCCAAGTGGTTCTGGCATAACACGCAGGTGATTTTGGCGTGTCAGGCAGGTTGTTCCGTTGTGCTTGGCAGGTGGTTCAGGCATGGCCGGCAGGTGGTTCCCGACTGTCCAGGACGTGTTTCCAGCTTCTCCGGCAGGTGGTTCTGGTACGTCTGAGAGGTGGTTCCGCCATGGCTGGCAGGTGATTCCGGACCGTCCCCCAGGTGGTTCTGGCATAGCCAGCAGTTGATATTGGCCTGTCCGGCAGGTGGTTCCAGCGAGTCGAACAGGTGGCTCCGGCGTACTCGGCAGGTGGTTCCGGTCTGTCCGGTAGGTCATTCCGGCGTGTCCGGCACGTGCTTCCTGCACGTCTGAGATGTGGTTCCGGCATGCGCGACAGGTGGTTTCGGAGTGTCCGCCAGGTGGTTCTGGCGTACCCGGCAGGTGATTTTGGCGTGTGCGGCAGGTGTTTCTGGCGAGTCGAGCAGGTGGCTCCGGCATGCTCGGCAGGTGCTTCCGGCGTCTCCGGCACTTGGTTCTGGTGTGTCTGAGAGCTGGTTCCGGCATGTCCGGCAGATGATTCCGGAGTGTCCGCCAAGTGGTTCTCGCATACCCAGCAGGTGATTTTGGCGTGTCAGGGAGGTGGTACCGGTGAGTCGAGCAGGTGGTTCCGGCGTGCTCAGCAGGTGGTTCAGGCGGTTCTGGCAGGTGGTATCCGTCTGTTCGGGGTGTGGTTCCAGCATCTCATGAACACGTTTCTGGCAAGTCTGAGATGTGGTTCCAGCCGGCCCGACAGGTGTTTCCGCAGTGTCCGCCAAGCGGTTCTGGCGTAGTTGGCAGGTGATTTTGGCATGACTGGCAGGTGGTTCCAGCAAGCCTGGCAGGTGATTCCAAAGTGTTCACCAACTGGTTGTGGCGTAGCCGGCAGGTGATTTTTGCGTGATCGGCAGGTGGTTCTGGCGAGTCGAGCAGGTGGTTCCGGCGTGCTCGGCTGGTGCTTCCGGGGTCATTGGCACGGGGTTCTGGCATGTCTGAGAGGTGGTTCCTGCATGCCCGGCAAGTGATTCCGGAGTGTTCGCCAAGTGGTTCTGGCATAGTCGGCAGGTGATTTTGGCATGTCCGGCAGGTGGTTCAGGCGAGTTGAGCAGGTGGTTCCAACGTGCTTGGCAGGTGCTTCCGGCGTCTCCGGCACGTGTTTCTGGCACATCTGACAGGTGGTTCCGGCATGCCCGAAAGGTGATTCCGGTCTGTCCGGTAGGTGGTTCCAGCCAGCACGGCATGTGGTTCTGGTACGTCTCAGAGGTGGTTGCGCATGCCCAACAGGTGATTCCAGACTGTCCGCCACATGGTTCTGGCACGTCTGAGAGGTGGTTCCGGCATGCCCGGCAGGTCATCCCAGAGAGTCCTCCAAGTGGTTCTGGCATAACACGCAGGTGATTTTGGCGTGTCCAGCAGGTGGTTCCGGCGAGTCGAGCCGAAGGATCCAGCATGTCCGGCAGGTGGTTCCGGCATGCCCGGCAGTTGATTCCAGAGTGTCCGGCATGTGGTTCTGGCACCTCTGAGAAGTGGTTCCGGCATGCCCTGCAGGTGATGCTGGAGTCTCCGGCATTTGGTTCTGGCACCTCGGAGAGGTGGTTCCGGAATGCCTTGCATGTGATTCCGGAGTGTCTACCGAGTGGTTCTGGCGTAGCCGGCAGTTGATTTTGGCGTGTCCAGTAGGTGGTTCTGGCGAGTGGATCAGCTGGTTCCGGCATACTCGGCACGTGGTACCGGCGTGTCCAGAACATGGTTCTGGCAAGTCTGAGAGGTGGTTCTGGCACGCCCGACAGGTGATTCCGGAGCGTCCGCCAAGTGTTTCTGGCGTACCCGGCAGGTGATTTTGGCATGTCCGACAGGTGTTTCCTGCGAGTCGAGCAGGTGGCTCAGGCATGCTCAGCTGGTGCTTCCGGCGTCTCTGGCACGTGGTTCTGGTGTGTCTGAGAGCTGGTTCTGGCATGTCCGGCAGATGATTCCGGAGTGTCCACCAAGTGGTTCTGGTAGACCTGGCAGGTGACTTTGGCGTGTCAGGAAGGTGGTTCCGGCTAGTTGAGCAGGTGGATCAGGCGTGCTCGCCAGGGGGTTCAGGCGGGTCTGGCAGGTGGTTTCGGTCTGTTCGGGGAGTGGTTCCGGCATCTCAGGCACATGGTTCTGGCACGTTTGAGAGGTGGTTATGGCCGGCCCGACAGGTGTTTCCGGAGTGTCCGCCAAGTGGTTCTGGCGTAGCTGAAAGGTGATGTTGGCGTGACCGGCAGGTTGTTCCAGCCAGCCCGGCAGGTGATTCCGGAGTGTCTGCCGAGTGGTTCTGGCGTAGCTGGCAGGTGATTTTGGCGTGTCCAGCAGGTGGTTTTGGCGAGTCGAGCAGGTGGTTCTGGCGTGCTCGGCAGGTGCTTCCGGTGTCATTGGCATGTGGTTCCGGCATGTCTGAGAGGTGGTTCCGCCATGCCCGGCAGGTGATTCCGAAGAGTTCACCAAATGGTTGTGGCGTAGCCGGCAGGTGATTTTGGCGTGTCCAGCAGGTGGTTTTGGCGAGTCGATTAGGTGGTTCCGGCGTGTCCGGCAGGTGTTCCGGGTCTGTCCGGCAGGTGGTTCTGGCGTGTCCGGCATGAGGTTCTGGCACGTCTGAGAGTTGGTTCCGGCTTGCCCGACAGGTGATTCCGGAGTGTCCGCCACGTGGTTCTGGCGTACCCGGCAGGTGATTTTGGCGTGTGCAGCAGGTGGTTCCGGCGAGTTCGGCAGGTGGTACCGGCGTGTCCGGAACATGGTTCTGGCACGTCTGAGAGATGGTTCCGGCATGCCCGGCAGGTGATTCCGGCGTGTCCGGCACATGGTTCTGGCACGTATGAGAGGTGGTTCCGGCATGCCCGGCAGGTGATCCCGGAGAGTCCTCCAAGTGGTTCTGGCGTACCCCGCAGTTGTTTCTGGTGTGTCCATCAGGTGGCTTTGTTGAGTCGAGCAGGTAGTTCCGGAGTGCTCGGAAGGTGGTTCCAGCAGGTCCGGCAGGTGTTTGCCGTCTGTCCATGACTTGGTTCTGGCATGCCCGCAGGTGATTCTGGAGTGTCCACCAAGTGGGTTTGGCGTAGCCGGCATATGATTTTGGCCTTTGAGGCAGGTGGTCCCGGCATGTCCAGCAGGTGGTTCCGGCGAGCTCGGCAGGTGCTTCCGGTCTCTCTGGCACGTGGTTGTGGCACGTCTGAGAGATGGTTCCGGCATGCCTGGCAGGTGATTCCAGAGTGTATGGCATGTGGTTCTGGCACCTCTGAGACGTGGATCCGGAATGCCTGGCATGTGATTCTGGAGGTCTGCCGATGGTTCTGGCATAGCCGGCAGTTGATTTTGGCCTGTCCAGTAGGTGGTTCTGGGGAGTGGATCAGCTGGTTCCGGCATACTCGGCGGTTGGTTCCGGCGTGTCCGGCACATGGTTCTGGCACGTATGAGAGGTGGTTCCGGCATGCCCGGCAGGTGATCCCGGAGAGTCCTCCAAGTGGTTCTGGCGTACCCCGCAGTTGTTTCTGGTGTGTCCATCAGGTGGCTTTGGTGAGTCGAGCAGGTAGTTCCGGAGTCCTCGGAAGGTGGTTCCAGCAGGTCCGGCAGGTGTTTGCCGTCTGTCCATGACTTGGTTCTGGCATGCCCGCAAGGTGATTCTGGAGTGTCCACCAAGTGGGTTTGGCGTAGCCGGCATATCATTTTGGCCTTTGAGGCAGGCGGTCCCGGCATGTCCAGCAGGTGGTTCCGGCGAGCTCGGCAGGTGCTTCCGGTCTCCCTGGCACGTGGTTGTGGCACGTCTGAGAGATGGTTCCGGCATGCCCGGCAGGTGATTCCGGAGTGTCCGGCATGTGGTTCTCTCACCTTTGAGAGGTGGTTCCGGCATGCCCGGCAGGTGATTTCGGAGTGTTCGCCAAGTGGTTCTGGCGTAGCCGGCAGGTGTTTTTGGCGTGTCCGGCAAGTGGTTCTGGGGAGTGGATCAGGCACTTCCGGCATTCTCGGAAGGTGCTTCCGCTGTCTCCGGCATGTGGTTGGGGCACCTCTGAGAGGTGGTTCCGGCTTGCCCGGCAGGTGATTCCGGAGTGTCCGACAAGTGGTTGTAGCGTAGCCGGGTGGTGATTCTGGCGTGTCCGGCAGGTGGTTCTGGCGAGTCAAGCAGGTGGTTCCGGCATGTCCGGCAGGTGGTTCCGGTCTGTCCTGGAGGTGGGTCCGGAGTGTCTGCCGAGCGGTTCTGGCGTAGCCGGCAGGTGACTTTGGCGTGTCCAGCAGGTGGTTCTGGGGAGTGGAGCAGGTGTTTCCGGCATACTCGGCAGGTGGTTCCGGCGTGTCCGGCAAATGGTTCTGGCACGTCTGAGAGGTGGTTCCGGCATGCCCGGCAGGTGATTCCAGAGTGTATGGCATGTGGTTCTGGCACCTCTGAGACGTGGATCCGGAATGCCTGGCATGTGATTCCGGAGTGTCTGCCGAGCGGTTCTGGCGTAGCCGGCAGGTGATTTTGGCGTGTCCAGCAGGTGGTTCTGGGGAGTGGAGCAGGTGTTTCCGGCATACTCGGCAGGTGGTTCCGGCGTGTCCGGCAAATGGTTCTGGCACGTCTGAGAGGTGGTTCCGGCATGCCCGGCAGGTGATTCCAGAGTGTATGGCATGTGGTTCTGGCACCTCTGAGACGTGGATCCGGAATGCCTGGCATGTGATTCCGGAGTGTCTGCCGAGCGGTTCTGGCGTAGCCGGCAGGTGATTTTGGCGTGTCCCGCAGGTGGTTCAGGCGACATCAGCATGTGGTTCCGACGTGCTCGGCAGGTTCTTCCGGAGTCTCTGGCACGTGCTTCTGGCACTTCTGAGAGGTGGTTCCGGTCTTACGGGGTGGGGGATCCGGGGTGTCCGGCACGTTGTTCCGGCACGTCTGAGAGGTGGTTCTATGATGCCCGGCAGGTGATTCCAGAGAGTCCACCAAGTGGTTTTGGCGTAGCCGGAAGGTGATTTTGGCATGTCCGGCAGGTGGTTCAGACGAGTTGAGCAGGTGGTTCCGGCGTGCTCGGCAGGTGCTTCCGGAGTGCTCGCCAAGTGGTTCTGGCGTAGCCGGCAGGTGATGTTGGCGTGACCGGCAGGTGGTTCCAGCAAGCCCGGCAGGTGATTCCGGAGTGTCTGCCGAGTGGTTCTGGCATACCCGGCAGGTGATTTTGGCGTGTCCAGCAGGTGGTTCCGGCGAGTCGAGCCGAAGGATCCGGCATGTCCGGCAGGTGGTTCCGGCATGCCCGGCAGTTGATTCCAGAGTGTCCGGCATGTGGTTCTGGCACCTCTGAGAAGTGGTTCCGGCATGCCCTGCAGGTGATGCTGGAGTCTCCGGCATTTGGTTCTGGCACCTCGGAGAGGTGGTTCCGGAATGCCTTGCATGTGATTCCGGAGTGTCTACCGAGTGGTTCTGGCGTAGCCGGCAGTTGATTTTGGCGTGTCCAGTAGGTGGTTCTGGCGAGTGGATCAGCTGGTTCCGGCATACTCGGCACGTGGTACCGGCGTGTCCAGAACATGGTTCTGGCAAGTCTGAGAGGTGGTTCTGGCACGCCCGACAGGTGATTCCGGAGCGTCCGCCAAGTGTTTCTGGCGTACCCGGCAGGTGATTTTGGCATGTCCGACAGGTGTTTCCTGCGAGTCGAGCAGGTGGCTCAGGCATGCTCAGCTGGTGCTTCCGGCGTCTCTGGCACGTGGTTCTGGTGTGTCTGAGAGCTGGTTCTGGCATGTCCGGCAGATGATTCCTGAGTGTCCACCAAGTGGTTCTGATAGAACTGACAGGTGATTTTGGCGTGTCAGGAAGGTGGTTCCGGCTAGTTGAGCAGGTGGATCAGGCGTGCTCGCCAGGGGGTTCAGGCGGGTCTGGCAGGTGGTTTCGGTCTGTTCGGGGAGTGGTTCCGGCATCTCAGGCACATGGTTCTGGCACGTCTGAGAGGTGGTTCCGGCCGGCCCGACAGGTGTTTCCGGAGTGTCCGCCAAGTGGTTCTGGCGTAGCTGAAAGGTGATGTTGGCGTGACTGGCAGGTGGTTCCAGCCAGCCCGGGAGGTGATTCCGGAGTGTCTGCCGAGTGGTTCTGGCGTAGCCGGCAGGTGATTTTGGCGTGTCCAGCAGGTGGTTTTGGCGAGTCGAGCAGGTGGTTCTGGCGTGCTCGGCAGGTGCTTCCGGTGTCATTGGCATGTGGTTCCGGCATGTCTGAGAGGTGGTTCCGCCATGCCCGGCAGGTGATTCCGAAGAGTTCACCAAATGGTTGTGGCGTAGCCGGCAGGTGATTTTGGCGTGTCCAGCAGGTGGTTTTGGCGAGTTGATTAGGTGGTTCCGGCGTGTCCGGCAGGTGTTCCGGGTCTGTCCGGCAGGTGGTTCTGGCGTGTCCGGCA
This sequence comes from Equus caballus, assembly GCF_041296265.1. Taxonomy (NCBI): domain Eukaryota; kingdom Metazoa; phylum Chordata; class Mammalia; order Perissodactyla; family Equidae; genus Equus; species Equus caballus. Next base: position 3,024,894 of record NC_091698.1, on the reverse strand, counting down.
TGAGGTTCAGGCACGTCTGAGAGTTGGTTCCGGCTTGCCCGGGAGGTGATACTGGAGTGTTCGCCAAGTGGTTCTGGTGTAGCAGGCAGGTGATTTTGGCGTGTCCGGCATGTGGGACCGGTGAGTCAAGCAGGTGGTTCCGGCGAGTGTTTCCTGTGTTTCCGGTCTGTCCGGGAGATGGTTCCGGCCTGTCCGGCACGTGCTTCTGGCACTTCTGAGAGGTTGTGCTGGCATGCCCGGCAGTTGATTACGGAGTGTCCGGCATGTGGTTCTGGCACCTCTGAGAGGTGGTTCCGAAATGCCTTGCATGTGATTCCGGAGTGTCTGCCGAGTGGTTCTGGCGTAGCCGGCAGTTGATTTTGGCGTGTCCACTCGGTGGTTCTGTGGAGTGGATCAGCTGGTTCCGGCATACTCGGCAGGTGCTACCGGCGTGTCCAGAACATGGTTCTGGCAAGTCTGAGAGGTGGTTCCGGCATGCCCGACAAGTGATTGCGAAGCGTTCACGAAATGGTTGTGGCGTAGGGGGCAGGTGATTTTGGAGTGTCCAGCAGGTGGTTTTGGCGAGTCGAGCAGGTGGTTCTGGCGTGCTCGGCAGGTGCTTCGGGTGTCATTGGCATGTGGTTCCGGCATGTCTGAGAGGTGGTTCCGCCATGCCCGGCAGCTGATTCCAGAGTGTTCGCCAAGTGGTTGTGGCATAGCCGGCAGGTTTTTCTGCATGTCCGGCAATGGTTCCGGCCAGTCGAGCCGGTGGTTGCGGCATGTCCGGCAGGTGGTTCCGGCATGCCCGGCAGGTGATGCCGGAGTGTCTCCTGAATGGTTCTGGCGTAGCCGGCAGGTGATTTTGGTGTGTCCAGCAGGTGGTTCCGGCGAGCTCGGCAGGTGGTACCGGCGTGTCCGGAACATGGTTCTGGCACGTCTGAGAGATGGTTCCGGCATGCCCGGCAGGTGATTCCGGAGTGTCCGGCATGTGGTTCTGGCACCTCTGAGAGGTGGTTCCGGCATGCCCGGCAGGTGGTTCCGGACTGTCTGCCGAGTGGTTCTGGCGTTGCCGGCAGGTGATTCTGGGGTGTCCAACAGGTGGTTCTGGGGAGTGGATCAGCTGGTTCCGGCATACTCGGCAGGTGGTACCGGCGTGTCCGGAACATGGTTCTGGCAAGTCTGAGAGGTGGTTCCGGCATGCCCAACAGGTGATTCCGGAGTGTTCGCCAAGTGGTTCTGGCCTAGCCGGCAGGTGATTTAGCATGTCCGGCGGTGGTTCCGGCGAGTCGAGCCGGTGGTTCCGGCGTAGCCGGCAGTTGATTTTGGCGTGTCCACTAGGTGGTTCTGTGGAGTGGATCAGCTGGTTCCGGCATACTCGGCAGGTGGTACCGGCGTGTCCAGAACATGGTTCTGGCAAGTCTGAGTGGTGGTTCCGGCACGCCCGACAGGTGATTCCGGAGCGTCCGCCAAGTGTTTCTGGCGTACCCGGCAGGTGATTTTGGCATGTCCGACAGGTGTTTCTTGCGAGTCGAGCAGGTGGCTCAGGCATGGTCAGCTGGTGCTTCCGGCCTGTCTGGCACGTGGTTCTGGTGTGTCTGAGAGCTGGTTCTGGCATGTCCGGCAGATGATTCCGGAGTGTCCACCAAGTGGTTCTGGTAGACCTGGCAGGTGATTTTGGCGTGTCTGGAATGTGGTTCCGGCTAGTTGAGCAGGTGGATCAGGCGTGCTCGTCAGGGCATTTAGGCGGGTCTGGCAGGTGGTTTCAGTCTGTTCGGGGTGTGGTTCAGGCATCTCAGGCACATGGTTCTGGCACGTCTGAGAGGTGGTTCCGGCCGGCCCGACAGGTGTTTCCGGAGTGTCCGCCAAGTGGTTCCGGCGTAGTTGAAAGGTGATGTTGGCGTGACCGGCAGGTGGTTCCAGCCGGCCCGGCAGGTGATTCCGGAGTGTCTGCTGAGTGTTTCTGGCGTATCCGGCAGGTGATTTTGGCGTGTGAAGCAGGTGGTTTTGGCGAGTCGAGAAGGTGGTTCTGGCGTGCTCGGCAGGTGCTTCCGGTGTCATTGGCATGTGGTTCCGGCATGTCTGAGAGGTGGTTCCGCCATGCCCGGCAGCTGATTCCAGAGTGTTCGCCAAGTGGTTCTGGCATAGCCGGCAGGTTTTTTTGCATGTCCGGCAATGGTTCCGGCCAGTCGAGCCGGTGGTTGCGGCATGTCCGGCAGGTGGTTCCGGCATGCCCGGCAGGTGATTCCGGAGTGTCTGGCATGTGGTTCTGGCACCTCTGAGAGGTGGTTCCGGCATGCCCGGCAGTTGGTTACGGAGTGTCTGCCGAGTGGTTCTTGCGTAGTCGGCAGGAGATTCTGGCGTGTCCAGCAGGTGGTTCTGGGGAGTGGATCAGGTGGTTCCGGCATACTAGGCAGGTGGTACCGGCGTGTCCGGAACATGGTTCTGGCTAGTCTGAGAGGTGGTTCCGGCATGCCCGACAGGTGATTCCGGAGTGTTCGCCAACAGGTTCTGGCGTAGCCGGCAGGTCATTTTGCATGTCCGGCGGTGGTTCCGGCGAATCGAGCGGGTGGATCCGGCATGTCCGGCAGATGATTCCGGAGTGTCCACCAAGTGGTTCTGGTATACCTGGCAGGTGATTTTGGCGTGTCAGGAAGGTGGTTCCGGCTAGTTGAGCAGGTGGATCAGGCGTGCTCGCCAGGGGGTTCAGGCGCGTCTGGCAGGTGGTTTCGGTCTGTTCGGGGAGTGGTTCCGGCATCTCAGGCTCATGGTTCTGGCACGTCTGATAGGTGGTTCTGGCTGGCCCGACAGGTGTTTCCATGATGTCCGCCAAGTGGTTCTGGCATAGCTTGCAGGTGATGTTGGCGTGACCCGCAGGTGGTTCCAGCCAGCCCGGCAGGTGTGTCCGAAGTGTTCACCAAATGGTTGTGGCGTAGCCGGAAGATGATTTTGGCGTGTCCAGCAGGTGGTTTTGGCGAGTCGAGAAGGTGGTTCTGGCGTGCTCGGCAGGGGCTTCCGGTGTCTTTGGCATGTGGTTCCGGCATGTCTGAGAGGTGGTTCCGCCATAGCCGGCAGGTGATTCCCGAGTGTTCCCCAAGTGGTTCTGGCATAGCCGGCAGGTGATTTTGCATGTCAGGCAATGGTTCCGGTGATTCGTGCCAGTGTTTCCGGCATGTCCGGCAGGTGATTCCGGCAAGTCCAGCAGGTGGTTCCGGCATGCCCGGCAGGTGATTCCGGAGTGTCTGCCACGTGGTTCTGGCGTACCTGGCAGGTGATTTTGGCGTGTCTGGCAGGTGTTTCTTGCAAGTCGAGCATGTGGCTCAGGCATGATCAGCAGGTGCTTCTGGCGTGTCCGGCACGTGGTTCTGGTGTGTCAGAGGGCTGGTTCTGGCATTTCCGGCAGATGATTCCGGAGTGTCCACCAAGTGGTTCTGGTAGACCTGGCAGGTGATTTTGGCGTGTCTGGAAGGTGGTTCCGGCTAGTTGAGCAGGTGGATCAGGCGTGCTAGCCAGGGGGTTCAGGCGGGTCTGGCAGGTGGTTTCGGTCTGTTCGGGGTGTGGTTCCGGCATCTCAGGCACATGGTTCTGGCACGTCTGAGAGGTGGTTCCGTTCGGCCCGACTGGTGTTTCCATGGTGTCCGCCAAGTGGTTCTGGCATAGCTGGCAGGTGATGTTGGCGTGACCAGCAGGTGGTTCCAGCAAGCCCGGCAGGTGATTCCGAAGAGTTCACCAAATGGTTGTGGCGTAGCCGGCAGGTGATTTTGGCGTGTCCAGAAGGTGGTTTTGGCGTGTCCAGCAGGTGGCTCCGGCGAGCTCGGCAGGTGCTACCGGCGTGTCCGGAACATGGTTCTGGCACGTCTGAGAGATGCTTCCGGCATGCCTGGCAGGTGATTCCGGTGTGTCCGGCATGTGGTTCTGGCACCTCTGAGAGGTGGTTCCGGCATGCCCGGCAGGTGGTTCCGGAGTGTCTGCCGAGTGGTTCTGGCGTAGCCGGCAGGTGATTCTGGCGTGGCCAGCAGGTGGTTCTGGGGAGTGGATCAGGTGGTTCCGGCATACTCGGCAGGTGGTACCGGCGTGTCCGGAACATGGCTCTGGCAAGTCTGAGAGGTGGTTCTGACACAACAGACAGGTGATTCCAGAGTGTTCGCCAAGTGGTTCTGGCATAGCCGGCAGGTCATTTTGCATGCCCGGCGGTGGTTCCGGCGAGTCGAGCCGGTGGTTCCGGCTTAGCCAGCAGTTGATTTTGGCGTGTCCACTAGGTGGTTCTGGGGAGTGGATCAGCTGGTTCCGGCACGCCCGACAGGTGATTCCGGAGCGTCCGCCAAGTGTTTCTGGCGTACCCGGCAGGTGATTTAGGCATGTCCGACAGGTGTATCTTGCGAGTCGAGCATGTGGCTCAGGCATGCTCAGCAGGTGCTGCCGGCGTGTCTGGCACGTGGTTCTGGTGTGTCTGAGAGCTGGTTCTGGCATGTCCGGCAGATGATTCCGGAGTGTCCACCAAGTGGTTCTGGCATACCCGGCAGGTGATTTTAGCGTGTCAGGTAGGTGGTTCCAGCGAGTCGAGTAGGTGGTTCTGGCGTGCTCGGCAGGTGGTTCAGGCGGGTCTGGCAGGTGGTTTCCGTCTGTTCGGGGTGTGGTTCCGGCATCTCAGGCACATGGTTCTGGCACGTCTGAGAGGTGGTTCCGGCCTGCCCGACAGGTGTTTCCATGGTGTCCGCCAAGTGGTTCTGGCATAGCCGGCAGGTGATGTTGGCGTGACCGGCAGAAGTTTCCAGCCAGCCGGGCAGGTGATTCCTAAGTGTTCACCAAATGGTTGTGGCGTAGCCGGAAGGTGATTTTGGCGTGTCCAGCAGGTGGTTTTGGCGAGTCGATTAGGTGGTTCTGGCGTGCTCGGCAGGTGCTTCCGGTGTCATTGGCATGTGGTTCCGGCATGTCTGAGAGGTGGTTCCGCCATGCCCGGCAGCTGATTCCAGAGTGTTCGCCAAGTGGTTCTGGCATAGCCGGCAGGTTTTTTTGCATGTCCGGCAATGGTTCCGGCCAGTCGAGCCGGTGGTTGCGGCATGTCCGGCAGGTGGTTCCGGCATGCCCGGCAGGTGATTCCGGAGTGTCTGGCATGTGGTTCTGGCACCTCTGAGAGGTGGTTCCGGCATGCCCGGCAGTTGGTTACGGAGTGTCTGCCGAGTGGTTCTTGCGTAGTCGGCAGGAGATTCTGGCGTGTCCAGCAGGTGGTTCTGGGGAGTGGATCAGGTGGTTCCGGCATACTAGGCAGGTGGTACCGGCGTGTCCGGAACATGGTTCTGGCTAGTCTGAGAGGTGGTTCCGGCATGCCCGACAGGTGATTCCGGAGTGTTCGCCAACAGGTTCTGGCGTAGCCGGCAGGTCATTTTGCATGTCCGGCGGTGGTTCCGGCGAATCGAGCGGGTGGATCCGGCATGTCCGGCAGGTGATTCCGGCATGTCCAGCAGGTGGTTCCGGCATGCCCGGCAGGTGATTCCGGAGTGTCCGGCATGTGGTTCTGGCACCTCTGAGAGGTGGTTCCGGCATGCCCGGCAGGTGATGCCGGAGTGTCCGGCATTTGGTTCTGGCACCTCTGAGAGGTGGTTCCGGCATGCCCGGCAGGTGGTTCCGGAGTGTTCGCCAAGGGGTTCTGGCGTAGCCGGCAGGTCATTTTGCATGTCCGGCGGTGGTTCCGGCGAGTCGAGCTGGTGGTTCCTGCGTGTCCGGCAGGTGTTTCTGGTCTGTCTGGCAGGTGGTTCTGGCGTGTCTGGCACAAGGTTCTGGCACGTCTGAGAGTTGGTTCCGGCATGCCCGGCTGGTGATTCCGGAGTGTCCACCACGTGGTTCTGGCGTACCCGGAAGGTGATTTTGGCGTGTCTGGCAGATGTTTCTGGCAAGTCGAGCATTTGGCTCAGGCATGATCAGCAGGTGCTTCCGGCGTGTCTGGCACGTGGTTCTGGTGTGCCTGAGAGCTGGTTCTGGCATGTCCGGCAGATGATTCCGGAGTGTCCACCAAGTGGTTCTGGTATACCTGGCAGGTGATTTTGGCGTGTCAGGAAGGTGGTTCCGGCTAGTTGAGCAGGTGGATCAGGCGTGCTCGCCAGGGGGTTCAGGCGCGTCTGGCAGGTGGTTTCGGTCTGTTCGGGGAGTGGTTCCGGCATCTCAGGCTCATGGTTCTGGCACGTCTGATAGGTGGTTCTGGCTGGCCCGACAGGTGTTTCCATGGTGTCCGCCAAGTGGTTCTGGCATAGCTTGCAGGTGATGTTGGCGTGACCCGCAGGTGGTTCCAGCCAGCCCGGCAGGTGTGTCCGAAGTGTTCACCAAATGGTTGTGGCGTAGCCGGAAGATGATTTTGGCATGTCCAGCAGGTGGTTTTGGCGAGTCGAGAAGGTGGTTCTGGCGTGCTCGGCAGGGGCTTCCGGTGTCATTGGCATGTGGTTCGGGCATGTCTGAGAGGTGGTTCCGCCATAGCCGGCAGGTGATTCCCGAGTGTTCCCCAAGTGGTTCTGGCATAGCCGGCAGGTGATTTTGCATGTCAGGCAATGGTTCCGGCGATTCGTGCCAGTGTTTCCGGCATGTCCGGCAGGTGATTCCGGCAAGTCCAGCAGGTGGTTCCGGCATGCCCGGCAGGTGATTCCGGAGTGTCTGCCACGTGGTTCTGGCGTACCTGGCAGGTGATTTTGGCGTGTCTGGCAGGTGTTTCTTGCAAGTCGAGCATGTGGCTCAGGCATGATCAGCAGGTGCTTCTGGCCTGTCCGGCACGTGGTTCTGGTGTGTCAGAGGGCTGGTTCTGGCATTTCCGGCAGATGATTCCGGAGTGTCCACCAAGTGGTTCTGGTAGACCTGGCAGGTGATTTTGGCGTGTCTGGAATGTGGTTCCGGCTAGTTGAGCAGGTGGATCAGGCGTGCTAGCCAGGGGGTTCAGGCGGGTCTGGCAGGTGGTTTCGGTCTGTTCGGGGTGTGGTTCCGGCATCTCAGGCACATGGTTCTGGCACGTCTGAGAGGTGGTTCCGTTCGGCCCGACTGGTGTTTCCATGGTGTCCGCCAAGTGGTTCTGGCATAGCTGGCAGGTGATGTTGGCGTGACCAGCAGGTGGTTCCAGCAAGCCCGGCAGGTGATTCCGAAGAGTTCACCAAATGGTTGTGGCGTAGCCGGCAGGTGATTTTGGCGTGTCCAGAAGGTGGTTTTGGCGTGTCCAGCAGGTGGCTCCGGCGAGCTCGGCAGGTGCTACCGGCGTGTCCGGAACATGGTTCTGGCAAGTCTGAGAGATGGTTCCGGCATGCCAGGCAGCTGATTCCGGAGTGTCCGCCACGTGGTTCCGGCGTTCCCGGCAGGTGATTTTGGCGTGTCTGGCAGGTGTTTCTTTCAAGTCGAGCATGTGGCTCAGGCATGCTCAGCAGGTGCTTCCGGCGTGTCTGGCACGTGGTTCTGGTGTGTCTGAGAGCTGGTTCAGGCATGTCCGGCAGATGATTCCGGAGTGTCCACCAAGTGGTTGTTGCATACCCGGCAGGTGATTTTAGCGTGTCAGGTAGGTGGTTCCAGCGAGTCGAGTAGGTGGTTCCGGCGTGCTCGGCAGGTGGTTCAGGCGGGTCTGGCAGGTGGTTTCGGTCTGTTCGGGGTGTGGTTCCTGCATCTCAGGCACATGGTTCTGGCACGTCTGATAGGTGGTTCCGGCCCGCCCGACAGGTGTTTCCGGAGTGTCCGCCAAGTGGTTATGGCATAGCTGAAAGGTGATGTTGGCGTGACCGGCAGGTGGTTCCAGCCAGCCCGGCAGGTGATTCCGGAGTGTCTGCCGAGTGGTTCTGGCGTAGCCGGCAGGTGATTTTTGCGTGTCCAGAAGGTGGTTTCGTGGAGCTCGGCAGCTGGTACCGGCGTGTCCGGAACATGGTTCTGGCACGTCTGAGAGATGGTTCCGGCATGCCCGGCAGGTGGTTCCGGAGTGTCTGCCGAGTGGTTCTGGCGTAGTCGGCAGGTGATTCTGGCGTGTCCAGCAGGTGGTTCTGGGGAGTGGATCAGGTGGTTCCGGCATACTCGGCAGGTGGTACCGTCGTCTCCGGACCATGGTTCTGGCAAATCTGAGAGGTGGTTCCGGCATGCCCGACAGGTGATTCCGGAGTGTTCGCCAACTGGTTCTGGCGTAGCCGGCAGGTCATTTTGCATGTCCGGGGGTGGTTCCGGCGAGTCAAGCCGGTGGTTCCGGCGTGTCCGGCATGTGTTTCCGGTCTGTCCGGCAGGGGGTTCTGGCGTGTCCGGCACAAGGTTCTGGCACGTCTGAGAGTTGGTTCCGGCATGCCCGACAGGTGATTCCGGAGTGTCCACCACGTCGTTCTGGCATACCCGGCAGGTGATTTTGGCGTGTCTGGCAGGTGTTTCTTGCAAGTCGAGCATGTGGCTCAGGCATGCTCAGCAGGTGCTTCCGGCGTCTCTGGCACGTGGTTCTGGTGTGTCTGAGAGCTGGTTGTGGCATGTCCGGCAGATGATTCCGGAGTGTCCACCAAGTGGTTCTGGTATACCTGGCAGGTGATTTTGGCGTGTCAGGAAGGTGGTTATGGCTAGTTGAGCAGGTGGATCAGGCGTGCTCGCCAGGGGGTTCAGGCGGGTCTGGCAGGTGGTTTCGTCCTGTTCGGGGTGTGGTTCCAGCATCTCAGGCACGTGGTTCTGGCACGTCTGAGAGGTGGTTGCGGCCGGCCCGACAGGTGTTTCCGGAGTGTCCGCCAAGTGGTTCTGGCGTAGCTGGCAGGTGATGTTGGCGTGACCGGCAGGTGGTTCCAGCAAGCCAGGCAGGTGACTCTGGAGTGTCCAGCCACGTGGTTCTGGCGTAGCCGGCAGGTGATTTTCGCGTGTCCAGCAGGTGGTTCCGGCGAGCTCGGCACGTAGTAGCGGCGTGTCCGGAACATGGTTCTGGCACGTCTGAGAGATGGTTCCTGCATGCCCGGCAGGTGATTCCGGAGTGTCCGGCATGTGGTTCTGGCACCTGTGAGAGGTGGTTCCGGCATGCCCGGCAGGTGGTTCCGGAGTGTCTGCCGAGTGGTTCTGACGTAGACGGCAGGTGATTCTGGCGTGTCCAGCAGGTGGTTCTGGGGAGTGGATCAGGTGGTTCCGGCATACTCGGCAGGTGGTACCGGCGTGTCCAGAACATGGTTCTGGCAAGTCTGAGAGGTGGTTACGACATGCCCGACAGGTGATTCCGGAGTGTCCGCCACGTGGTTCTGGCGTACCCGGCAGGTGATTTTGGCATGTCCCGCAGGTGGTTCTGGGGAGTGGAGAAGGTGGTTCCGGCATACTCGGCAGGTGGTCCCGGCGTGTCCGGCACATGTTTCTCGCACGTCTGAGAGGTGGTTCCGGCATGCCCGGCAGGTGATCCCGGAGAGTCCTCCAAGAGGTTCTGGCGTACCCCGCAGGTGTTTCTCGTGTGTCCGGCAGGTGGCTCTGTTGAGTCGAGCATGTGGTTCCGGCGTGCTCGGCAGGTGGTTCCGGCAGGTCCGGCAGGTGTTTGCCATCTGTCCATGACGTGGTTCCGGCATGCCCGCAAGGTGATTCTGGAGTGTCCACCCAGTGGTTTTGGCGAGGCCGGCATATGATTTTGGCCTGTGAGGCAGGAGGTTCCGGCATGTCCAGCAGGTGGTTCCGGAGAGCTCGGCAGGTGCTTCTGGTCTCTCCGGCACGTGGTTGTGTAACGTCTGAGAGAAGGTTCCAGCATGCCCGGCAGGTGATTCCAGAGTCTCCGGCATGTGGTTCTGGCACCTTTGATAGGTGGTTCCGGCATGCCAGGCAGGTGATTCCGGAGTCTCCGGCATGTGGTTCTGGCACCTCTGAGAGGTGGTTCCGGAATGCCTGGCATGTGATTCCGGAGGGTCTGCCGTGTGGTTCTGGCATAGCCGGCAGTTGATTTTGGCGTGTCCAGTAGGTGGTTCTGGGGAATGGATCAGCTGGTTCCGGCATACTCGGCAGGTGGTACCGGCGTGTCCAGAACATGGTTCTGGCAAGTCTGAGAGGTGGTTCTGGCATGCCCGACAGTTGATTCCGGAGTGTCCGCCAAGTGTTTCTGGCGTACCCGGCAGGTGATTTTGGCCTGTCCGACAGGTGTTTCTTGCGAGTCGTGCAGGTGGCTCAGGCATGCTCAGCTGGTGCTTCCGGCGTCTCTGGCACGTGGTTCTGGTGTGTCTGAGAGCTGGTTCTGGCATGTCCGGCAGATGATTCCAGAGTCTCCACCAAGTGGTTCTGGTATACCTGGCAGGTGATTTTGGCGTGTCAGGAAGGTGGTTCCGGCTAGTTGAACAGGTGGATCAGGTGTGCTCGCCAGGGGGTTCAGGCGGGTCTGGCAGGTGGTTTCGGTCTGTTCGGGGTGTGGTTCCGGCATCTCAGGCACGTGGTTCTGGCACGTCTGAGAGGTGGTTGCGGCCGGCCCGACAGGTGTTTCCGGAGTGTCCGCCAAGTGGTTCTGGCGTAGCTGGCAGGTGATGTTGGCGTGACCGGCAGGTGTTTCCAGCAAGCCCGGCAGGTGATTCTGGAGTGTCCGGCAAGTGGTTCTGGCGTAGCCGGCAGGTGATTTTGGCGTGTCCAGCAGGTGGTTCCGGCGAGCTCGTCAGGTGGTAGCGGCGTGTCCGGAACATGGTTCTGGCACGTCTGAGAGATGGTTCCGGCATGCCCGGCAGGTGATTCCGGAGTGTCTGGCATGTGGTTCTGGCACCTCAGAGAGTTGGTTCCGGCATGCCCGGCAGGTGGTTCAGGAGTGTCTGCCACGTGGTTCTGGCGTAGATGGCAGGTGATGTTGGCGTGACCGGCAGGTGGTTCCAGCCAGCCCGGCAGGTGATTCCGAAGTGTTCACCAAATGGTTGTGGCGTAGACGGCAGGTGATTTTGGCGTGTCCGGCAGGTGGTTTTGGCGAGTCGAGCAGGTGGTTCTGGCGTGCTCGGCAGGTGCTTCCGGTGTCATTGGCATGTCGTTCCGGCATGTCTGAGAGGTGGTTCCGCCATACCCGGCAGGTGATTCCGGAGTGTTCGCCAAGTGGTTCTGGCGTAGCCGGCAGGTGATTTTGCATGTCCGGCAATGGTTCCGGAGATTCGAGCCGGTGGTTCTGGCGTGTCCGGCAGGTGGTTCTGGTCTGTCCAGCAGGTGGTTCTGCGGTGCCCGGCACGAGGTTCTGGCACGTCTGAGAGGTTGTTTCGGCATGCCCTTCACGTGATTGCGGCTTGTCCACCAAGTGGTTCTGGTGTAGCGGGCAGGTGATTTTGGCGTGTCCGGCAGGTGGTTCTGGGGAGTGGATCAGGAACTTCCGGCATTCTCGGCAGGTGCTTCCGCCGTCTCCGGCATGTGGTTGTGGCACCTCTGAGAGGTGTTTCCAGCATGCCCGGCAGGTGATTCCGGAGTGTGCGACAAGTGGTTGTGGCGTAGCCGGCTGCCGATTCTGGCGTGTCCGGAAGGTGGTTCTGGCGAGTCCAGCAGGTGGTCCCGGCGTGTCTGGCAGCTGGTTCCGGCCTGTCCTGGAGGTGGTTCCGGAGTGTCTGCCGAGTGGTTCTGGCATAGCCGGCAGGTGATTTTGGCGTGTCCAGCAGGTGGTTCTGGGGAGTGGAGAAGGTGGTTCCGGCATACTCATCAGGTGGTTTCGGTGTGTCCGGCACATGGTTCTGGCACCTCTGAGAGGTGGTTCCGGCATGCCCGGCAGGTGATCCCGGAGAGTCCTCCAAGTGGTTCTGGCGTAGCTGGCAGGTGATGTTGGTGTGACCGGCAGGTGGTTCCAGCAAGCCCGGCAGGTGATTCTGGAGTGTCCGCCAAGTGGTTCTGGCGTAGCCGGCAGGTGATTTTGGCGTGTCCAGCAGGTGGTCCTGGCGTGCTCGGCAGGTGGCAGCGGCGTGTCCGGAACATGGTTCTGGCACGTCTGAGAGATGGTTCCGGCTTGCCCGGCAGGTGATTCCGGAGTGTCCGGCATGTGGTTCTGGCACCTCTGATAGGTGGTTCCGGCATGCCCGGCAGGTGGTTCCGGAGTGTCTGCCGAGTGGTTCTGGCGTAGACGGCAGGTGATTCTGGCGTGTCCAGCAGGTGGTTCTGGGGAGTGGATCAGGTGGTTCCGGCATACTCGGCAGGTGTTACCGGCGTGTCCGGAACATGGTTCTGGCAAGCCTGATAGGTGGTTCCGGCATGCCCGGCAGGTGATTCGGGAGTGTTCGCCAAGTGGTTCTGGCGTAGCCGGCAGGTGATTTTGCATGTCCGGCGGTGGTTCCGGCGAGTCTAGCTGGTGGTTCCGGCATGTCCGGCAGGTGGTTCCGGTCTGTCCGGCAGGTGGTTCTGGCGTGTCCGGCACGAGGTTCTGGCACGTCTGAGAGGTGGTTCCGGCGTGCCCGACAGGTGATTCCGGAGTGTCCGCCACGTGGTTCTGGCGTACCCGGCAGGTGATTTTGGCGTGTCCGGCAGGTGGTTCTGGGGAGTGGATCTTGAACTTCCGGCATTCTCGGCAGGTGCTTCCGCCGTCTCCGGCATGTGGTTGTGGCACCTCTGAGAGGTTGTTCCAGCATGCCCGGCAGGTGATTCCGGAGTGTGCGACAAGTGGTTGTGGCATAGCCGGCTGGTGATTTTGGCGTGTCCAGCAGGTGGTTCCGGCGAGCTCGGCAGGTGGTAGCGGCGTGTCCGGAACATGGTTCTGGCACGTCTGAGAGATGGTTCCGGCATGCCCGGCAGGTGGTTCCGGAGTGTCTGCCGAGTGGTTCTGGCGTAGACGGCAGGTGATTCTGGCGTGTCCAGCAGGTGGTTCTGGTGAATGGATCAGGTGGTTCCGGCATACTCGGCAGGTGGTACCGGCGTGTCCGGAACATGGTTCTGGCAAGCCTGATAGGTGGTTCCGGCATGCCCGGCAGGTGATTCGGGAGTGTTCGCCAAGTGGTTCTGGCGTAGCCGGCAGGTGATTTTGCATGTCCGGCAATGGTTCCGGCAAGTCGAGCTGGTGGTTCCGGCGTGTCCGGCAGGTGGTTCCGGTCTGTCTGGCAGGTGGTTCTGGCGTGTCCGGCATGAGGTTCTGGCACGTCGGAGAGGTGGTTCCGGCATGCCCGACAGGTGATTCCGGAGTGTCCGCCACGTGGTTCTGGCGTACCCAGCAGGTGATTTTGGCGTGTCTGGCAGGTGTTTCTTGCAAGTCGAGCATGTGGCTCAGGCATGCTCAGCACGTGCTTCCGGCGTCTCCGGCACGTGTTTCTGGTGTGTCTGAGAGCTGGTTCTGGCAAGTCCGGCAGATGATTCCGGAGTGTCCACCAAGTGGTTCTGGCATACCCGGCAGGTGATTTTGGCGTGTCAGGTAGGTGGTTCCGGCGAGTCGAGTAGGTGGTTCCGGCGTGCTCGGCAGGTGGGTCAGGTGGGTCTGGCAGGTGGTTTTGGTCTGTTCGTGGTGTGGTTCCGGCATCTCAGGCACATGGTTCTGGCACGTCTGAGAGGTGGTTCCGGCCGGCCCGACAGGTGTTTCCGGAGTGTCCGCCAAGTGGTTGTGGCGTAGCTGAAAGGTGATGTTGGCGTGACCGGCAGGTGGTTCCAGCCAGCCCGGCAGGTGATTCCGGAGTGTCCGCCAAGTGGTTCTGGCGTAGCCGGCAGTTCATTTTGCATGTCCGGCGGTGGTTCCGGCGAGTCGAGCCGGTGGTTCCGGTGTGTCCGGCAGGTGGTTCTGGCGTGACCGGCACGAGGTTCTGGCACGTCTGAGAGTTGGTTCCCGCATGCCCGACAGGTGATTCCGGAGTGTCCGCCACGTGGTTCTGGCGTACCCGGCAGGTGATTTTGGCGTCTCTGGCAGGTGTTTCTTGCAAGTCGAGCATGTGGCTCAGGCATGCTCAGCAGGTGCTTCCGGCGTGTCTGGCACGTGGTTCTGGTGTGTCTGAGAGCTGGATCTGGCATGTCCGGCAGATGATTCCGGAGTGTCCAACAAGTGGTTGTGGCATACCCGGCAGGTGATTTTAGCGTGTCAGGTAGGTGGTTCCAGCGAGTCGAGTAGGTGGTTCCGGCGTTCTCGGCAGGTGGTTCAGGCGGGTCTGGCAGGTGATTTCGGTCTGTTCGGGGTGTGGTTCTGGCATCTCAGTCACATGGTTCTGGCACGTCTGATAGGTGGTTCTGGCTGGCCCGACAGGTGTTTCCATGGTGTCCGCCAAGTGGTTCTGGCATAGCTTGCAGGTGATGTTGGCGTGACCCGCATGTGGTTCCAGCCAGCCCGGCAGGTGTGTCCGAAGTGTTCACCAAATGGTTGTGGCATAGCCGGAAGATGATTTTGGCGTGTCCAGCAGGTGGTTTTGGCGAGTCGAGAAGGTGGTTCTGGCGTGCTCGGCAGGGGCTTCCGGTGTCATTGGCATGTGGTTCCGGCATGTCTGAGAGGTGGTTCCGCCATAGCCGGCAGGTGATTCCCGAGTGTTCCCCAAGTGGTTCTGGCATAGCCGGCAGGTGATTTTGCATGTCAGGCAATGGTTCCGGCGAGTCGTGCCAGTGTTTCCGGCATGTCCGGCAGGTGATTCCGGCAAGTCCAGCAGGTGGTTCCGGCATGCCCGTCAGGTGATTCCGGAGTGTCCGCCACGTGGTTCTGGCGTAGCCGGCAGGTGATTTTTGCATGTGCGGCAATGGTTACGGCGAGTCGAGCCGGTGGTTCCGGCGTGTCCGGCAGGTGGTTCCAGTCTGTCCAGCAGGTGGTTCTGGGGTGTCCGGCACGAGGTTCTGGCACGTCTGAGAGGTTGTGTCGGCATGCCGTTCACGTGATTCCGGCTTGTCGACCAACTGGTTCTGGTGTAGCGGGCAGGTGATTTTGGCGTGTCCGGCAGGTGGGACCGGTGAGTCAAGCAGGTGGTTCCGGCGAGTGTTTCCTGTGTTTCCGGTCTGTCCGGGAGATGGTTCCGGCCTGTCCGGCACGTGCTTCTGGCACTTCTGAGACGTTGTGCTGGCATGCCCGGCAGGTGATTCTGGAGTGTCCCCCAAGTGGTTCTGGCGTAGCCGGCAGGTGATTTTGGCGTGTCCGGCAGGTGGTTCTGGGGAGTGGATCTTGAACTTCCGGCATTCTCGGCAGGTGCTTCCGCCGTCTCTGGCATGAGGTTGTGGCACCTCTGAGAGGTGGTTCCAGCATGCCCGGCAGGTGATTCCGGAGTGTGCGACAAGTGGTTGTGGCGTAGCCGGCTGGTGATACTGGCGTGTCCGGCAGGTGGTTCCGGCGTGCTCGGCAGGTGGTTCCGGCATGTCCGGCAGGTGTTTGCCGTCTGTCCATGACGTGGTTCCGGCATGCCCGCAAGGTGATTCTGGAGTGTCCACCCAGTGGTTTTGGCGTAGCCGGCATATGATTTTGGCCTGTGAGGCAGGTGGTTCCGGCATGTCCAGCAGGTGGTCCCGGAGAGCTCGGCAGGTGCTTCCGGTCTCTCCGGCACGTCGTTGTGGCACGTCTGAGAGAAGTTTCTGGCATGCCCGGCAGGTGATTCCAGAGTGTCCGGCATGTGGTTCTGCCACCTTTGATATGTGGTTCCGGCATGCCCGGCAGGTGATTCCGGAGTCTCCGGCATGTGGTTCTGGCACCTCTGAGAGGTGGTTCCGGAATGCCTGGCATGTGATTCCGGAGTGTCTGCCGTGTGGTTCTGGCATAGCCGGCAGTTGATTTTGGCGTGTCAGGTAGGTGGTTCCGGCGAGTCGAGTAGGTGGTTCTGGCGTGCTCGGCAGGTGCTTCCGGTGTCATTGGTATGTGGTTCCGGCATGTCTGAGAGGTGGTTCCGCCATGCCCGGCAGGTGATTCCGGACTGTTCGCCAAGTGGTTCTGGCGTAGCCGGCAGGTCATTTTGCATGTCCGGCAGTTGGTTTTGGCGAGTCGAGCAGGTGGTTCTGGCGTGCTCGGCAGGTGCTTCCGGTGTCATTGGCATGTGGATCCGGCATGTCTGAGAGGTGGTTCCGGCATGCCCGGCAGGTGATTCCGGAGTGTGCGACAAGTGGTTGTGGCGTAGCCGGCTGGTGATACTGGCGTGTCCGGCAGGTGGTTCTGGCGAGTTGAGCAGGTGGTCCCGGCGTGTCCGGCAGCTGGTTCCGGTCTGTCCTGGAGGTGGTTCCGGAGTGTCTGCCGAGTGGTTCTGGCGTAGCCGGCAGGTGATTTTGGCGTGTCCAGCAGGTGGTTCTGGGGAGTGGAGCAGGTGGTTCCGGCATACTTGGCATGTGGTCCCGGCGTGTCCGGCACATGGTTCTGGCACCTCTGAGAGGTGGTTCCCTCATGCCCGGCAGGTGATCCCGGAGAGTCCTCCAAGTGGTTATGGCGTACCCCGCAGGTGTCTCTGGTGTGTCCAGCAGGTGGCTCTGGTGAGTCGAGCAGGTGGTTCTGGAGAGCTCGGCAGGTGCTTCCGGTCTCTCCGGCACGTCGTTGTGGCACGTCTGAGAGAAGGTTCCGGCATGCCCGGCAGGTGATTCCAGAGTCTTCGGCATGTGGTTCTGGCACCTTTGATAGGTGGTTCCGGCATGCCCGGCAGGTGATTCCGGAGTCTCCGGCATGTGGTTCTGGCACCTCTGAGAGGTGGTTCCGGAATGCCTGGCATGTGATTCCGGAGTGTCTGCCGTGTGGTTCTGGCATAGCCGGCAGTTGATTTTGGCGTGTCCAGTAGGTGGTTCTGGGGAGTGGATCAGCTGGTTCCGGCATACTCGGCAGGTGGTCCCGGCGTGTCCAGCACATGGTTCTGGCACCTCTGAGAGGTGGTTCCGGCATGCCCGGCAGGTGATCCCAGAGAGTCCTCAAAGTGGTTCTGGCGTACCCCGCAGGTGTTTCTGGTGTGTCCGGCAGGTGGCTCTGATGAGTCGAGCAGGTGGTTCCAGCGTGCTCGGCAGGTGGTTCCGGCATGTCCGGCAGGTGTTTGCCGTCTGTCCATGACGTGGTTCCGGCATGCCCGCAAGGTGATTCTGGAGTGTCCACCCAGTGGTTTTGGCGTAGCCGGCATATGATTTTGGCCTGTGAGGCAGGTGGTTCCGGCATGTCCAGCAGGTGGTCCCGGAGAGCTCGGCAGGTGCTTCCGGTCTCTCCGGCACGTCGTTGTGGCACGTCTGAGAGAAGGTTCCGGCATGCCCGGCAGGTGATTCCAGAGTCTCCGGCATGTGGTTCTGCCACCTTTGATATGTGGTTCCGGCATGCCCGGCAGGTGATTCCGGAGTCTCCGGCATGTGGTTCTGGCACCTCTGAGAGGTGGTTCCGGAATGCCTGGCATGTGATTCCGGAGTGTCTGCCGTGTGGTTCTGGCATAGCCGGCAGTTGATTTTGGCGTGTCAGGTAGGTGGTTCCGGCGAGTCGAGTAGGTGGTTCTGGCGTGCTCGGCAGGTGCTTCCGGTGTCATTGGTATGTGGTTCCGGCATGTCTGAGAGGTGGTTCCGCCATGCCCGGCAGGTGATTCCGGAGTGTCCGACATGTGGTTCTGGCACCTCTGAGAGGTGGTACCGGAATGCCTGGCATGTGATTCCGGACTGTCTGCCGAGTGGTTCTGGCGTAGCCGGCAGTTGATTTTGGCGTGTCCACTAGGTGGTTCTGGGGAGTGGATCAGCTGGTTCCGGCATACTCGGCAGGTGGTCCTAGCGTGTCCAGAACATGGTTCTGGCAAGTCTGAGAGGTGGTTCCGGCACGCCCGACAGGTGATTCCGGAGCGGCCGCCAATTCATTCTGGCGTACCCGGCAGGTAATTTTGGCATGTCCGACAGGTGTTTCTTGTGAGTCGAGCAGGTGGCTCAGGCATGTTCAGCTGGTGCTTCCGGCGTCTCTGGCACGTTGTTCTGGTGTGTCTGAGAGCTGGTTCTGGCATGTCCGACAGATGATTCCGGAGTCTCCAACAAGTGGTTGTGGCATACCCGGCAGGTGATTTTGGCGTGTCCAGCAGGTGGTTTTGGCGAGTCGAGCAGGTGGTTCTGGCGTGCTCGGCAGGTGCTTCCGTTGTCATTGGCATGTGGTTCCGGCACGTCTGAGAGGTGGTTCCGCTATGCCTGGCAGGTGATTCTGGAGTGTTCGCCAAGTGGTTCTGGCGTAGCCGGCAGGAGATTTTGCATGTCCGGCAATGGTTCCGTCGAGTCGAGCCAGTGGTTCCAGCATGCCCGCAGGTGATTCCGGCCTGTCCAGCAGGTGGTTCTGGGCAGTGGATCAGGTGGTTCCGGCATGCCCGGCAGGTGATTCCGGAGTGTCCGGCATGTGGTTCTGGCACCTCTGAGAAGTTGTTCTGGTTTGCCCGGCTGGTGATACCGGAGTGTCCGGCATTTGGTTCTGGCACCTCTGAGAGGTGGTTCCGGGATGCCTGGCATGTGATTCCGGAGTGTCTGCCGAGTGGTTCTGGCGTGTCCAGCAGGTGTTTCCGGTCTGTCTGGCGGGTGGTTCTGGGGAGTGGATCAGATGGTTCCGGCATGCCCGGCAGGTGATTCCGGAGTGTCCGCCACGTGGTTGTAGTGTACCCGGCAGGTGATTTTGGCGTGTCTGGCAGGCGTTTCTTGCAAGTCGAGCATTTGGCTCAGGCATGATCAGCAGGTGCTTCCGGCCTGTCCGGCACGTGGTGCTGGTGTGTCTGAGAGCTGGTTCTGGCATGTCCAGCAGATGATTCCGGAGTGTCCACCAACTGGTTCTGGTACACCTGGCAGGTGATTTTGGCGTGTCAGGAAGTTGGCTCCGGCTAGTTGAGCAGGTGAATCAGGCGTGCTCGCCAGGGGGTTCAGGAGGGTCTGGCAGGAGGTTTCGGTCTGTTCGGGGAGTGGTTCCGGCATCTCAGGCTCATGGTTCTGGCACCTCTTAGAGGTGGTTCTGGCCGGCCCGACTGGTGTTTCCATGGTGTCCGCCAAGTGGTTCTGGCATAGCTGGCAGGTGATGTTGGCGTGACCAGCAGGTGGTTCCAGCAAGCCCGGCAGATGATTCCGTAGAGTTCACCAAATGGTTGTGGCGTAGCCGGCAGGTGATTTTGGCGTGTCCAGCAGGTGGTTTTGGTGAGTCGAGCAGGTGGGTCTGGCGTGCTCGGCAGGTGCTTCCGGTGTCATTGGCATGTGGATCCGGCATGTCTGAGAGGTGGTTCCAGCATGCCCGGCAGGTGGTTCCGGAGAGTCTGCCGAGTGGTTCTGGAGCCAGCCCGGCAGGTGATTCCGAAGAGTTCACCAAATGGTTGTGGCGTAGCCGGCAGGTGATTTTGGTGTGTCAGGAAGGTGGTTACGGCTAGTAGAGCAGGTGGATCAGGCGTGCTCACCAGGGTGTTCAGGCGGGTCTGGCAGGTGGTTTCGGTCTGTTCGGGGAGTGGTTGCGGCATCTCAGGCACATGGTTCTGGCATGTCTGAGAGGTGGTTCCGGCCGGCCCGACAGGTGTTTCCGGAGTGTCTGCCGTGTGGTTCTTGCGTAGCTGGCAGATGATTTTGGCGTGTCCAGCAGGTGGTTCCGGCGAGCTCGGCATGTGGTACCAGCGTGTCCGGAACATGGTTCTGGCACGTCTGAGAGATGGTTCCGGCATGTGAGGCAGGTGATTCCGGAGTGTCCGGCATGTGGTTCTGGCACCTCTGAGAGGTGGCTCCAGCATGCCTCGCAGGTGATTCCGGAGTGTCCGGCATGTGGTTCTGGCACATCTGAGAGGTGGTTCCGGCATGCCCGGCAGGTGATTCCGGAGTGTCCGCCACGTGGTTCTGGCTTACCCGGCAGGTGATTTTGGCGTTTCTGGCAGGTGTTTCTTGCAAATCGAGCATGTGGCTCAGGCATTATCAGCAGGTGCTTCCGGCGTGTCCGGCACGTGGTTCTGGTGTGTCAGAGGGCTGGTTCTGGCATTTCCGGCAGATGATTCCGGAGTGTCCACCAAGTGGTTCTGGTAGACCTGGCAGGTGATTTTGGCGTGTCTGGAAGGTGGTTCCGGCTAGTTGAGCAGGTGGATCAGGCGTGCTCGCCAGGGGGTTCAGGCGGGTCTGGCAGGTGGTTTCGGTCTGTTCGGGGTGTGGTTCCGGCATCTCAGGCACATGGTTCTGGCACGTCTGAGATGTGGTTCCGGCCGGCCCTACAGGTGTTTCCGGAGTGTCCGCCAAGTGGTTCCGGCGTAGCTGAAATGTGATGTTGGCGTGAACGGCAGGTGGTTCCAGCCAGCCCGGCAGGTGATTCCGGAGTGTCTGCTGAGTGGTTCTGGCGTAGCCGGCAGGTGATTTTGGCGTGTCCAGCAGGTGGCTCCGGCGAGCTCGGCAGGTGCTACCGGCGTGTCCGGAACCTTGTTCTGGCACGTCTGAGAGATGGTTCCGGCATGCCCGGCAGGTGATTCCGGAGTGTCCGGCATGTGGTTCTGGCACCTCTGAGAGGTGGTTCCGGCATGCCCGGCAGGTGGTTCCGGAGTGTCTGCCGAGTGGTTCTCGCGTAGACGGCAGGTGATTCTGGCGTGTCCAGCAGGTGGTTCTGGGGAGTGGATCAGGTGGTTCCGGCATACTCGGCAGGTGGTACCGGCGTGTCCGGAACATGGTTCTGGCAAGTCTGAGAGGTGGTTCCGGCATGCCCGACAGGTGATTCCGGAGTGTTCGCCAAGTGGTTCTGGCGTAGCCGGCAGGTCATTTTGCATGTCCAGCGGTGGTTCCGGCGAGTCGAGCCGGTGGTTCCGGCGTAGCCGGCAGTTGATTTTGGCGTGTCCACTAGGTGGTTCTCGGGAGTGGATCAGCTGGTTCCGGCATACTCGGCAGGTGGTACCGGCGTGTCCAGAACATGGTTCTGGCAAGTCTGAGAGGTGGTTCCGGCACGCCCGACAGGTGATTCCGGAGCGTCCGCCAAGTGTTTCTGGCGTACCCGGCAGGTGATTTTGGCATGTCCGACAGGTGTTTCTTGCGAGTCGAGCATGTGGCTCAGGCACGCTCAGCTGGTGCTTCCGGCATCTCTGGCACGTGGTTCTGGTGTGTCTGAGAGCTGGTTCTGGCATGTCCGGCAGATGATTCCGGAGTGTCCACCAAGTGGTTCTGGTAGACCTGGCAGGTGATTTTGGCGTGTCAGGAAGGTGGTTCCGGCTATTTGAGCAGGTGGATCAGGCGTGCTCGCCAGGGGGTTCAGGCGGGTCTGGCAGGTGGTTACTGTCTGTTCAGGGAGTGGTTCCGGCATCTCCGGCACATGGTTGTGGCACGTCTGAGAGTTGGTTCCGGCCGGCCCGACAGGTGTTTCCGGAGTGTCTGCCAAGTGGTTCTGCCGTAGCTGAAAGGTGATGTTGGCGTGACTGGCAGGTGGTTCCAGCCAGCCCGGCAGGTGATTCCGGAGTGTCTGCCGAGTGGTTCTGGTGTAGCCGGCAGGTGATTTTGGCGTGTCCAGCGGGTGGTTTTGGCGAGTCGAGCAGGTGGTTCTGGCGTGCTCGGCAGGTGCTTCCGGTGTCATTGGCATGTGGTTCCGGCATGTCTGAGAGGTGGTTCCGCCATGCCCGGCAGGTGATTCCGAAAAGTTCACCAAATGGTTGTGGCGTAGCCGGCAGGTGATTTTGGCATGTCCGGCAGGTGTTTCGGGTCTGTCCGGCAGGTGGTTCTGGCGTGTCCGGCACGAGGTTCTGGCACGTCTGAGAGTTGGTTCCGGCTTGCCCGACAGGTGATTCCCGGAGTGTCCGCCACGTGGTTCTGGTGTACCCGGCAGGTGATTTTGGCATGTCCAGCAGGTGGTTTTGGCGAGTCGAGCAGGTGGTTCTGGCGTGCTCGGCAGGTGCTTCCGGTGTCATTGGCATGTGGTTCCGGCATGTCTGAGAGGTGGTTCCGCCGTGCCCGGCAGGTGATTCCGGAGTGTTCGCCAAGTGATTCTGGCGTAGCCGGCAGGTGATTTTGCATGTCCGGCAATGGTTCCGGCGAGTCGAGCCGGTCGTTCCGGCATGTCCGGCAGGTGGTTCCGGCATGCCCGGCAGGTGATTCCGGAGTGTCCGGCATGTGGTTCTGGCACCTCTGAGAGGTGGTTCCGGCATGCCCGGCAGGTGATACCAGAGTGTCCAGCATTTGGTTCTGGCACCTGTGAGAGGTGGTTCCGGAATGCCTGGCATGTGATTCCGGAGTGTCTGCCGAGTGGTTCTGGCGTAGCCGGGAGGTGATTTTGGCGTGTCAGACAGGTGGTTCCGGCGAGCTCGGCAGGTGGTTCCGGCATGTCCGGAACATGGTTCTGGCACGTCTGAGAGATGGTTCCGGCATGCCCGGCAGATGATTCCGGAGTGTCCGGCATGTGGTTCTGGCACCTCTGAGAGGTGGTTCCGGCATGCCAGGCAGGTGGTTCCGGCATGTCCGGCAGTTGGTTCCGGCATGTCCAGCACGTGGTTCCAGCATGCCCGGCAGATGATTCCGGAGTGTTCGGCATGTGGTTCTGGCACCTCTGAGAGGTGGTTCCGGCATGCCAGGCAGGTGATACCGGAGTGTCCGGCATTTGGTTATGGCACCTCTGAGAGGTGGTTCCGGAATGCCTGGCATGTGATTCCGGAGTGTCTGCCGAGTGGTTCTGGCGTAGCCGGCAGTTGATTTTGGTGTGTCCACTAGCTGGTTCTGGGGAGTGGATCAGCTGGTTCCGGCATACTCGCCAGGTGGTCCCGGCGTGTCCAGAACATGGTTCTGGCAAGTCTGAGAGGTGGTTCCGGCACGCCCGACAGGTGATTCCGGAGTGTTCGCCAAGTGGTTCTGGCGTAGCCGGCAGGTCATTTTGCATGTCCGGAGGTGGTTCCGGCGAGTCAAGCCGGTGGTTCCGGCGTGTCCAGCAGGTGGTTCCTGTCTGTCCAGCAGGTGGTTCTGGCGTGTCCGGCACGAGGTTCTGGCACGTCTGAGAGTTGCTTCCGGCATGCCCGACAGGTGATTCCGGAGTGTCCGCCACGTTGTTCTGGCGTACCCGGCAGGTGATTTTGGCGTGTCTGGCAGGCGTTTCTTGCAAGTCGAGCATTTGGCTCACGCATGATCAGCAGGTGCTTCCGGCGTGTCTGGCACGTGGTTCTGGTGTGTCTGAGAGCTGTTTCTGACATGTCCGGCAGATGATTCCGGAGTGTCCACCAAGTGGTTGTGGCATACCTGGCAGGTGATTTTAGCGTGTCAGGTAGGTGGTTCCAGCGAGTCGAGTAGGTGGTTCCGGCGTGCTCGGCAGGTGGTTCAGGCGGGTCTGGCACGTGGTTACGGTCTGTTCGGGGTGTGGTTCCGGCATCTCAGGCACATGGTTCTGGCACATCTGATAGGTGGTTCCGGCCGGCCCGACAGGTGTTTCCATGGTGTCCGCCAAGTGGTTCTGGCATAGCTGGCAGGTGACGTTGGCGTGACCGGCAGGTGGTTCCAGCCAGCCCGGCAGGTGATTCCGAAGAGTTCACCAAATGGTTGTGGCGTAGCCGGCAGGTGATTTTGGCGTGTCCAGCAGGTGGTTTTGGCGAGTCGAGCAAGTGGTTCTGGCGTGCTCGGCAGGTGCTTCCGGTGTCATTGGCATGTAGTTCCGGCATGTCTGAGAGGTGGTTCCGCCATGCCCGGCAGGTGATTCCAGAGTGTTCCCCAAGTGGTTCTGGCATAGCCGGCAGGTGATTTTGCATGTCCGGCAATGGTTCCGGCGAGTCGAGCCGGTGGTTCCGGCATGTCCGGCAGGTGGTTCCGGCATGCCCGGCAGGTGATTCCGGAGTGTCCGGCATGTGGTTCTGGCACCTCTGAGAGGTGGTTCCGGCATGCCCGGCAGTTGGTTACGGAGTGTCTGCCGACTGGTTCTGGAGTAGCCGGCAGGTGATTCTGGCGTATCCAGCAGGTGGTTCTGGGGAGTGGATCAGGTGGTTCCGGCATACTCGGCAGGTGGTACCGGCGTGTCCGGAACTTGGTTCTGGCAAGTCTGAGAGGTGGTTCTGGCATGCCCGACAGGTGATTCCGGAGTGTTCGCCAAGTGGGTCTGGCGTAGCCGACATGTCATTTTGCATGTCCGGCAATGGTTCCGGCGAGTCGAGCTGGTGGTTCCGGAATGTCCAGCAGGTGGTTCCGGCATGTCCGGCAGGTGGTTCCGGCATGTCAAGCACGTGGTTGCAGCATGCCCGGCAGGTGATTCCGGAGTGTCCGGCATGTGGTTCTGGCACCTCTGAGAGGTGGTTCCGGCATGCCCGGCAGGTGATACCGGAGTGTCCGTCATTTGGTTATGGCACCTCTGAGAGGTGGTTCCTTAATGCCTGGCATGTGATTCCGGAGTCTCTGCCGAGTGGTTCTGGCGTAGCCGGAAGTTGATTTTGGCGTGTCCACTATGTGGTTCTGGGGAGTGGATCAGCTGGTTCCGGCATACTCGGCAGGTGGTCCCGGCGTGTCCAGAAGATGGTTCTGGCAGGTCTGAGAGGTGGTTCCGCCATGCCTGGCACCTGATTCCGGAGTGTTCGCCAAGTGGCTCTGGCGTAGCCGGCAGGAGATTTTGCATGTCCGGCAATGGTTCCTTCGAGTCGAGCCAGTGGTTCCAGCATGTCTGGCAGGTGATTCCGGCATGTCCAGCAGGTGGTTCTGGGGAGTGGATCAGGTGGTTCCGGCATGCCCGGCAGGTGATTCCGGAGTGTCCGGCATGTGGTTCTGGCACCTCTGAGAAGTTGTTCTGTCTTGCCCGGCAGGTGATACCGGAGTGTCCGGCATTTGGTTCTGGCACCTCTGAGATGTGGTTCCGGGATGCCTGGCATGTGATTCCGGAGTGTCTGCCGAGTGGTTCTGGCGTGTCCAGCAGGTGTTTCCGGTCTGTCTGGCAGGTGGTTCTGGCGTGTCTGGCACGAGGTTCTGGCACCTCTGAGAGTTGGTTCCGGCTTGCCCGACAGGTGATTCCGGAGTTTCCGCCACGTGGTTCTTGAGTACCCTGCATTTGATTTTGGCTTCTCTGGCTGGTGTTTCTTGCAAGTCGAGCATTTGGCTCAGGCATGATCAGCAGGTGCTTCCGGCGTGTCTGGCACGTGGTTCTGGTGTGTCTGAGAGCTGGTTTTGGCATGTCCGGCAGATGATTCCGGAGTGTCCGCCATGTGGTTCTGGCACCTCTGAGATGTGTTTCCGGCATGCCCGGCAGGTCCTTCCAGAGTGTCTGCCGAGTGGTTCTGGCGTAGCCGGCAGGTGATTCTGGTGTGTCCAGCAAGTGGTCCTGGGGAGTGGATCATGTGTTTCCGGCATACTCGGCAGGTGGTACCGGCGTGTCCGGAACATGTTTCTGGCAAGTCTGAGAGGTGGTTCCGGCATGCCCGACAGGTGATTCCGGAGTGTTCGCCAAGTGGTTCTGGCGTAGCCGGCAGGTCATTTTGCATGTCCGGCGGTGGTTCCGGCAAGTCAAGCCGGTGGTTCCGGCGTGTCCAGCAGGTGGGTCCTGTCTGTCCAGCAGGTGGTTCTGGCGTGTCCGGCACGAGGTCCTGGCACGTTTGAGAGGTGGTTCCGGCACGCCCGACAGGTGATTCCGGAGCGTCCGCCAAGTGTTTCTGGCGTACCCGGCAGGGGAATTTGGCATGTCCGACAGGTGTTTCCTGCGAGTCGAGCAGGTGGCTCAGGCATGCTCAGCTGGTGCTTCCGGCGTCTCTGGCACGTGGTTCTGGTGTGTCTGAGAGCTGGTTCTGGCATGTCCGGCAGATGATTCCGGAGTGTCCACCAAGTGGTTCTGGTAGACCTGGCAGGTGATTTTGGCGTGTCAGGAAGGTGATTCCGGCTAGTTGAGCAGTTGGATCATTCGTGCTCGCCAGGGGGTTCAGGCGGGTCTGGCAGGTGGTTTCGGTCTGTTCGGGGAGTGCTTCCGGCATCTCAGGCACATGGTTCTGGCACGTCTGAGATGTGGTTCCGACCGGCCCGACAGGTGTTTCCGGAGTGTCCGCCAAGTGGTTCCGGCGTAGCTGAAAGGTGATGTTGGCGTGACCGGCAGGTGGTTCCAGCCAGCCCGGCAGGTGAGTCCGGAGTGTTCGCCAAGTGGTTCTGGCGTAGCCGGCAGGTGATTTTGCATGTCCGGCAATGGTTCTGGCGAGTCGAGCCGGTGGTTCAGGCATGTCCAGCAGGTGGTTCCCGCATGCCCGGCAGGTGATTCCGTAGTGTCCGGCATGTGGTTCTGGCACCTCTGAGAGGTGGTTCCGGAATGCCTGGCATGTGATTCCGGAGTGTCTTCAGAGTGGTTCTGGCATAGCCGGCAGGTGATTTTGGCGTGTCCAGCAGGTGGTTCCGGCGAGCTCGGCAGGTGGTTCCGGCATGTCCGGAACATGGTTCTGGAACGTCTGAGAGATGGTTCCGGCATGCCCGGCAGGTGATTCCGGAGTGTCCGGCATGTGGTTCTGGCACCTCTGAGAGGTGGTTCCGGCATGACCTGCAGGTGGTTCCGGAGTGTCTGCCGAGTGGTTCTGGCGTAGTCGGCAGGTGATTCTGGCGTGTCCAGCATGTGGTTCTGGGGAGTGGATCAGGTGGTTCCGGCATACTCGGCAGGTGGTACCGGCGTGTCCGCAACATGGTTCTGGCAAGTCTGAGAGGTGGTTCCAGCATGCCCGGCAGGTGATTCCGGAGCGTGCGACAAGTGGTTGTGGCGTAGCCGGCTGGTGATTCTGGCGTGTCCGGCAGGTGGTTCTGGCGAGTCGAGCAGGTGGTCCCGGCGTGTCCGGCAGCTGGTTCCGGTCTGTCCTGGAGGTGGTTCCGGAGTGTCTGCCGAGTGGTTCTGGCGTAGCCGGCAGGTGATTTTGGCGTGTCCAGCAGGTGGTTCTGGGGAGTGGAGCAGGTGGTTCCGGCATACTCGGCAGGTGGTCCCGGCGTTTCCGGCACATGGTTCTGCCACCTCTGAGAGGTGCTTCCGGCATGCCCGGCAGGTGATCCCGGAGAGTCCTCCAAGTGGTTCTGGCGTACCCCGCAGGTGTTTCTGGTGTGTCCGGCAGGTGGCTCTGTTGAGTCGAGCAGGTGGTTCCGGCGTGCTCGGCACGTGGTTCCGGCAGGTCCGACAGGTGTTTGCCGTCTGTCCATGACGTGGTTCCGGCATTCCCGCAAGGTGATTCTGGAGTGTCCACCCAGTGGTTTTGGCGTAGCCGGCATATGATTTTGGCCTGTGAGGCAGGTGGTTCCGGCATGTCCATCAGGTGGTTCCGGAGAGCTCGGCAGGTGCTTCCGGTCTCTCCGGCACGTGGTTGTGGCACGTCTGAGAGAAGGTTCCGGCATGCCCGGCAGGTGATTCCAGAGTCTCCGGCATGTGGTTCTGGCACCTCTGATAGGTGGTTCCGGCATGCCCGGCAGGTGATTCCGGAGTCTCCGGCATGTGGTTCTGGCACCTCTGAGAGGTGGTTCCGGAATGCCTGGCATGTGATTCCGGAGTGTCTGCCGTGTGGTTCTGGCATAGCCGGCAGTTGATTTTGGCGTGTCCAGTAGGTGGTTCTGGGGAGTGGATCAGCTGGTTCCGGCATACTCGGCAGGTGGTACCGGCGTGTCCAGAACATGGTTCTGGCAAGTCTGAGAGGTGGTTCCGGCATGCCCGACAGGTGATTCCGGAGTGTCCGCCAAGTGTTTCTGGCGTACCCGGCAGGTGATTTTGCCCTGTCCGACAGGTGTTTCTTGGGAGTCGTGCAGGTGGCTCAGGCATGCTCAGCTGGTGCTTCCGGCGTCTCTGGCACGTGGTTCTGGTGTGTCTGAGAGCTGGTTCTGGCATGTCCGGCAGATGATTCCAGAGTGTCCACCAAGAGGTTCTGGTATACCTGGCAGGTGATTTTGGCGTACAGGAAGGTGGTTCCGGTTAGTTGAACAGGTGGATCAGGTGTGCTCGCCAGTGGGTTCATGCAGGTCTGGCAGGTGGTTTCGGTCTGCTCGGGGTGTGGTTCCGGCATCTCAGGCACGTGGTTCTGGCACGTCTGAGAGGTGGTTGCGGCCGGCCCGACAGGTGTTTCCGGAGTGTCTGCCAAGTGTTTCTGGCGTAGCTGGCAGGTGATGTTGGCGTGACCGGCAGGTGGTTCCAGCAAGCCCGGCAGGTGATTCTGGAGTGTCCGCCAAGTGGTTCTGGCGAAGCCGGCATGTGATTTTGGCGTGTCCAGCAGGTGGTTCCGGCGAGCTCGGCAGGTGGTAGCGGCGTGTCCGGAACATGGTTCTGGCACGTCTGAGAGATGGTTCCGGCATGCCCGGCAGGTGGTTCCGGAGTGTCTGCCGAGTGGTTCTGGCGTAGACGGCAGGTGATTCTGGCGTGTCCAGCAGGTGGTTCTGGGGAGTGGATCAGGTGGTTCCGGCATACTCGGCAGGTGGTACCGGCGTGTCCGGAACATGGTTCTGGCAAGCCTGATAGGTGGTTCCGGCATGCCCGGCAGGTGATTCGGGAGTGTTCGCAAAGTGGTTCTGGCGTAGCCGGCAGGTGATTTTGCATGTCCGGCGGTGGTTCCGGCGAGTCGAGCTGGTGGTTCCGGCGTGTCCGGCAGGTGGTTCCGGTCTGTCCGGCAGGTGGTACTGGCGTGTCCGGCACGAGGTTCTGGCACGCCTGAGAGGTGGTTCCGGCATGCCCGACAGGTGATTCCGGAGTGTCCGCCACGTGGTTCTGGCGTACCCGGCAGGTGAGTTTGGCGTGTCTGGCAGGTGTTTCTTGCAAGTCGAGCATGTGGCTCAGGCATGCTCAGCACGTGCTTCCTGCGTGTCCGGCACGTGGTTCTGGTGTGTCTGAGAGCTGGTTCTGGCATGTCCGGCAGATGATTCCGGAGTGTCCACCAAGTGGTTCTGGCATACCCGGCAGGTGATTTTGGCGTGTCAGGTAGGTGGTTCAGGCGAGTCGATTAGGTGGTTCCGGCGTGCTCGGCAGGTGGTTCAGGCGGGTCTGGCAGGTGGTTTCGCTCTGTTCGGGGTGTGGTTCCGGCATCTCAGGCACATGGTTCTGGCACGTCTGAGAGGTGGTTCCGGCCGGCCCGACAGGTGTTTCCATGGTGTCCGCCAAGTGGTTCTGGCATAGCTGGCAGGTGATTTTGGCGTGTCCAGCAGGTGGTTCTGGGGAGTGGAGCAGGTGGTTCCGGCATACTCATCAGGTGATCCCGGAGTGTCCGGCACATGTTTCTGGCACGTCTGAGAGGTGGTTCCGGCATGCACGTCAGGTGATCCCGGAGAGTCCTCCAAGTGGTTCTGGCGTGCCCCGCAGGTGTTTCTGGTGTGTCCGGCAGGTGGCTCTGTTGAGTCGAGCAGGTGGTTCCGGCGTGCTCGGCAGGTGGTTCCGGCAGGTCCGGCAGGTGTTTGCCGTCTGTCCATGACGTGGTTCCGGCCTGCCCGCAAGGTGATTCTGGAGTGTCCACCCAGTGGTTTTGGCGTAGCCGGCATTTGATTTTGGCCTGTGAGGCAGGTGGTTCCGGCATGTCCAGCACGTGGTTCCGGATAGCTTGGCAGGTGCTTCCGGTCTCTCCGGCACGTGGTCGTGGCACGTCTGAGAGAAGGTTCCGGCATGCCCGGCAGGTGATTCCGGAGTGTCCGGCATGTGGTTCTGGCACCTCTGAGAGGTGGTTCCGGAATGCCTGGCATGTGATTCCGGAGTGTCTGCCGTGTGGTTCTGGCATAGCCGGCAGTTGATTTTGGCGTGTCCAGTAGGTGGTTCTGGGGAGTGGATCAGCTGGTTCCGGAATACTCGGCAGGTGGTACCGGCGTGTCCAGAACATGGTTCTGGCTAGTCTGAGAGGTGGTTCCGGCATGCCCGACAGGTGATTCCGGAGTGTCCGCCAAGTGTTTCTGGCGTACCCGGCAGGTGATTTTGGCCTGTCCGACACGTGTTTCTTGCGAGTCGTGCAGGTGGCTCAGGCATGCTCAGCTGGTGCTTCCGGCGTCTCTGGCACGTGGTTCTGGTGTGTCTGAGAGCTGGTTCTGGCATGTCCGGCAGATGATTCCAGAGTGTCCACCAAGTTGTTCTGGTGTACCTGGCAGGTGATTTTGGCGTGTCAGGAAGGTGGTTCCGGCTAGTTGAACAGGTGGATCAGGTGTGCTCGCCATGGGGTTCAGGCGGGTCTGGCAGGTGGTTTCGGTCTGTTCGGCGTGTGGTTCCCGCATCTCAGGCACGTCTGAGAGGTGGTTGTGGCCGGCCCGACAGGTGTTTCCGGAGTGTCTGCCAAGTGTTTCTGGCGTAGCTGGCAGGTGATGTTGGCGTGACCGGCAGGTGGTTCCAGCAAGCCCGGCAGGTGATTCTGGAGTGTCCGCCAAGTGGTTCTGGCGTAGCCGGCAGGTGATTTTGGCGTGTCCAGCAGGTGGTTCCGGCGAGCTCGGCAGGTGGTAGCGGCGTGTCCGGAACATGGTTCTGGCAAGCATGATAGGTGGTTCCGGCATGCCCGGCAGGTGATTCGGGAGTGTTCGCCAAGTGGTTCTGGCGTAGCCGGCAGGTGATTTTGCATGTCCGGCGGTGGTTCCGGCGAGTCGAGCTGGTGGTTCCGCCGTGTCTGGCAGGTGGTTCCGGTCTGTCCGGCAGGTGGTTCTGGCGTGTCCGGCACGTTGTTCTGGCACGTCTGAGAGGTGGTTCCGGCATGCCCGACAGGTGATTCCGGAGTGTCCGCCACGTGGTTCTGGCGTACCCGGCAGGTGATTTTGGCGTGTCCGGCAAGTGGGACCGGTGACTCAAGCAGGTGGTTCCGGCGAGTGTTTCCTGTGTTTCCGGTCTGTCCGGGAGATGGTTCCGGCCTGTCCGGCACGTGCTTCTGGCACTTCGGAGAGGTTGTGCTGGCATGCCCGACAGGTGATTCTGGAGTGTCCGCCAAGTGGTTCTGGCGTAGCCGGCAGGTGATTTTGGCATGTCCGGAAGGTGGTTCTGGGGAGTGCATCAGGAACTTCCGGCATTCTCGGCAGGTGCTTCCGCCGTCTCTGGCATGTGGTTGTGGCACCTCTGAGAGGTGGTTCCAGCATGCCCGGCAGGTGATTCCGGAGCGTGCGACAAGTGGTTGTGGCGTAGCCGGCTGGTGATTCTGGTGTGTCCGGCAGGTGGTTCTGGCGAGTCGAGCAGGTGGTCCCGGCGTGTCTGGCAGCTGGTTCCGACTGTCCTGGAGGTGGTTCCGGAGTTTCTGCCGAGTGGTTCTGGCATAGCCGGCAGGTGATTTTGGCGTGTCCAGCAGGTGGTTCTGGGGAGTGGAGCAGGTGGTTCCGGCATACTCGGCAGGTGGTCCCGGCGTGTCCGGCACATGTTTCTGGCACCTCTGAGAGGTGGTTCCGGCATGCCCTGCAGGTGATCCCGGAGAGTCCTCCAAGTGGTTCTGGCGTGCCCCGCAGGTGTTTCTGGTGTGTCCGGCAGGTGGCTCTGTTGAGTCGAGCAGGTGGTTCCGGCGTGCTCGGCAGGTGGTTCCGGCTGGTCCGGCAGGTGTTTGCCGTCTGTCCATGACGTGGTTCCGGCATGCCCGCAAGGTGATTCTGGAGTGTCCACCCAGTGGTTTTGGCGTAGCCGGCATAGGATTTTGGCCTGTGAGGCAGGTGGTTCCGGCATGTCCAGCAGGTGGTTCCAGAGAGCTCGGCAGGTGCTTCCGGTCTCTCCGGCACGTGGTCGTGGCACGTCTGAGAGAAGGTTCCGGCATGCCCGGGAGGTGATTCCAGAGTCTCCGGCATGTGATTCTGCCACCTTTGATAGGTGGTTCCGGCATGCCCGGCAGGTGATTCCGGAGACTCCGGCATGTGGTTCTGGCACCTCTGAGAGGTGGTTCCGGAATGCCTGGCATGTGATTCCGGAGTGTCTGCCGTGTGGTTCTGGCATAGCCGGCAGTTGATTTTGGCGTGTCCAGTAGGTGGTTCTGGGGAGTGGATCAGCTGGTTCCGGCATACTCGGCAGGTGGTACCGCTGTGTCCAGAACATGGTTCTGGCAAGTCTGAGAGGTGGTTCCGGCATGCCCGACAGGTGATTCCGGAGTGTCCGCCAAGTGTTTCTGGCGTACCCGGCAGGTGATTTTGGCCTGTCCGACAGGTGTTTCTTGCGAGACGTGCAGGTGGCTCAGGCATGCTAAGCAGGTGCTTCCGGCGTCTCTGGCACGTGGTTCTGGTGTGTCTGAGAGCTGGTTCTGGCATGTCCGGCAGATGATTCCAGAGTGTCCAACAAGTGGTTCTGGTATACCTGGCAGGTGATTTTGGCGTGTCAGGAAGGTGGTTCCGGCTAGTTGAACAGGTGGATCAGGTGTGCTCGCCAGGGGGTTCAGGCGGGTCTGGCATGTGGTTTCGTTCTGTTCGGGGTGTGGTTCCGGC
The DNA here is from genome assembly GCF_041296265.1 of Equus caballus. Taxonomy (NCBI): domain Eukaryota; kingdom Metazoa; phylum Chordata; class Mammalia; order Perissodactyla; family Equidae; genus Equus; species Equus caballus. The sequence continues at coordinate 2,992,896 of NC_091698.1, read as the reverse complement.
ATCTCAGGCACATGGTTCTGGCACGTCTGAGAGGTGGTTCCGGACGGCCCGACAGGTGTTTCCACAGTGTCCGCCAAGTGGTACTGGCGTAGTTGGCAGGTGATTTTGGCATGACCGGCAGGTGGTTCCAGCAAGCCCGGCAGGTGATTCCGAAGTGTTCCCCAACTGGTTGTGGCGTAGCCGGCAGGTGATTTTTGCGTGTCCGGCAGGTGGTTCTGGCGAGTCGAGCAGGTGGTTCCGGCGTGCTCGGCTGGTGCTTCCGGGGTCATTGGCACGGGGTTCTGGCATGTCTGAGAGGTGGTTCCTGCATGCCCGGCAAGTGATTCCGGAGTGTTCGCCAAGTGGTTCTGGCATAGTCGGCAGGTGATTTTGGCATGTCCGGCAGGTGGTTCAGGCGAGTTGAGCAGGTGGTTCCAACGTGCTTGGAAGGTGCTTCCGGCGTCTCCGGCACGTGTTTCTGGCACATCTGATACGTGGTTCCGGCATGCCCGAAAGGTGATTCCGGTCTGTCCGGTAGGTGGTTCCAGCCTGCACGGCATGTGGTTCTGGTACGTCTCAGAGGTGGTTGCGCATGCCCAACAGGTGATTCCGGACTGTCCGCCACATGGTTCTGGCTCGTCTGAGAGGTGGTTCCGGCATGCACAGCAGGTCATCCCAGAGAGTCCTCCAAGTGGTTCTGGCAGAACACGCAGGTGATTTTGGCGTGTCTGGCAGGTTGTTCCGCTGTGCTTGGCAGGTGGTTCAGGCTTGGCCGGCAGGTGGTTCCAGACTGTCCAGGACGTGTTTCCAGCTTCTCCGGCAGGTGGTTCTGGTACGTCTGAGAGGTGGTTCCGCCATGGCTGGCAGGTGATTCCGGAGCGTCCCCCAGGTGGTTCTGGAAGAGCCAGAAGTTGATATTGGCCTTTCCGGCAGGGGGTTCCAGCGAGTCGAACAAGGTGGCTCCGGCGTGCTCGGCAGGTGGTTCCGGTCTGTCCGGTAGGTGATTCCGGCGTGTCCGGCACGTGCTTCCGGCACGTCTGAGAGGTGGTTCCAGCATGCGCGGCAGGTGATTCCGTAGTGTCAGCCAGGTGGTTCTGGCGTACCCGGCAGGTGATTTTGGCGTGTCCGGCAGGTGTTTCTGGCGAGTCGAGCAGGTGGCTCCGGCATGCTCGGCAGGTGCTTCCGTCGTCTCCGGCACTTGGTTCTGGTGTGTCTGAGAGCTGTTTCCGGCATGTCCGGCAGATGATTCCAGAGTGTCCGCCAAGTGGTTCTGGCATACCCAGCAGGTGATTTTGGCGTGTCAGGGAGGTGGTACCGGTGAGTCGAGCAGGTGGTTCCGGCGTGCTCAGCAGGTGGTTCAGGCGGTTCTGGGAGGTGGTATCCGTCTGTTCGGGGTGTGGTTCCAGCGTCTCATGAACACGTTTCTGGCACGTCTGAGATGTGGTTCCAGCCGGCCCGACAGGTGTTTCCGCAGTGTCCGCCAAGCGGTTCTGGCGTAGTTGGCAGGTGATTTTGGCATGACTGGCAGGTGGTTCCAGCAAGCCTTGCAGGTGATTCCAAAGTGTTCACCAACTGGTTGTGGCGTAGCCGGCAGGTGATTTTTGCGTGATCGGCAGGTGGTTCTGGCGAGTCGAGCAGGTGGCTCCGGCGGGCTCGGCTGGTGCTTCCGGGGTCATTGGCACGGGGTTCTGGCATGTCTGAGAGGTGGTTCCTGCATGCCCGGTAAGTGATTTCGGAGTGTAAGACAGGTGGTTATGGCCTACCCGGCAGGTGATTTTTGCATGTCCGGCAGGTGTTTCTGGCGAGTGGAGCAGGTGGCTCCGGCATGCTCGGCAGGTGCTTCCGGCTTCTCCGGCACGTGGTTCTGGTGTGTCTGAGTGCTGGTTCCGGCATGTCCGGCAGATGATTCCGGAGTGTCCGCCAAGTGGTTCTGGCATACCCGGCTGGTGATTTTGGCATGTCAGGTAGGTGGTCCCGGCGAGTCGAGCAGGTGGCTCCGGCGTGCTCAGCAGGTTGTTCAGACGGGTCTGGCAGGTGTTTTCCGTCTGTTCGGGGTGTGGTTCCAGCATCTCATGCACATGGTTCTGGCACGTCTGAGATGTGGTTCCGGCCGGCCCGACAGGTGTTTCCACAGTGTCCGCCAAGTGGTACTGGCGTATTTGGCAGGTGATTTTGGCATGACCGGCAGGTGGTTCCAGCAAGCCCGGCAGGTGATTCCGAAGTGTTCCCCCACCGGTTGTGGCGTAGCCGGCAGGTGATTTTTGCGTGGCCGGCAGGTGGTTCTGGCGAGTCGAGCAGGTGGTTCCGGCGTGCTCGGCAGGTGCTTCCGGGGTCATTGGCACGTGGTTCTGGCATATCTGAGAGGTGGTTCCGGCATGCCCGGCAGGTGATTCCGGAGTGTTCGCCAAGTGTTTCCGGCGTAGCCGGCAGGTGATTTTTGCATGTCCAGCGGTCGTTCCGGCAGGTCGATCCGGTGGTTCCGGCGTGTCCGGCAGGTGGTTCCGGTCTGTCCGGCAGGTGGTTCTGTGGTGTCCGGCACGAGGTTCAGTCTGAGAGGCTGTGCCGGCATGCCCCTCACGTGATTCCGGCTTGTCCCCGAAGTGGTGCTGGTGTAGCGGGCAGGTGATTTTGGCGTGTCCGGCAGGTGGTTCAGGCGAGTTGAGCAGGTGGTTGCGACGTGCTCGGCAGGTGCTTCCGGCGTCTCCGGCACGTGTTTCTGGCACATCTGACTGGTGGTTCCGGCATGCCCAAAAGTTGATTCCGGTCTGTCCGGTAGGTGGTTCCGGCGTGCACGGCACGTGGTTCTGGTACGTCTCAGAGGTGGTTGCGTATGCCCAACAGGTGATTCCGGACTGTCCGCCACGTGCTTCTGGCACGTCTGAGAGGTGGTTCCAACATGCCCGGCAGGTCATTTCGGAGAGTCGTCCAAGTGGTTCTGGCGTAGCCCGCAGGTGATTTTGGCGTGTCCGGCAGGTGGTTCCGCCGTGCTCGGCAGGTGGTTCAGGCATGGCCGTCACGTGGTTCCAGTCTGTCCAGGACGTGTTTCCAGCTTCTCCGGCAGGTGGTTCTGGTACGTCTGAGAGGTGGTTCCGCCATGGCTGGCAGGTGATCCCGGACTGTCCCCCAGGTGTTTCTGGCATAGCCAGCCGTTGATATTGGCCTGTCTGGCAGGTGGTTCCAGCGAGTCGAACAGGTGGCTCCGGCGTTCTTGGCAGGTGGTTCCGGTCTGTCCGGTAGGTGTTTCGGGCGTGTCTGGCACGTGCTTCCGGCACGTCTGAGAGGTGGTTCCGGCATGCGCGGCAGGTGATTCCGTAGTGTCCGCCAGGTGGTTCTGGCATACCCGGCAGGTGATTTTGGCGTGTGCGGCAGGTGTTTCTGGCGAGTCGAGCAGGTGGCTCCGGCATGCTCGGCAGGTGCTTCCGGCGTCTCCGGCACTTGGTTCTGGTGTGTCTGAGAGCTGTTTCCGGCATGTCCGGCAGATGATTCCGGGGTGTCCGCTAAGTGGTTCTGGCATACCCAGCAGGTGATTTTGGCGTGTCAGGGAGGTGGTACCGGTGAGTCGAGCAGGTGGTTCCGGCGTGCTCAGCAGGTGGTTCAGGCGGTTCTGGCAGGTGGTATCCGTCTGTTCGGGGTGTGGTTCCAGCATCTCATGAACACGTTTCTGGCACGTCTGAGATGTGGTTCCAGCCGGCCCGACAGGTGTTTCCGCAGTGTCCGCCAAGCGGTTCTGGCGTAGTTGGCAGGTGATTTTGGCATGACTGGCAGGTGGTTCCAGCAAGCCTTGCAGGTGATTCCAAAGTTTTCACCAACTGGTTGTGGCGTAGCCGGCAGGTGATTTTTGCGTGATCGGCAGGTGGTTCTGGCGAGTCGAGCAGGTGGTTCCGGCGTGCTCGGCTGGTGCTTCCGGGGTCATTGGCACGGGGTCCTGGCATGTCTGAGAGGTGGTTCCTGCATGCCCGGTAAGTGATTTCGGAGTGTCCGACAGGTGGTTATGGCGTACCCGGCAGGTGATTTTTGCATGTCCGGCAGGTGTTTCTGGCGAGTGGAGCAGGTGGCTCCGGCATGCTCGGCAGGTGCTTCCGGCGTCTCCGGCACGTGGTTCTGGTGTGTCTGAATGCTGGTTCCGGCATGTCCGGCAGATGATTCCGGAGTGTCCGCCAAGTGGTTCTGGCATACCCGGCTGGTGATTTTGGCATGTCAGGTAGGTGGTTCCGGCGAGTCGAGCAGGTGGCTCCGGCGTGCTCAGCAGGTTGTTCAGACGGGTCTGGCAGGTGTTTTCCGTCTGTTCGGGGTGTGGTTCCAGCATCTCATGCACATGGTTCTGGCACGTCTGAGATGTGGTTCCGGCCGGCCCGACAGGTGTTTCCACAGTGTCCGCCAAGTGGTACTGGCGTATTTGGCAGGTGATTTTGGCATGACCGGCAGGTGGTTCCAGCAAGCCCGGCAGGTGATTCCGAAGTGTTCCCCCACCGGTTGTGGCGTAGCCGGCAGGTGATTTTTGCGTGGCCGGCAGGTGGTTCTGGCGAGTCGAGCAGGTGGTTCCGGCGTGCTCGGCAGGTGCTTCCGGGGTCATTGGCACGTGGTTCTGGCATATCTGAGAGGTGGTTCCGGCATGCCCGGCAGGTGATTCCGGAGTGTTCGCCAAGTGTTTCCGGCGTAGCCGGCAGGTGATTTTTGCATGTCCAGCGGTCGTTCCGGCAGGTCGATCCGGTGGTTCCGGCGTGTCCGGCAGGTGGTTCCGGTCTGTCCGGCAGGTGGTTCTGTGGTGTCCGGCACGAGGTTCAGTCTGAGAGGCTGTGCCGGCATGCCCCTCACGTGATTCCGGCTTGTCCCCGAAGTGGTGCTGGTGTAGCGGGCAGGTGATTTTGGCGTGTCCGGCAGGTGGTTCAGGCGAGTTGAGCAGGTGGTTGCGACGTGCTCGGCAGGTGCTTCCGGCGTCTCCGGCACGTGTTTCTGGCACATCTGACTGGTGGTTCCGGCATGCCCAAAAGTTGATTCCGGTCTGTCCGGTAGGTGGTTCCGGCGTGCACGGCACGTGGTTCTGGTACGTCACAGAGGTGGTTGCGTATGCCCAACAGGTGATTCCGGACTGTCCGCCACGTGCTTCTGGCACGTCTGATAGGTGGTTCCAACATGCCCGGCAGGTCATTTCGGAGAGTCGTCCAAGTGGTTCTGGCGTAGCCCGCAGGTGATTTTGGCGTGTCCGGCAGGTGGTTCCGCTGTGCTCGGCAGGTGGTTCAGGCATGGCCGTCACGTGGTTCCAGTCTGTCCAGGACGTGTTTCCAGCTTCTCCGGCAGGTGGTTCTGGTACGTCTGAGAGGTGGTTCCGCCATGGCTGGCAGGTGATCCCGGACTGTCCCCCAGGTGTTTCTGGCATAGCCAGCCGTTGATATTGGCCTGTCCGGCAGGTGGTTCCAGCGAGTCGAACAGGTGGCTCCGGCGTTCTTGGCAGGTGGTTCCGGTCTGTCCGGTAGGTGTTTCCGGCGTGTCTGGCACGTGCTTCCGGCACGTCTGAGAGGTGGTTCCGGCATGCGCGGCAGGTGGTTCAGGCGGTTCTGGCAGGTGGTATCCGTCTGTTCGGGGTGTGGTTTCAGCGTCTCATGAACACGTTTCTGGCACGTCTGAGATGTGGTTCCAGCCGGCCCGACAGGTGTTTCCGCAGTGTCCGCCAAGCAGTTCTGGCGTAGTTGGCAGGTGATTTTGGCATGACTGGCAGGTGGTTCCAGCAAGCCTTGCAGGTGTTTCCAAAGTGTTCACCAACTGGTTGTGGCGTAGCCGGCAGGTGATTTTTGCGTGATCGGCAGGTGGTTCTGGCGAGTCGAGCAGGTGGCTCCGGCGTGCTCGGCTGGTGCTTCCGGGGTCATTGGCACGGGGTTCTGGCATGTCTGAGAGGTGGTTCCTGCATGCCCGGCAAGTGATTCCGGAGTGTTCGCCAAGTGGTTCTGGCATAGTCGGCAGGTGATTTTGGCATGTCCGGCAGGTGGTTCAGGCGAGTTGAGCAGGTGGTTCCAACGTGCTTGGCAGGTGCTTCCGGCGTCTCCGGCACGTGTTTCTGGCACATCTGACAGGTGGTTCCGGCATGCCCGAAAGGTGATTCCGGTCTGTCCGGTAGGTGGTTCCAGCCTGCACGGCATGTGGTTCTGGTACGTCTCAGAGGTGGTTGCGCATGCCCAACAGGTGATTCCGGACTGTCCGCCACATGGTTCTGGCACGTCTGAGAGGTGGTTCCGGCATGCCCGGCAGGTCATCGCAGAGAGTCCTCCAAGTGGTTCTGGCACAACACGCAGGTGATTTTGGCGTGTCTGGCAGGTTGTTCCGCTGTGCTTGGCAGGTGGTTCAGGCTTGGCCGGCAGGTGGTTCCAGACTGTCCAGGACGTGTTTCCAGCTTCTCCGGCAGGTGGTTCTGGTACGTCTGAGAGGTGGTTCCGCCATGGCTGGCAGGTGATTCAAGACCGTCCCCCAGGTGGTTCTGGCATAGCCAGCAGTTGATATTGGCCTGTCTGGCAGGTGGTTCCAGCGAGTCGAACAGGTGGCTCCGGCGTTCTTGGCAGGTGGTTCCGGTCTGTCCGGTAGGTGATTCCGGCGTGTCCGGCACGTGCTTCCGGCACGTCTGAGAGGTGGTTCCGGCATGCACGACAGGTGATTCCGTAGTGTCCGCCAGGTGGTTCTGGCGTACCCGGCAGGTGATTTTATCGTGTCCGGCAGGTGTTTCTGGCGAGTCGAGCATGTGGCTCCGGCATGCTCGGCAGGTGCTTCCGGCGTCTCCGGCATGTGGTTCTGGTGTGTCTGAGAGCTGGTTCCGGCATGTCCGGCAGGTGATTCCGGAGTGTCCGCCAAGTGGTTTTGGCATACCCGGCTGGTGATTTTGTCATGTCAGGTAGGTGGTTCCGGCGAGTCGAGCAGGTGGCTCCGGCGTGCTTTGCAGGTTGTTCACACGGGTCTGGCAGGTGTTTTCCGTCTGTTCGGGGTGTGGTTCCAGCATCTCATGCACATGGTTCTGGCACGTCTGAGATGTGGTTCCGGCCGGCCCGACAGGTGTTTCCACAGTGTCTGCCAAGTGGTACTGGCGTAGTTGGCAGGTGATTTTGGCATGACCGGCAGGTGGTTCCAGCTAGCCCGGCGGGTGATTCCGAAGTGTTCCCCCACCGGTTGTGGCGTAGGGGGCAGGTGATTTTTGCGTGTCCGGCAGGTGGTTCTGGCGAGTCGAGCAGGTGGTTCCGGCGTGCTCGGCAGGTGCTTCCGGGGTCATTGGCACGTGGTTCTGGCATATCTGAGAGGTGGTTCCGGCATGCCCGGCAGGTGATTCCGGAGTGTTCGCCAAGTGTTTCCGGCGTAGCCGGCAGGTGATTTTTGCATGTCCAGCGGTCGTTCCGGCGGGTCGAGCCGGTGGTTCCGGCGTGTCCGGCAGGTGGTTCCGGTCTGTCCGGCAGGTGGTTCTGTGGTGTCCGGCACGAGGTTCAGTCTGAGAGGCTGTGCCGGCATGCCCCTCACGTGATTCCGGCTTGTCCCCGAAGTGGTGCTGGTGTAGCGGGCAGGTGATTTTGGCGTGTCCGGCAGGTGGTTCAGGCGAGTTGAGCAGGTGGTTGCGACGTGCTCGGCAGGTGCTTCCGGCGTCTCCGGCACGTGTTTCTGGCACATCTGACTGGTGGTTCCGGCATGCCCAAAAGTTGATTCCGGTCTGTCCGGTAGGTGGTTCCGGCGTGCACGGCACGTCGTTGTGGTACGTCTCAGAGGTGGTTGCGTATGCCCAACAGGTGATTCCGGACTGTCCGCAACGTGCTTCTGGCACGTCTGAGAGGTGGTTCCAACATGCCCGGCAGGTCATTTCGGAGAGTCGTCCAAGTGGTTCTGGCGTAGCCCGCAGGTGATTTTGGCGTGTCCGGCAGGTGGTTCCGCCGTGCTCGGCAGGTGGTTCAGGCATGGCCGTCACGTGGTTCCAGTCTGTCCAGGACGTGTTTCCAGCTTCTCCGGCAGGTGGTTCTGGTACGTCTGAGAGGTGGTTCCGCCATGGCTGGCAGGTGATCCCGGACTGTCCCCCAGGTGGTTCTGGCATAGCCAGCCGTTGATATTGGCCTGTCCGGCAGGTGGTTCCAGCGAGTCGAACAGGTGGCTCCGGCGTTCTTGGCAGGTGGTTCCGGTCTGTCCGGTAGGTGTTTCCGGCGTGTCTGGCACGTGCTTCCGGCACGTCTGAGAGGTGGTTCCGGCATGCGCGGCAGGTGGTTCAGGCGGTTCTGGCAGGTGGTATCCGTCTGTTCGGGGTGTGGTTCCAGCATCTCATGAACACGTTTCTGGCAAGTCTGAGATGTGGTTCCAGCCGGCCCGACAGGTGTTTCCGCAGTGTCCGCCAAGCGGTTCTGGCGTAGTTGGCAGGTGATTTTGGCATGACTGGCAGGCGGTTCCAGCAAGCCTGGCAGGTGATTCCAAAGTGTTCACCAACTGGTTGTGGCGTAGCCGGCAGGTGATTTTTGCGTGATCGGCAGGTGGTTCTGGCGAGTCGAGCAGGTGGTTCCGGCGTGCTCGGCTGGTGCTTCCGGGGTCATTGGCACGGGGTTCTGGCATGTCTGAGAGGTGGTTCCTGCATGCCCGGCAAGTGATTCCGGAGTGTTCGCCAAGTGGTTCTGGCATAGTCGGCAGGTGATTTTGGCATGTCCGGCAGGTGGTTCAGGCGAGTTGAGCAGGTGGTTCCAACGTGCTTGGCAGGTGCTTCCGGCGTCTCCGGCACGTGTTTCTGGCACATCTGACAGGTGGTTCCGGCATGCCCGAAAGTTGATTCCGGTCTGTCCGGTAGGTGGTTCCAGCCTGCACGGCATGTGGTTCTGGTACGTCTCAGAGGTGGTTGCGCATGCCCAACAGGTGATTCCGGACTGTCCGCCACATGGTTCTGGCACGTCTGAGAGGTGGTTCCGGCATGCCCGGCAGGTCATCCCAGAGAGTCCTCCAAGTGGTTCTGGCATAACACGCAGGTGATTTTGGCGTGTCTGGCAGGTTGTTCCGTTGTGCTTGGCAGGTGGTTCAGGCTTGGCCGGCAGGTGGTTCCAGACTGTCCAGGACGTGTTTCCAGCTTCTCCGGCAGGTGGTTCTGGTACGTCTGAGAGGTGGTTCCGCCATGGCTGGCAGGTGATTCCGGACCGTCCCCCAGGTGGTTCTGGCATAGCCAGCATTTGATATGGGCCTGTCCGGCAGGTGGTTCCAGCGAGTCGAACAGGTGGCTCCGGCGTGCTCGGCAGGTGGTTCCGTTCTGTCCGGTTGGTGATTCCGGCGTGTCCGGCACGTGCTTCCGGCACGTCTGAGAGGTGGTTCCGGCATGCGCGACAGGTGGTTTCGGAGTGTCCGCCAGGTGCTTCTGGCGTACCCGGCAGGTGATTTTGGCGTGTCCGGCAGGTGTTTCTGGCGAGTCGAGCAGGTGGCTCCGGCATGCTCGGCAGGTGCTTCCGGCGTCTCCGGCACGTGGTTCTGGTGTGTCTGAGAGCTGGTTCCGGCATGTCCGGCAGATGATTACGGAGTGTCCGCCAAGTGGTTCTGGCATACCCGGCTGGTGATTTGGGCCTGTCAGGTAGGTGGTTCCGGCGAGTCGAGCAGGTGGCTCCGGCGTGCTCGGCAGGTTGTTCAGACGGGTCTGGCAGGTGTTTTCCGTCTGTTCTGGGTGTGGTTCCAGCATCTCATGCACATGGTTCTGGCACGTCTGAGATGTGGTTCCGGCCGGCCCGACAGGTGTTTCCACAGTGTCCGCCAAGTGGTACTGGCGTAGTTGGCAGGTGATTTTGGCATGACCGGCAGGTGGTTCCAGCAAGCCCGGCAGGTGATTCCGAAGTGTTCCCCAACTGGTTGTGGCGTAGCCGGCAGGTGATTTTTGCGTGTCCGGCAGGTGGTTCTGGCGAGTCGAGCAGGTGGTTCCGGCGTGCTCGGCAGGTGCTTCCGGGGTCATTGGCACGTGGTTCTGGCATATCTGAGAGGTGGTTCCGGCATGCCCGGCAGGTGATTCCGGAGTGTTCGCCAAGTGTTTCCGGAGTAGCCGGCAGGTGATTTTGCATGTCCAGCGGTCGTTCCGGCAGGTCGATCCGGTGGTTCCGGCGTGTCCGGCAGGTGGTTCCGGTCTGTCCGGCAGGTGGTTCTGTGGTGTCCGGCACGAGGTTCAGTCTGAGAGGCTGTGCCGGCATGCCCCTCACGTGATTCCGGCTTGTCCCCGAAGTGGTGCTGGTGTAGCGGGCAGGTGATTTTGGCGTGTCCGGCAGGTGGTTCAGGCGAGTTGAGCAGGTGGTTGCGACGTGCTCGGCAGGTGCTTCCGGCGTCTCCGGCACGTGTTTCTGGCACATCTGACTGGTGGTTCCGGCATGCCCAAAAGTTGATTCCGGTCTGTCCGGTAGGTGGTTCCGGCGTGCACGGCACGTCGTTGTGGTACGTCTCAGAGGTGGTTGCGTATGCCCAACAGGTGATTCCGGACTGTCCGCCACGTGCTTCTGGCACGTCTGAGAGGTGGTTCCAACATGCCCGGCAGGTCATTTCGGAGAGTCGTCCAAGTGGTTCTGGCGTAGCCCGCAGGTGATTTTGGCGTGTCTGGCAGGTGGTTCCGCCGTGCTCGGCAGGTGGTTCAGGCATGGCCGTCACGTGGTTCCAGTCTGTCCAGGACGTGTTTCCAGCTTCTCCGGCAGGTGGTTCTGGTACGTCTGAGAGGTGGTTCCGCCATGGCTGGCAGGTGATCCCGGACTGTCCCCCAGGTGTTTCTGGCATAGCCAGCCGTTGATATTGGCCTGTCTGGCAGGTGGTTCCAGCGAGTCGAACAGGTGGCTCCGGCGTTCTTGGCAGGTGGTTCCGGTCTGTCCGGTAGGTGTTTCGGGCGTGTCTGGCACGTGCTTCCGGCACGTCTGAGAGGTGGTTCCGGCATGCGCGGCAGGTGATTCCGTAGTGTCCGCCAGGTGGTTCTGGCATACCCGGCAGGTGATTTTGGCGTGTGCGGCAGGTGTTTCTGGCGAGTCGAGCAGGTGGCTCCGGCATGCTCGGCAGGTGCTTCCGGCGTCTCCGGCACTTGGTTCTGGTGTGTCTGAGAGCTGTTTCCGGCATGTCCGGCAGATGATTCCGGGGTGTCCGCTAAGTGGTTCTGGCATACCCAGCAGGTGATTTTGGCGTGTCAGGGAGGTGGTACCGGTGAGTCGAGCAGGTGGTTCCGGCGTGCTCAGCAGGTGGTTCAGGCGGTTCTGGCAGGTGGTATCCGTCTGTTCGGGGTGTGGTTCCAGCATCTCATGAACACGTTTCTGGCACGTCTGAGATGTGGTTCCAGCCGGCCCGACAGGTGTTTCCGCAGTGTCCGCCAAGCGGTTCTGGCGTAGTTGGCAGGTGATTTTGGCATGACTGGCAGGTGGTTCCAGCAAGCCTTGCAGGTGATTCCAAAGTTTTCACCAACTGGTTGTGGCGTAGCCGGCAGGTGATTTTTGCGTGATCGGCAGGTGGTTCTGGCGAGTCGAGCAGGTGGTTCCGGCGTGCTCGGCTGGTGCTTCCGGGGTCATTGGCACGGGGTCCTGGCATGTCTGAGAGGTGGTTCCTGCATGCCCGGTAAGTGATTTCGGAGTGTCCGACAGGTGGTTATGGCGTACCCGGCAGGTGATTTTTGCATGTCCGGCAGGTGTTTCTGGCGAGTGGAGCAGGTGGCTCCGGCATGCTCGGCAGGTGCTTCCGGCGTCTCCGGCACGTGGTTCTGGTGTGTCTGAGTGCTGGTTCCGGCATGTCCGGCAGATGATTCCGGAGTGTCCGCCAAGTGGTTCTGGCATACCCGGCTGGTGATTTTGGCATGTCAGGTAGGTGGTTCCGGCGAGTCGAGCAGGTGGCTCCGGCGTGCTCAGCAGGTTGTTCAGACGGGTCTGGCAGGTGTTTTCCGTCTGTTCGGGGTGTGGTTCCAGCATCTCATGCACATGGTTCTGGCACGTCTGAGATGTGGTTCCGGCCGGCCCGACAGGTGTTTCCACAGTGTCCGCCAAGTGGTACTGGCGTATTTGGCAGGTGATTTTGGCATGACCGGCAGGTGGTTCCAGCAAGCCCGGCAGGTGATTCCGAAGTGTTCCCCCACCGGTTGGCGTAGCCGGCAGGTGATTTTTGCGTGGCCGGCAGGTGGTTCTGGCGAGTCGAGCAGGTGGTTCCGGCGTGCTCGGCAGGTGCTTCCGGGGTCATTGGCACGTGGTTCTGGCATATCTGAGAGGTGGTTCCGGCATGCCCGGCAGGTGATTCCGGAGTGTTCGCCAAGTGTTTCCGGCGTAGCCGGCAGGTGATTTTTGCATGTCCAGCGGTCGTTCCGGCGGGTCGAGCCGGTGGTTCCGGCGTGTCCGGCAGGTGGTTCCGGTCTGTCCGGCAGGTGGTTCTGTGGTGTCCGGCACGAGGTTCAGTCTGAGAGGCTGTGCCGGCATGCCCCTCACGTGATTCCGGCTTGTCCCCGAAGTGGTGCTGGTGTAGCGGGCAGGTGATTTTGGCGTGTCCGGCAGGTGGTTCAGGCGAGTTGAGCAGGTGGTTGCGACGTGCTCGGCAGGTGCTTCCGGCGTCTCCGGCACGTGTTTCTGGCACATCTGACTGGTGGTTCCGGCATGCCCAAAAGTTGATTCCGGTCTGTCCGGTAGGTGGTTCCGGCGTGCACGGCACGTCGTTGTGGTACGTCTCAGAGGTGGTTGCGTATGCCCAACAGGTGATTCCGGACTGTCCGCCACGTGCTTCTGGCACGTCTGAGAGGTGGTTCCAACATGCCCGGCAGGTCATTTCGGAGAGTCGTCCAAGTGGTTCTGGCGTAGCCCGCAGGTGATTTTGGCGTGTCTGGCAGGTGGTTCCGCCGTGCTCGGCAGGTGGTTCAGGCATGGCCGTCACGTGGTTCCAGTCTGTCCAGGACGTGTTTCCAGCTTCTCCGGCAGGTGGTTCTGGTACGTCTGAGAGGTGGTTCCGCCATGGCTGGCAGGTGATCCCGGACTGTCCCCCAGGTGTTTCTGGCATAGCCAGCCGTTGATATTGGCCTGTCTGGCAGGTGGTTCCAGCGAGTCGAACAGGTGGCTCCGGCGTTCTTGGCAGGTGGTTCCGGTCTGTCCGGTAGGTGTTTCGGGCGTGTCTGGCACGTGCTTCCGGCACGTCTGAGAGGTGGTTCCGGCATGCGCGGCAGGTGATTCCGTAGTGTCCGCCAGGTGGTTCTGGCATACCCGGCAGGTGATTTTGGCGTGTGCGGCAGGTGTTTCTGGCGAGTCGAGCAGGTGGCTCCGGCATGCTCGGCAGGTGCTTCCGGCGTCTCCGGCACTTGGTTCTGGTGTGTCTGAGAGCTGTTTCCGGCATGTCCGGCAGATGATTCCGGGGTGTCCGCTAAGTGGTTCTGGCATACCCAGCAGGTGATTTTGGCGTGTCAGGGAGGTGGTACCGGTGAGTCGAGCAGGTGGTTCCGGCGTGCTCAGCAGGTGGTTCAGGCGGTTCTGGCAGGTGGTATCCGTCTGTTCGGGGTGTGGTTCCAGCATCTCATGAACACGTTTCTGGCACGTCTGAGATGTGGTTCCAGCCGGCCCGACAGGTGTTTCCGCAGTGTCCGCCAAGCGGTTCTGGCGTAGTTGGCAGGTGATTTTGGCATGACTGGCAGGTGGTTCCAGCAAGCCTTGCAGGTGATTCCAAAGTTTTCACCAACTGGTTGTGGCGTAGCCGGCAGGTGATTTTTGCGTGATCGGCAGGTGGTTCTGGCGAGTCGAGCAGGTGGTTCCGGCGTGCTCGGCTGGTGCTTCCGGGGTCATTGGCACGGGGTCCTGGCATGTCTGAGAGGTGGTTCCTGCATGCCCGGTAAGTGATTTCGGAGTGTCCGACAGGTGGTTATGGCGTACCCGGCAGGTGATTTTTGCATGTCCGGCAGGTGTTTCTGGCGAGTGGAGCAGGTGGCTCCGGCATGCTCGGCAGGTGCTTCCGGCGTCTCCGGCACGTGGTTCTGGTGTGTCTGAGTGCTGGTTCCGGCATGTCCGGCAGATGATTCCGGAGTGTCCGCCAAGTGGTTCTGGCATACCCGGCTGGTGATTTTGGCATGTCAGGTAGGTGGTTCCGGCGAGTCGAGCAGGTGGCTCCGGCGTGCTCAGCAGGTTGTTCAGACGGGTCTGGCAGGTGTTTTCCGTCTGTTCGGGGTGTGGTTCCAGCATCTCATGCACATGGTTCTGGCACGTCTGAGATGTGGTTCCGGCCGGCCCGACAGGTGTTTCCACAGTGTCCGCCAAGTGGTACTGGCGTATTTGGCAGGTGATTTTGGCATGACCGGCAGGTGGTTCCAGCAAGCCCGGCAGGTGATTCCGAAGTGTTCCCCCACCGGTTGGCGTAGCCGGCAGGTGATTTTTGCGTGGCCGGCAGGTGGTTCTGGCGAGTCGAGCAGGTGGTTCCGGCGTGCTCGGCAGGTGCTTCCGGGGTCATTGGCACGTGGTTCTGGCATATCTGAGAGGTGGTTCCGGCATGCCCGGCAGGTGATTCCGGAGTGTTCGCCAAGTGTTTCCGGCGTAGCCGGCAGGTGATTTTTGCATGTCCAGCGGTCGTTCCGGCGGGTCGAGCCGGTGGTTCCGGCGTGTCCGGCAGGTGGTTCCGGTCTGTCCGGCAGGTGGTTCTGTGGTGTCCGGCACGAGGTTCAGTCTGAGAGGCTGTGCCGGCATGCCCCTCACGTGATTCCGGCTTGTCCCCGAAGTGGTGCTGGTGTAGCGGGCAGGTGATTTTGGCGTGTCCGGCAGGTGGTTCAGGCGAGTTGAGCAGGTGGTTGCGACGTGCTCGGCAGGTGCTTCCGGCGTCTCCGGCACGTGTTTCTGGCACATCTGACTGGTGGTTCCGGCATGCCCAAAAGTTGATTCCGGTCTGTCCGGTAGGTGGTTCCGGCGTGCACGGCACGTGGTTCTGGTACGTCACAGAGGTGGTTGCGTATGCCCAACAGGTGATTCCGGACTGTCCGCCACGTGCTTCTGGCACGTCTGATAGGTGGTTCCAACATGCCCGGCAGGTCATTTCGGAGAGTCGTCCAAGTGGTTCTGGCGTAGCCCGCAGGTGATTTTGGCGTGTCCGGCAGGTGGTTCCGCTGTGCTCGGCAGGTGGTTCAGGCATGGCCGTCACGTGGTTCCAGTCTGTCCAGGACGTGTTTCCAGCTTCTCCGGCAGGTGGTTCTGGTACGTCTGAGAGGTGGTTCCGCCATGGCTGGCAGGTGAACCCGGACTGTCCCCCAGGTGTTTCTGGCATAGCCAGCCGTTGATATTGGCCTGTCCGGCAGGTGGTTCCAGCGAGTCGAACAGGTGGCTCCGGCGTTCTTGGCAGGTGGTTCCGGTCTGTCCGGTAGGTGTTTCCGGCGTGTCTGGCACGTGCTTCCGGCACGTCTGAGAGGTGGTTCCGGCATGCGCGGCAGGTGGTTCAGGCGGTTCTGGCAGGTGGTATCCGTCTGTTCGGGGTGTGGTTTCAGCGTCTCATGAACACGTTTCTGGCACGTCTGAGATGTGGTTCCAGCCGGCCCGACAGGTGTTTCCGCAGTGTCCGCCAAGCAGTTCTGGCGTAGTTGGCAGGTGATTTTGGCATGACTGGCAGGTGGTTCCAGCAAGCCTTGCAGGTGATTCCAAAGTGTTCACCAACTGGTTGTGGCGTAGCCGGCAGGTGATTTTTGCGTGATCGGCAGGTGGTTCTGGCGAGTCGAGCAGGTGGCTCCGGCGTGCTCGGCTGGTGCTTCCGGGGTCATTGGCACGGGGTTCTGGCATGTCTGAGAGGTGGTTCCTGCATGCCCGGCAAGTGATTCCGGAGTGTTCGCCAAGTGGTTCTGGCATAGTCGGCAGGTGATTTTGGCATGTCCGGCAGGTGGTTCAGGCGAGTTGAGCAGGTGGTTCCAACGTGCTTGGCAGGTGCTTCCGGCGTCTCCGGCACGTGTTTCTGGCACATCTGACAGGTGGTTCCGGCATGCCCGAAAGGTGATTCCGGTCTGTCCGGTAGGTGGTTCCAGCCGGCACGGCATGTGGTTCTGGTACGTCTCAGAGGTGGTTGCGCATGCCCAACAGGTGATTCCGGACTGTCCGCCACATGGTTCTGGCACGTCTGAGAGGTGGTTCCGGCATGCCCGGCAGGTCATCGCAGAGAGTCCTCCAAGTGGTTCTGGCACAACACGCAGGTGATTTTGGCGTGTCAGGCAGGTTGTTCCGCTGTGCTTGGCAGGTGGTTCAGGCTTGGCCGGCAGGTGGTTCCAGACTGTCCAGGACGTGTTTCCAGCTTCTCCGGCAGGTGGTTCTGGTACGTCTGAGAGGTGGTTCCGCCATGGCTGGCAGGTGATTCAAGACCGTCCCACAGGTGGTTCTGGCATAGCCAGCAGTTGATATTGGCCTGTCCGGCAGGTGGTTCCAGCGAGTCGAACAGGTGGCTCCGGCGTTCTTGGCAGGTGGTTCCGGTCTGTCCGGTAGGTGATTCCGGCGTGTCCGGCACGTGCTTCCGGCACGTCTGAGAGGTGGTTCCGGCATGCACGACAGGTGATTCCGTAGTGTCCGCCAGGTGGTTCTGGCGTACCCGGCAGGTGATTTTATCGTGTCCGGCAGGTGTTTCTGGCGAGTCGAGCATGTGGCTCCGGCATGCTCGGCAGGTGCTTCCGGCGTCTCCGGCATGTGGTTCTGGTGTGTCTGAGAGCTGGTTCCGGCATGTCCGGCAGGTGATTCCGGAGTGTCCGCCAAGTGGTTTTGGCATACCCGGCTGGTGATTTTGTCATGTCAGGTAGGTGGTTCCGGCGAGTCGAGCAGGTGGCTCCGGCGTGCTTTGCAGGTTGTTCACACGGGTCTGGCAGGTGTTTTCCGTCTGTTCGGGGTGTGGTTCCAGCATCTCATGCACATGGTTCTGGCACGTCTGAGATGTGGTTCCGGCCGGCCCGACAGGTGTTTCCACAGTGTCTGCCAAGTGGTACTGGCGTAGTTGGCAGGTGATTTTGGCATGACCGGCAGGTGGTTCCAGCTAGCCCGGCGGGTGATTCCGAAGTGTTCCCCCACCGGTTGTGGCGTAGGGGGCAGGTGATTTTTGCGTGTCCGGCAGGTGGTTCTGGCGAGTCGAGCAGGTGGTTCCGGCGTGCTCGGCAGGTGCTTCCGGGGTCATTGGCACGTGGTTCTGGCATATCTGAGAGGTGGTTCCGGCATGCCCGGCAGGTGATTCCGGAGTGTTCGCCAAGTGTTTCCGGCGTAGCCGGCAGGTGATTTTTGCATGTCCAGCGGTCGTTCCGGCGGGTCGAGCCGGTGGTTCCGGCGTGTCCGGCAGGTGGTTCCGGTCTGTCCGGCAGGTGGTTCTGTGGTGTCCGGCACGAGGTTCAGTCTGAGAGGCTGTGCCGGCATGCCCCTCACGTGATTCCGGCTTGTCCCCGAAGTGGTGCTGGTGTAGCGGGCAGGTGATTTTGGCGTGTCCGGCAGGTGGTTCAGGCGAGTTGAGCAGGTGGTTGCGACGTGCTCGGCAGGTGCTTCCGGCGTCTCCGGCACGTGTTTCTGGCACATCTGACTGGTGGTTCCGGCATGCCCAAAAGTTGATTCCGGTCTGTCCGGTAGGTGGTTCCGGCGTGCACGGCACGTCGTTGTGGTACGTCTCAGAGGTGGTTGCGTATGCCCAACAGGTGATTCCGGACTGTCCGCAACGTGCTTCTGGCACGTCTGAGAGGTGGTTCCAACATGCCCGGCAGGTCATTTCGGAGAGTCGTCCAAGTGGTTCTGGCGTAGCCCGCAGGTGATTTTGGCGTGTCCGGCAGGTGGTTCCGCCGTGCTCGGCAGGTGGTTCAGGCATGGCCGTCACGTGGTTCCAGTCTGTCCAGGACGTGTTTCCAGCTTCTCCGGCAGGTGGTTCTGGTACGTCTGAGAGGTGGTTCCGCCATGGCTGGCAGGTGATCCCGGACTGTCCCCCAGGTGTTTCTGGCATAGCCAGCCGTTGATATTGGCCTGTCCGGCAGGTGGTTCCAGCGAGTCGAACAGGTGGCTCCGGCGTTCTTGGCAGGTGGTTCCGGTCTGTCCGGTAGGTGTTTCCGGCGTGTCTGGCACGTGCTTCCGGCACGTCTGAGAGGTGGTTCCGGCATGCGCGGCAGGTGGTTCAGGCGGTTCTGGCAGGTGGTATCCGTCTGTTCGGGGTGTGGTTCCAGCATCTCATGAACACGTTTCTGGCAAGTCTGAGATGTGGTTCCAGCCGGCCCGACAGGTGTTTCCGCAGTGTCCGCCAAGCGGTTCTGGCGTAGTTGGCAGGTGATTTTGGCATGACTGGCAGGCGGTTCCAGCAAGCCTGGCAGGTGATTCCAAAGTGTTCACCAACTGGTTGTGGCGTAGCCGGCAGGTGATTTTTGCGTGATCGGCAGGTGGTTCTGGCGAGTCGAGCAGGTGGTTCCGGCGTGCTCGGCTGGTGCTTCCGGGGTCATTGGCACGGGGTTCTGGCATGTCTGAGAGGTGGTTCCTGCATGCCCGGCAATTGATTCCGGAGTGTTCGCCAAGTGGTTCTGGCATAGTCGGCAGGTGATTTTGGCATGTCCGGCAGGTGGTTCAGGCGAGTTGAGCAGGTGGTTCCAACGTGCTTGGCAGGTGCTTCCGGCGTCTCCGGCACGTGTTTCTGGCACATCTGACAGGTGGTTCCGGCATGCCCGAAAGTTGATTCCGGTCTGTCCGGTAGGTGGTTCCAGCCTGCACGGCATGTGGTTCTGGTACGTCTCAGAGGTGGTTGCGCATGCCCAACAGGTGATTCCGGACTGTCCGCCACATGGTTCTGGCACGTCTGAGAGGTGGTTCCGGCATGCCCGGCAGGTCATCCCAGAGAGTCCTCCAAGTGGTTCTGGCATAACACGCAGGTGATTTTGGCGTGTCTGGCAGGTTGTTCCGTTGTGCTTGGCAGGTGGTTCAGGCTTGGCCGGCAGGTGGTTCCAGACTGTCCAGGACGTGTTTCCAGCTTCTCCGGCAGGTGGTTCTGGTACGTCTGAGAGGTGGTTCCGCCATGGCTGGCAGGTGATTCCGGACCGTCCCCCAGGTGGTTCTGGCATAGCCAGCATTTGATATGGGCCTGTCCGGCAGGTGGTTCCAGCGAGTCGAACAGGTGGCTCCGGCGTGCTCGGCAGGTGGTTCCGTTCTGTCCGGTTGGTGATTCCGGCGTGTCCGGCACGTGCTTCCGGCACGTCTGAGAGGTGGTTCCGGCATGCGCGACAGGTGGTTTCGGAGTGTCCGCCAGGTGCTTCTGGCGTACCCGGCAGGTGATTTTGGCGTGTCCGGCAGGTGTTTCTGGCGAGTCGAGCAGGTGGCTCCGGCATGCTCGGCAGGTGCTTCCGGCGTCTCCGGCACGTGGTTCTGGTGTGTCTGAGAGCTGGTTCCGGCATGTCCGGCAGATGATTCCGGAGTGTCCGCCAAGTGGTTCTGGCATACCCGGCTGGTGATTTGGGCATGTCAGGTAGGTGGTTCCGGCGAGTCGAGCAGGTGGCTCCGGCGTGCTCGGCAGGTTGTTCAGACGGGTCTGGCAGGTGTTTTCCGTCTGTTCTGGGTGTGGTTCCAGCATCTCATGCACATGGTTCTGGCACGTCTGAGATGTGGTTCCGGCCGGCCCGACAGGTGTTTCCACAGTGTCCGCCAAGTGGTACTGGCGTAGTTGGCAGGTGATTTTGGCATGACCGGCAGGTGGTTCCAGCAAGCCCGGCAGGTGATTCCGAAGTGTTCCCCAACTGGTTGTGGCGTAGCCGGCAGGTGATTTTTGCGTGTCCGGCAGGTGGTTCTGGCGAGTCGAGCAGGTGGTTCCGGCGTGCTCGGCAGGTGCTTCCGGGGTCATTGGCACGTGGTTCTGGCATATCTGAGAGGTGGTTCCGGCATGCCCGGCAGGTGATTCCGGAGTGTTCGCCAAGTGTTTCCGGAGTAGCCGGCAGGTGATTTTGCATGTCCAGCGGTCGTTCCGGCGGGTCGAGGCGGTGGTTCCGGCGTGTCCGGCAGGTGGTTCCGGTCTGTCCGGCAGGTGGTTCTGTGGTGTCCGGCACGAGGTTCAGTCTGAGAGGCTGTGCCGGCATGCCCCTCACGTGATTCCGGCTTGTCCCCGAAGTGGTGCTGGTGTAGCGGGCAGGTGATTTTGGCGTGTCCGGCAGGTGGTTCAGGCGAGTTGAGCAGGTGGTTGCGACGTGCTCGGCAGGTGCTTCCGGCGTCTCCGGCACGTGTTTCTGGCACATCTGACTGGTGGTTCCGGCATGCCCGAAAGGTGATTCCGGTCTGTCCGGTAGGTGGTTCCAGCCTGCACGGCATGTGGTTCTGGTACGTCTCAGAGGTGGTTGCGCATGCCCAACAGGTGATTCCGGACTGTCCGCCACATGGTTCTGGCACGTCTGAGAGGTGGTTCCGGCATGCCCGGCAGGTCATCCCAGAGAGTCCTCCAAGTGGTTCTGGCATAACACGCAGGTGATTTTGGCGTGTCAGGCAGGTTGTTCCGTTGTGCTTGGCAGGTGGTTCAGGCATGGCCGGCAGGTGGATCCCGACTGTCCAGGACGTGTTTCCAGCTTCTCCGGCAGGTGGTTCTGGTACGTCTGAGAGGTGGTTCCGCCATGGCTGGCAGGTGATTCCGGACCGTCCCCCAGGTGGTTCTGGCATAGCCAGCAGTTGATATTGGCCTGTCCGGCAGGTGGTTCCAGCGAGTCGAACAGGTGGCTCCGGCGTACTCGGCAGGTGGTTCCGGTCTGTCCGGTAGGTCATTCCGGCGTTTCCGGCACGTGCTTCCTGCACGTCTGAGATGTGGTTCCGGCATGCGCGACAGGTGGTTTCGGAGTGTCCGCCAGGTGGTTCTGGCGTACCCGGCAGGTGATTTTGGCGTGTGCGGCAGGTGTTTCTGGCGAGTCGAGCAGGTGGCTCCGGCATGCTCGGCAGGTGCTTCCGGCGTCTCCGGCACTTGGTTCTGGTGTGTCTGAGAGCTGGTTCCGGCATGTCCGGCAGATGATTCCGGAGTGTCCGCCAAGTGGTTCTCGCATACCCAGCAGGTGATTTTGGCGTGTCAGGGAGGTGGTACCGGTGAGTCGAGCAGGTGGTTCCGGCGTGCTCAGCAGGTGGTTCAGGCGGTTCTGGCAGGTGGTATCCGTCTGTTCGGGGTGTGGTTCCAGCATCTCATGAACACGTTTCTGGCAAGTCTGAGATGTGGTTCCAGCCGGCCCGACAGGTGTTTCCGCAGTGTCCGCCAAGCGGTTCTGGCGTAGTTGGCAGGTGATTTTGGCATGACTGGCAGGTGGTTCCAGCAAGCCTGGCAGGTGATTCCAAAGTGTTCACCAACTGGTTGTGGCGTAGCCGGCAGGTGATTTTTGCGTGATCGGCAGGTGGTTCTGGCGAGTCGAGCAGGTGGTTCCGGCGTGCTCGGCTGGTGCTTCCGGGGTCATTGGCACGGGGTTCTGGCATGTCTGAGAGGTGGTTCCTGCATGCCCGGCAAGTGATTCCGGAGTGTTCGCCAAGTGGTTCTGGCATAGTCGGCAGGTGATTTTGGCATGTCCGGCAGGTGGTTCAGGCGAGTTGAGCAGGTGGTTCCAACGTGCTTGGCAGGTGCTTCCGGCGTCTCCGGCACGTGTTTCTGGCACATCTGACAGGTGGTTCCGGCATGCCCGAAAGGTGATTCCGGTCTGTCCGGTAGGTGGTTCCAGCCGGCACGGCATGTGGTTCTGGTACGTCTCAGAGGTGGTTGCGCATGCCCAACAGGTGATTCCGGACTGTCCGCCACATGGTTCTGGCACGTCTGAGAGGTGGTTCCGGCATGCCCGGCAGGTCATCCCAGAGAGTCCTCCAAGTGGTTCTGGCATAACACGCAGGTGATTTTGGCGTGTCAGGCAGGTTGTTCCGTTGTGCTTGGCAGGTGGTTCAGGCTTGGCCGGCAGGTGGTTCCAGACTGTCCAGGACGTGTTTCCAGCTTCTCCGGCAGGTGGTTCTGGTACGTCTGAGAGGTGGTTCCGCCATGGCTGGCAGGTGATTCCGGACCGTCCCCCAGGTGGTTCTGGCATAGCCAGCAGTTGATATTGGCCTGTCCGGCAGGTGGTTCCAGCGAGTCGAACAGGTGGCTCCGGCGTACTCGGCAGGTGGTTCCGGTCTGTCCGGTAGGTCATTCCGGCGTGTCCGGCACGTGCTTCCTGCACGTCTGAGAGGTGGTTCCGGCATGCGCGACAGGTGGTTTCGGAGTGTCCGCCAGGTGGTTCTGGCGTACCCGGCAGGTGATTTTGGCGTGTCCGGCAGGTGTTTCTGGCGAGTCGAGCAGGTGGCTCCGGCATGCTCGGCAGGTGCTTCCGGCGTCTCCGGCACGTGGTTCTGGTGTGTCTGAGAGCTGGTTCCAGCATGTCCGGCAGATGATTCCGGAGTGTCCGCCAAGTGGTTCTGGCATACCCGGCTGGTGATTTGGGCATGTCAGGTAGGTGGCTCCGGCGTGCTCGGCAGGTTGTTCAGACGGGTCTGGCAGGTGTTTTCCGTCTGTTCGGGGTGTGGTTCCAGCATCTCATGCACATGGTTCTGGCACGTCTGAGATGTGGTTCCGGCCGGCCCGACAGGTGTTTCCACAGTGTCCGCCAAGTGCTACTGGCGTGGTTGGCAGGTGATTTTGGCATGACCGGCAGGTGGTTCCAGCAAGCCCGGCAGGTGATTCCGAAGTGTTCCCCAACTGGTTGTGGCGTAGCCGGCAGGTGATTTTTGCGTGTCCGGCAGGTGGTTCCGGCGTGCTCGGCAGGTGCTTCCGGGGTCATTGGCACGTGGTTCTGGCATATCTGAGAGGTGGTTCCGGCATGCCCGGCAGGTGATTCCGGAGTGTTCGCCAAGTGTTTCCGGCGTAGCCGGCAGGTGATTTTGCATGTCCAGCGGTCGTTCCGGCGGGTCGAGCTGGTGGTTCCGGCGTGTCCGGCAGGTGGTTCCGGTCTGTCCGGCAGGTGGTTCTGTGGTGTCCGGCACGAGGTTCAGTCTGAGAGGCTGTGCCGGCATGCCCCTCACGTGATTCCGGCTTGTCCCCGAATTGGTGCTGGTTTAGCGGGCAGGTGATTTTGGCGTGTCCGGCAGGTGGTTCAGGCGAGTTGAGCAGGTGGTTGCGACGTGCTCGGCAGGTGCTTCCGGCGTCTCCGGCACGTGTTTCTGGCACATCTGACTGGTGGTTCCGGCATGCCCAAAAGTTGATTCCGGTCTGTCCGGTAGGTGGTTCCGGCGTGCACGGCACGTGGTTCTGGTACGTGTCAGAGGTGGTTGCGTATGCCCAACAGGTGATTCCGGACTGTCCGCCACGTGCTTCTGGCACGTCTGAGAGGTGGTTCCAACATGCCCGGCAGGTCATTTCGGAGAGTCGTCCAAGTGGTTCTGGCGTAGCCCGCAGGTGATTTTGGCGTGTCGGGCAGGTGGTTCCGCCGTGCTCGGCAGGTGGTTCAGGCATGGCCGTCACGTGGTTCCAGTCTGTCCAGGACGTGTTTCCAGCTTCTCCGGCAGGTGGTTCTGGTACGTCTGAGAGGTGGTTCCGCCATGGCTGGCAGGTGATCCCGGACTGTCCCCCAGGTAGTTCTGGCATAGCCAGCAGTTGATATTGGCCTGTCCGGCAGGTGGTTCCAGAGAGTCGAACAGGTGGCTCCGGCGTTCTTGGCAGGTGGTTCCGGTCTGTCCGGTAGGTGTTTCCGGCGTGTCTGGCACGTGCTTCCGGCACGTCTGAGAGGTGGTTCCGTCATGCGCGGCAGGTGATTCCGGAGTGTCCGCCAGGTGGTTCTGGCGTACCCGGCAGGTGATTTTGGCGTGTCCGGCAGGTGTTTCTGGCGAGTCGAGCAGGTGGCTCCGGCATGCTCGGCAGGTGCTTCCGGCGTCTCCGGCACTTGGTTCTGGTGTGTCTGAGAGCTGGTTCCGGCATGTCCGGCAGATGATTCCGGAGTGTCCGCCAAGTGGTTCTGGCATACCCAGCAGGTGATTTTGGCGTGTCAGGGAGGTGGTACGGTGAGACAAGCAGGTGGTTCCGGCGTGCTCAGCAGGTGGTTCAGGCGGTTCTGGCAGGTGGTATCCGTCTGTTCGGGGTGTGGTTCCAGCATCTCATGAACACGTTTCTGGCAAGTCTGAGATTTGGTTCCAGCCGGCCCGACAGGTGTTTCCGCAGTGTCCCCCAAGCGGTTCTGGCGTAGTTGGCAGGTGATTTTGGCATGACTGGCAGGTGGTTCCAGCAAGCCTGGCAGGTGATTCCAAAGTGTTCACCAACTGGTTGTGGCGTAGCCGGCAGGTGATTTTTGCGTGATCGGCAGGTGGTTCTGGCGAGTCGAGCAGGTGGTTCCGGCGTGCTCGGCTGGTGCTTCCGGGGTCATTGGCACGGGGTTCTGGCATGTCTGAGAGGTGGTTCCTGCATGCCCGGCAAGTGATTCCAGAGTGTTCGCCAAGTGGTTCTGGCATAGTCGGCAGGTGATTTTGGCATGTCCGGCAGGTGGTTCAGGCGAGTTGAGCAGGTGGTTCCAACGTGCTTGGCAGGTGCTTCCGGCATCTCCGGCATGTGTTTCTGGCACATCTGACAGGTGGTTCCGGCATGCCCGAAAGGTGATTCCGGTCTGTCCGGTAGGTGGTTCCAGCCGGCACGGCATGTGGTTCTGGTACGTCTCAGAGGTGGTTGCGCATGCCCAACAGGTGATTCCGGACTGTCCGCCACATGGTTCTGGCACGTCTGAGAGGTGGTTCCGGCATGCCCGGCAGGTCATCCCAGAGAGTCCTCCAAGTGGTTCTGGCATAACACGCAGGTGATTTTGGCGTGTCAGGCAGGTTGTTCCGTTGTGCTTGGCAGGTGGTTCAGGCTTGGCCGGCAGGTGGTTCCAGACTGTCCAGGACGTGTTACCAGCTTCTCCGGCAGGTGGTTCTGGTACGTCTGAGAGGTGGTTCCGCCATGGCTGGCAGGTGATTCCGGACCGTCCCCCAGGTGGTTCTGGCATAGCCAGCAGTTGATATTGGCCTGTCCGGCAGGTGGTTCCAGAGAGTCGAACAGGGGGCTCCGGCGTGCTCGGCAGGTGGTTCCGGTCTGTCCGGTAGGTCATTCCGGCGTGTCCGGCACGTGCTTCCTGCACGTCTGAGAGGTGGTTCCGGCATGCGCGACAGGTGGTTTCGGAGTGTCCGCCAGGTGGTTCTGGCGTACCCGGCAGGTGATTTTGGCGTGTCCGGCAGGTGTTTCTGGCGAGTCGAGCAGGTGGCTCCGGCATGCTCGGCAGGTGCTTCCGGCGTCTCCGGCACGTGGTTCTGGTGTGTCTGAGAGCTGGTTCCGGCATGTCCGGCAGATGATTTCGGAGTGTCCGCCAAGTGGTTCTGGCATACCCGGCTGGTGATTTGGGCATGTCAGGTAGGTGGCTCCGGCGTGCTCGGCAGGTTGTTCAGACGGGTCTGGCAGGTGTTTTCCGTCTGTTCGGGGTGTGGTTCCAGCATCTCATGCACATGGTTCTGGCACGTCTGAGATGTGGTTCCGGCCGGCCCGACAGGTGTTTCCACAGTGTCCGCCAAGTGGTACTGGCGTAGTTGGCAGGTGATTTTGGCATGACCGGCAGGTGGTTCCAGCAAGCCCGGCAGGTGATTCCGAAGTGTTCCCCAACTGGTTGTGGCGTAGCCGGCAGGTGATTTTTGCGTGTCCGGCAGGTGGTTCTGGCGAGTCGAGCAGGTGGTTCCGGCGTGCTCGGCAGGTGCTTCCGGGGTTATTGGCACGTGGTTCTGGAATATCTGAGAGGTGGTTCCGGCATGCCCGGCAGGTGATTCCGGAGTGTTCGCCAAGTGTTTCCGGCGTAGCCGGCAGGTGATTTTGCATGCCCAGCGGTCGTTCCGGCGGGTCGAGCCAGTGGTTCCGGCGTGTCCGGCAGGTGGTTCCGGTCTGTCCGGCAGGTGGTTCTGTGGTGTCCGGCACGAGGTTCAGTCTGACAGGCTGTGCCGGCATGCCCCTCACGTGATTCCGGCTTGTCCCCGAAGTGGTGCTGGTGTAGCGGGCAGGTGATTTTGGCGTGTCCGGCAGGTGGTTCAGGCGAGTTGAGCAGGTGGTTGCGACGTGCTCGGCAGGTGCTTCCGGCGTCTCCGGCACGTGTTTCTGGCACATCTGACTGGTGGTTCCGGCATGCCCAAAAGTTGATTCCCGTCTGTCCGGTAGGTGGTTCCGGCGTGCACGGCACGTGGTTCTGGTACGTGTCAGAGGTGGTTGCGTATGCCCAACAGGTGATTCCGGACTGTCCGCCACGTGCTTCTGGCACGTCTGAGAGGTGGTTCCAACATGCCAGGCAGGTCATTTCGGAGAGTCGTCCAAGTGGTTCTGGCGTAGCCCGCAGGTGATTTTGGCGTGTCCGGCAGGTGGTTCCGGCACGTCTGAGAGGTGGTTCCAGCATGCGCGACAGGTGGTTTCGGAGTGTCCACCAGGTGGTTCTGGCGTACCCGGCAGGTGATTTTGGCGTGTCCGGCAGGTGTTTCTGGCGAGCTGAGCAGGTGGCTCCGGCATGCTCGGCAGGTGCTTCCGGCGTCTCCGGCACGTGGTTCTGGTGTGTCTGAGAGCTGGTTCCGGCATGTCCGGCAGATGATTCCGGAGTGTCCGCCAAGTGGTTCTGGCATACCCGGCTGGTGATTTGGGCCTGTCAGGTAGGTGGTTCCGGCGAGTAGAGCAGGTGGCTCCGGCGTGCTCGGCAGGTTGTTCAGACGTGTCTGGCAGGTGTTTTCCGTCTGTTCGGGGTGTGGTTCCAGCATCTCATGCACATGGTTCTGTCACGTCTGAGATGTGGTTCCGGCCGGCCCGACAGGTGTTTCCACAGTGTCCGCCAAGTGGTACTGGAGTAGTTGGCATGTGATTTTGGCATGACTGGCTGGTGGTTCCAGCAAGCCCGGCAGGTGATTCCGAAGTGTTCCCCAACTTGTTTTGGCGTAGCCGGCAGGTGATTTTTCCGTGATCGGCAGGTGGTTCTGGCGAGTTGAGCAGGTGGTTCGGGCGTGCTCGGCAGGTGCTTCCGGGGTCATTGGCACGTGGTTCTGGCATATCTGAGAGGTGGTTCCGGCATGCCCGGCAGGTGATACAGGAGTGTTCGCCAAGTGTTTCCGGCGTAGCCGGCAGGTGATTTTGCATGTCCAGCGGTCGTTCCGGCGGGTCGAGCCGGTGGTTCCGGCGTGTCCGGCAGGTGGTTCCGGTCTGTCCGGCAGGTGGTTCCGTGGTGTCTGGCACGAGGTTCAGTCTGAGAGGCTGTGCCGGCATGCCCCTCACGTGATTCCGGCTTGTCCCCGAAGTGGTGCTGGTGTAGCGGGCAGGTGATTTTGGCGTGTCCGGCAGGTGGTTCAGGCGAGTTGAGCAGGTGGTTGCGACGTGCTCGGCAGGTGCTTCCGGCGTCTCCGGCACGTGTTTCTGGCACATCTGACTGGTGGTTCCGGCATGCCCAAAAGTTGATTCCGGTCTGTCCGGTAGGTGGTTCCGGCGTGCACGGCACGTGGTTCTGGTACGTCACAGAGGTGGTTGCGTATGCCCAACAGGTGATTCCGGACTGTCCGCCACGTGCTTCTAGCACATCTGAGAGGTGGTTCCCACATGCCCTGCAGGTCATTTCGGAGAGTCGTCCAAGTGGTTTTGGCGTAGCCCGCAGGTGATTTTGGCGTGTCCGGCAGGTGGTTCCGCCGTGCTCGGCAGGTGGTTCAGGCATGGCCGTCACGTGGTTCCAGTCTGTCCAGGACGTGTTTCCAGCTTCTCCGGCAGGTGGCTCTGGTACGTCTGAGAGGTGGTTCCGCCATGGCTGGCAGGTGATCCCGGACTGTCCCCCAGGTGGTTCTGGCATAGCCAGCAGTTGATATTGGCCTGTCCGGCAGGTGGTTCCAGCGAGTCGAACAGGTGGCTCCGGCGTTCTTGGCAGGTGGTTCCGGTCTGTCCGGTAGGTGTTTCCGGCGTGTCTGGCACGTGCTTCCGGCACGTGTGAGAGGTGGTTCTGTCATGTGCGGCAGGTGATTCTGGAGTGTCTGCCAGGTGGTTCTGGCGTACCCGGCAGGTGATTTTGGCGTGTCCGGCAGGTGTTTCTGGCGAGTCGAGCAGGTGGCTCCGGCATGCTCGGCAGGTGCTTCCGGCGTCTCCGGCACTTGGTTCTGGTGTGTCTGAGAGCTGGTTCCGGCATGTCCGGCAGATGATTCCAGAGTGTCCGCCAAGTGGTTCTGGCATACCCAGCAGGTGATTTTGGCGTGTCAGGGAGGTGGTACCGGTGAGTCGAGCAGGTGGTTCCGGCGTGCTCAGCAGGTGGTTCAGGCGGTTCTGGCAGGTGGTATCCGTCTGTTCGGGGTGTGGTTCCAGCATCTCATGAACACGTTTCTGGCACGTCTGAGATGTGGTTCCAGCCGGCCCGACAGGTGTTTCCGCAGTGTCCGCCAAGCGGTTCTGGCGTAGTTGGCAGGTGATTTTGGCATGACTGGCAGGTGGTTCCAGCAAGCCCGGCAGGTGATTCCGAAGTGTTCCCCAACTGGTTGTGGCGTAGCCGGCAGGTGATTTTTGCGTGTCCGGCAGGTGCTTCTGGCGATTCGACCAGGTGGTTCCGGCGTGCTCGGCAGGTGCTTCCGGGGTCATTGGCACGGGGTTCTGGCATATCTGAGAGGTGGTTCCGGCATGCCCGGCAGGTGATTCCGGAGTGTTCGCCAAGTGTTTCCGGCGTAGCCGGCAGGTGATTTTGCATGTCCAGCGGTCGTTCCGGCGGGTCGAGCCGGTGGTTCCGGCGTGTCCGGCAGGTGGTTCCGGTCTGTCCGGCAGGTGGTTCTGTGGTGTCCGGCACGAGGTTCAGTCTGAGAGGCTGTGCCGGCATGCCCCTCACGTGATTCCGGCTTGTCCCCGAAGTGGTGCTGGTGTAGCGGGCAGGTGATTTTGGCGTGTCCGGCAGGTGGTTCAGGCGAGTTGAGCAGGTGGTTGCGACGTGCTCGGCAGGTGCTTCCGGCGTCTCCGGCACGTGTTTCTGGCACATCTGACTGGTGGTTCCGGCATGCCCAAAAGTTGATTCCGGTCTGTCCGGTAGGCGGTTCCGGCGTGCACGGCACGTGGTTCTGGTACGTCTCAGAGGTGGTTGCGTATGCCCAACAGGTGATTCCGGACTGTCCGCCACGTGCTTCTGGCACGTCTGAGAGGTGGTTCCAACATGCCCGGCAGGTCATTTCGGAGAGTCGTCCAAGTGGTTCTGGCGTAGCCCGCAGGTGATTTTGGCGTGTCAGGTAGGTTGTTCCGTTGTGCTTGGCAGGTGGTTCAGGCTTGGCCGGCAGGTGGTTCCAGACTGTCCAGGACGTGTTTCCAGCTTCTCCGGCAGGTGGTTCTGGTACGTCTGAGAGGTGGTTCCGCCATGGTTGGCAGGTGATTCCGGACCGTCCCCCAGGTGGTTCTGGCATAGCCAGCAGTTGATATTGGCCTGTCCGGCAGGTGGTTCCAGCGAGTCGAACAGGTGGCTCCGGCGTGCTCGGCAGGTGGTTCCGGTCTGTGCGGTAGGTTATTCCGGCGTGTCCAGCACGTGCTTCCGACACGTCTGAGAGGTGGTTCCCCCATGCGCGACAGCTGATTTCGGAGTGTCCGCCAGGTGGTTCTGGCGTACCCGGCAGGTGATTTTGGTGTGTCCGGCAGGTGTTTCTGGCGAGTCGAGCAGGTGGCTCCGGCATGCTCGGCAGGTGCTTCCGGCGTCTCCGGCACGTGGTTCTGGTGTGTCTGAGAGCTGGTTCCAGCATGTCCGGCAGATGATTCCGGAGTGTCCGCCAAGTGGTTCTGGCATACCCGGCTGGTGATTTGGGCATGTCAGGTAGGTGGCTCCGGCGTGCTCGGCAGGTTGTTCAGACTGGTCTGGCAGGTGTTTTCCGTCTGTTCGGGGTGTGGTTCCAGCATCTCATGCACATGGTTCTGGCATGTCTGAGATGTGGTTCCGGCCGGCCCGACAGGTGTTTCCACAGTGTCCGCCAAGTGGTACTGGCGTAGTTGGCATGTGATTTTGGCATGACCGGCAGGTGGTTCCAGCAAGCCCGGCAGGTGATTCCGAAGTGTTCCCCAACTGGTTGTGGCGTAGCCGGCAGGTGATTTTTGCGTGTCCGGCAGGTGGTTCTGGCGAGTCGAGCAGGTGGTTCCGGCGTGCTCGGCAGGTGCTTCCGGGGTCATTGGCACGTGGTTCTGGCATATCTGAGAGGTGGTTCCGGCATGCCCGGCAGGTGATTCCGGAGTGTTCGCCAAGTGTTTCCGGCATAGCCGGCCGGTGATTTTGCATGTCCAGCGGTCGTTCCGGCGGGTCGAGCCGGTGGTTCCGGCGTGTCCGGCAGGTGGTTCCGGTCTGTCCGGCAGGTGGTTCTGTGGTGTCCGGCACGAGGTTCAGTCTGAGAGGCTGTGCCGGCATGCCCCTCACGTGATTCCGGCTTGTCCCCGAAGTGGTGCTGGTGTAGCGGGCAGGTGATTTTGGCGTGTCCGGCAGGTGGTTCAGGCGAGTTGAGCAGGTGGTTGCGACGTGCTCGGCAGGTGCTTCCGGCGTCTCCGGCACGTGTTTCTGGCACATCTGACTGGTGGTTCCGGCATGCCCAAAAGTTGATTCCGGTGTGTCCGGTAGGTGGTTCCGGCGTGCACGGCACGTGGTTCTGGTACGTGTCAGAGGTGGTTGCGTATGCCCAGCAGGTGATTCCGGACTGTCCGCCACGTGCTTCTGGCACGTCTGAGAGGTGGTTCCAACATGCCCGGCAGGTCATTTCGGAGAGTCGTCCAAGTGGTTCTGGCGTAGCCCGCAGGTGATTTTGGCGTGTCCGGCAGGTGGTTCCGCCGTGCTCGGCAGGTGGTTCAGGCATGGCCGTCACGTGGTTCCAGTCTGTCCAGGACGTGTTTCCAGCTTCTCCGGCAGGTGGCTCTGGTACGTCTGAGAGGTGGTTCCGCCATGGCTGGCAGGTGATCCCGGACTGTCCCCCAGGTGGTTCTGGCATAGCCAGCAGTTGATATTGGCCTGTCCGGCAGGTGGTTCCAGCGAGTCGAACAGGTGGCTCCGGCGTTCTTGGCAGGTGGTTCCGGTCTGTCCGGTAGGTGTTTCCGGCGTGTCTGGCACGTGCTTCCGGCACGTCTGAGAGGTGGTTCCGTCATGCGCGGCAGGTGATTCCGGAGTGTCCGCCAGGTGGTTCTGGCGTACCCAGCAGGTGATTTTGGCGTGTCCGGCAGGTGTTTCTGGCGAGTCGAGCAGGTGGCTCCGGCATGCTCGGCAGGTGCTTCCGGCGTCTCCGGCACTTGGTTCTGGTGTGTCTGAGAGCTGGTTCCGGCATGTCCGGCAGATGATTCCGGAGTGTCCGCCAAGTGGTTCTGGCATACCCAGCAGGTGATTTTGGCGTGTCAGGGAGGTGGTACCGGTGAGTCGAGCAGGTGGTTCCGGCGTGCTCAGCAGGTGGTTCAGGCGGTTCTGGCAGGTGGTATCCGTCTGTTCGGGGTGTGGTTCCAGCATCTCATGAACACGTTTCTGGCACGTCTGAGATGTGGTTCCAGCCGGCCCGACAGGTGTTTCCGCAGTGTCCGCCAAGCGGTTCTGGCGTAGTTGGCAGGTGATTTTGGCATGACTGGCAGGTGGTTCCAGCAAGCCTGGCAGGTGATTCCAAAGTGTTCACCAACTGGTTGTGGCGTAGCCGGCAGGTGATTTTTGCGTGATCGGCAGGTGGTTCTGGCGAGTCGAGCAGGTGGTTCCGGCGTGCTCGGCTGGTGCTTCCGGGGTCATTGGCACGGGGTTCTGGCATGTCTCAGAGGTGGTTCTTGCATGCCCGGCACGTGATTCCGGAGTGTTTGCCAAGTGGTTCTGGGATAGTCGGCAGGTGATTTTGGCATGTCTGGCAGGTGGTTCAGGCGAGTTGAGCAGGTGGTTCCAACGTGCTTGGCAGGTGCTTCAGGCGTCTCCGGCACGTGTTTCTGGCACATCTGACAGGTGGTTCCGGCATGCCCGAAAGGTGATTCCGGTCTGTCCGGTAGGTGGTTCCAGCCTGCACGGCATGTGGTTCTGGTACGTCTCAGAGGTGGTTGCGCATGCCCAACAGGTGATTCCGGACTGTCCGCCACATGGTTCTGGCACGTCTGAGAGGTGGTTCCGGCATGCCCGGCAGGTCATCCCAGAGAGTCCTCCAAGTGGTTCTGGCATAACACGCAGGTGATTTTGGCGTGTCAGGCAGGTTGTTCCGTTGTGCTTGGCAGGTGGTTCAGGCTTGGCCGGCAGGTGGTTCCAGACTGTCCAGGACGTGATTCCAGCTTCTCCGGCAGGTGGTTCTGGTACGTCTGAGAGGTGGTTCCGCCATGGCTGGCAGGTGATTCCGGACCGTCCCCCAGGTGGTTCTGGCATAGCCAGGAGTTGATATTGGCCTGTCCGGCAGGTGGTTCCAGCGAGTCGGACAGGTGGCTCTGGCGTGCTCGGCAGGTGGTTCCGGTCTGTCCGGTAGGTCATTCCGGCGTGTCCGGCACGTGCTTCCGGCACGTCTGAGAGGTGGTTCCGGCATGCGCGACAGGTGATTTCGGAGTGTCCGCCAGGTGGTTCTGGCGTACCCGGAAGGTGATATTGGCGTGTCCGGCAGGTGTTTCTGGCGAGTCGAGCATGTGGCTCCGGCATGCTCGGCAGGTGCTTCCGGCGTCTCCGGCACGTGGTTCTGGTGTGTCTGAGAGCTGGTTCCGGCATGTCCGGCAGATGATTCCGGAGTGTCCGCCAAGTGGTTCTGGCATACCCGGCTGGTGATTTGGGCCTGTCAGGTAGGTGGTTCCGGCGAGTCGAGCAGGTGGCTCCGGCGTGCTCGGCAGGTTGTTCAGACGGGTCTGGCAGGTGTTTTCCGTCTGTTCTGGGTGTGGTTCCAGCATCTCATGCACATGGTTCTGGCACGTCTGAGATGTGGTTCCGGCCGGCCCGACAGGTGTTTCCACAGTGTCCGCCAAGTGGTACTGGCGTAGTTGGCAGGTGATTTTGGCATGACCGGCAGGTGGTTCCAGCAAGCCCGGCAGGTGATTCCGAAGTGTTCCCCAACTGGTTGTGGCGTAGCCGGCAGGTGATTTTTGCGTGTCCGGCAGGTGGTTCTGGCGAGTCGAGCAGGTGGTTCCGGCGTGCTCGGCAGGTGCTTCCGGGGTCATTGGCACGTGGTTCTGGCATATCTGAGAGGTGGTTCCGGCATGCCCGGCAGGTGATTCCGGAGTGTTCGCCAAGTGTTTCCGGAGTAGCCGGCAGGTGATTTTGCATGTCCAGCGGTCGTTCCGGCGGGTCGAGGCGGTGGTTCCGGCGTGTCCGGCAGGTGGTTCCGGTCTGTCCGGCAGGTGGTTCTGTGGTGTCCGGCACGAGGTTCAGTCTGAGAGGCTGTGCCGGCATGCCCCTCACGTGATTCCGGCTTGTCCCCGAAGTGGTGCTGGTGTAGCGGGCAGGTGATTTTGGCGTGTCCGGCAGGTGGTTCAGGCGAGTTGAGCAGGTGGTTGCGACGTGCTCGGCAGGTGCTTCCGGCGTCTCCGGCACGTGTTTCTGGCACATCTGACTGGTGGTTCCGGCATGCCCGAAAGGTGATTCCGGTCTGTCCGGTAGGTGGTTCCAGCCGGCACGGCATGTGGTTCTGGTACGTCTCAGAGGTGGTTGCGCATGCCCAACAGGTGATTCCGGACTGTCCGCCACATGGTTCTGGCACGTCTGAGAGGTGGTTCCGGCATGCCCGGCAGGTCATCCCAGAGAGTCCTCCAAGTGGTTCTGGCATAACACGCAGGTGATTTTGGCGTGTCTGGCAGGTTGTTCCGCTGTGCTTGGCAGGTGGTTCAGGCTTGGCCGGCAGGTGGTTCCAGACTGTCCAGGACGTGTTTCCAGCTTCTCCGGCAGGTGGTTCTGGTACGTCTGAGAGGTGGTTCCGCCATGGCTGGCAGGTGATTCCGGAGCGTCCCCCAGGTGGTTCTGGAAGAGCCAGAAGTTGATATTGGCCTTTCCGGCAGGGGGTTCCAGCGAGTCGAACAAGGTGGCTCCGGCGTGCTCGGCAGGTGGTTCCGGTCTGTCCGGTAGGTGATTCCGGCGTGTCCGGCACGTGCTTCCGGCACGTCTGAGAGGTGGTTCCAGCATGCGCGGCAGGTGATTCCGTAGTGTCAGCCAGGTGGTTCTGGCGTACCCGGCAGGTGATTTTGGCGTGTCCGGCAGGTGTTTCTGGCGAGTCGAGCAGGTGGCTCCGGCATGCTCGGCAGGTGCTTCCGTCGTCTCCGGCACTTGGTTCTGGTGTGTCTGAGAGCTGTTTCCGGCATGTCCGGCAGATGATTCCGGGGTGTCCGCCAAGTGGTTCTGGCATACCCAGCAGGTGATTTTGGCGTGTCAGGGAGGTGGTACCGGTGAGTCGAGCAGGTGGTTCCGGCGTGCTCAGCAGGTGGTTCAGGCGGTTCTGGGAGGTGGTATCCGTCTGTTCGGGGTGTGGTTCCAGCGTCTCATGAACACGTTTCTGGCACGTCTGAGATGTGGTTCCAGCCGGCCCGACAGGTGTTTCCGCAGTGTCCGCCAAGCGGTTCTGGCGTAGTTGGCAGGTGATTTTGGCATGACTGGCAGGTGGTTCCAGCAAGCCTTGCAGGTGATTCCAAAGTGTTCACCAACTGGTTGTGGCGTAGCCGGCAGGTGATTTTTGCGTGATCGGCAGGTGGTTCTGGCGAGTCGAGCAGGTGGCTCCGGCGGGCTCGGCTGGTGCTTCCGGGGTCATTGGCACGGGGTTCTGGCATGTCTGAGAGGTGGTTCCTGCATGCCCGGTAAGTGATTTCGGAGTGTAAGACAGGTGGTTATGGCCTACCCGGCAGGTGATTTTTGCATGTCCGGCAGGTGTTTCTGGCGAGTGGAGCAGGTGGCTCCGGCATGCTCGGCAGGTGCTTCCGGCGTCTCCGGCACGTGGTTCTGGTGTGTCTGAGTGCTGGTTCCGGCATGTCCGGCAGATGATTCCGGAGTGTCCGCCAAGTGGTTCTGGCATACCCGGCTGGTGATTTGGGCATGTCAGGTAGGTGGTTCCGGCGAGTCGAGCAGGTGGCTCCGGCGTGCTCAGCAGGTTGTTCAGACGGGTCTGGCAGGTGTTTTCCGTCTGTTCGGGGTGTGGTTCCAGCATCTCATGCACATGGTTCTGGCACGTCTGAGATGTGGTTCCGGCCGGCCCGACAGGTGTTTCCACAGTGTCCGCCAAGTGGTACTGGCGTATTTGGCAGGTGATTTTGGCATGACCGGCAGGTGGTTCCAGCAAGCCCGGCAGGTGATTCCGAAGTGTTCCCCCACCGGTTGTGGCGTAGCCGGCAGGTGATTTTTGCGTGGCCGGCAGGTGGTTCTGGCGAGTCGAGCAGGTGGTTCCGGCGTGCTCGGCAGGTGCTTCCGGGGTCATTGGCACGTGGTTCTGGCATATCTGAGAGGTGGTTCCGGCATGCCCGGCAGGTGATTCCGGAGTGTTCGCCAAGTGTTTCCGGCGTAGCCGGCAGGTGATTTTTGCATGTCCAGCGGTCGTTCCGGCAGGTCGATCCGGTGGTTCCGGCGTGTCCGGCAGGTGGTTCCGGTCTGTCCGGCAGGTGGTTCTGTGGTGTCCGGCACGAGGTTCAGTCTGAGAGGCTGTGCCGGCATGCCCCTCACGTGATTCCGGCTTGTCCCCGAAGTGGTGCTGGTGTAGCGGGCAGGTGATTTTGGCGTGTCCGGCAGGTGGTTCAGGCGAGTTGAGCAGGTGGTTGCGACGTGCTCGGCAGGTGCTTCCGGCGTCTCCGGCACGTGTTTCTGGCACATCTGACTGGTGGTTCCGGCATGCCCAAAAGTTGATTCCGGTCTGTCCGGTAGGTGGTTCCGGCGTGCACGGCACGTGGTTCTGGTACGTCTCAGAGGTGGTTGCGTATGCCCAACAGGTGATTCCGGACTGTCCGCCACGTGCTTCTGGCACGTCTGAGAGGTGGTTCCAACATGCCCGGCAGGTCATTTCGGAGAGTCGTCCAAGTGGTTCTGGCGTAGCCCGCAGGTGATTTTGGCGTGTCCGGCAGGTGGTTCCGCCGTGCTCGGCAGGTGGTTCAGGCATGGCCGTCACGTGGTTCCAGTCTGTCCAGGACGTGTTTCCAGCTTCTCCGGCAGGTGGTTCTGGTACGTCTGAGAGGTGGTTCCGCCATGGCTGGCAGGTGATCCCGGACTGTCCCCCAGGTGTTTCTGGCATAGCCAGCCGTTGATATTGGCCTGTCTGGCAGGTGGTTCCAGCGAGTCGAACAGGTGGCTCCGGCGTTCTTGGCAGGTGGTTCCGGTCTGTCCGGTAGGTCATTCCGGCGTGTCCGGCACGTGCTTCCGGCACGTCTGAGAGGTGGTTCCGGCATGCGCGGCAGGTGATTCCGTAGTGTCCGCCAGGTGGTTCTGGCATACCCGGCAGGTGATTTTGGCGTGTGCGGCAGGTGTTTCTGGCGAGTCGAGCAGGTGGCTCCGGCATGCTCGGCAGGTGCTTCCGGCGTCTCCGGCACTTGGTTCTGGTGTGTCTGAGAGCTGTTTCCGGCATGTCCGGCAGATGATTCCGGGGTGTCCGCTAAGTGGTTCTGGCATACCCAGCAGGTGATTTTGGCGTGTCAGGGAGGTGGTACCGGTGAGTCGAGCAGGTGGTTCCGGCGTGCTCAGCAGGTGGTTCAGGCGGTTCTGGCAGGTGGTATCCGTCTGTTCGGGGTGTGGTTCCAGCATCTCATGAACACGTTTCTGGCACGTCTGAGATGTGGTTCCAGCCGGCCCGACAGGTGTTTCCGCAGTGTCCGCCAAGCGGTTCTGGCGTAGTTGGCAGGTGATTTTGGCATGACTGGCAGGTGGTTCCAGCAAGCCTTGCAGGTGATTCCAAAGTTTTCACCAACTGGTTGTGGCGTAGCCGGCAGGTGATTTTTGCGTGATCGGCAGGTGGTTCTGGCGAGTCGAGCAGGTGGTTCCGGCGTGCTCGGCTGGTGCTTCCGGGGTCATTGGCACGGGGTCCTGGCATGTCTGAGAGGTGGTTCCTGCATGCCCGGTAAGTGATTTCGGAGTGTCCGACAGGTGGTTATGGCGTACCCGGCAGGTGATTTTTGCATGTCCGGCAGGTGTTTCTGGCGAGTGGAGCAGGTGGCTCCGGCATGCTCGGCAGGTGCTTCCGGCGTCTCCGGCACGTGGTTCTGGTGTGTCTGAGTGCTGGTTCCGGCATGTCCGGCAGATGATTCCGGAGTGTCCGCCAAGTGGTTCTGGCATACCCGGCTGGTGATTTTGGCATGTCAGGTAGGTGGTTCCGGCGAGTCGAGCAGGTGGCTCCGGCGTGCTCAGCAGGTTGTTCAGACGGGTCTGGCAGGTGTTTTCCGTCTGTTCGGGGTGTGGTTCCAGCATCTCATGCACATGGTTCTGGCACGTCTGAGATGTGGTTCCGGCCGGCCCGACAGGTGTTTCCACAGTGTCCGCCAAGTGGTACTGGCGTATTTGGCAGGTGATTTTGGCATGACCGGCAGGTGGTTCCAGCAAGCCCGGCAGGTGATTCCGAAGTGTTCCCCCACCGGTTGTGGCGTAGCCGGCAGGTGATTTTTGCGTGGCCGGCAGGTGGTTCTGGCGAGTCGAGCAGGTGGTTCCGGCGTGCTCGGCAGGTGCTTCCGGGGTCATTGGCACGTGGTTCTGGCATATCTGAGAGGTGGTTCCGGCATGCCCGGCAGGTGATTCCGGAGTGTTCGCCAAGTGTTTCCGGCGTAGCCGGCAGGTGATTTTTGCATGTCCAGCGGTCGTTCCGGCAGGTCGATCCGGTGGTTCCGGCGTGTCCGGCAGGTGGTTCCGGTCTGTCCGGCAGGTGGTTCTGTGGTGTCCGGCACGAGGTTCAGTCTGAGAGGCTGTGCCGGCATGCCCCTCACGTGATTCCGGCTTGTCCCCGAAGTGGTGCTGGTGTAGCGGGCAGGTGATTTTGGCGTGTCCGGCAGGTGGTTCAGGCGAGTTGAGCAGGTGGTTGCGACGTGCTCGGCAGGTGCTTCCGGCGTCTCCGGCACGTGTTTCTGGCACATCTGACTGGTGGTTCCGGCATGCCCAAAAGTTGATTCCGGTCTGTCCGGTAGGTGGTTCCGGCGTGCACGGCACGTGGTTCTGGTACGTCACAGAGGTGGTTGCGTATGCCCAACAGGTGATTCCGGACTGTCCGCCACGTGCTTCTGGCACGTCTGATAGGTGGTTCCAACATGCCCGGCAGGTCATTTCGGAGAGTCGTCCAAGTGGTTCTGGCGTAGCCCGCAGGTGATTTTGGCGTGTCCGGCAGGTGGTTCCGCTGTGCTCGGCAGGTGGTTCAGGCATGGCCGTCACGTGGTTCCAGTCTGTCCAGGA
The DNA here is from genome assembly GCF_041296265.1 of Equus caballus. Classification (NCBI taxonomy): domain Eukaryota; kingdom Metazoa; phylum Chordata; class Mammalia; order Perissodactyla; family Equidae; genus Equus; species Equus caballus. The sequence goes on along the minus strand of NC_091698.1, from coordinate 2,954,759 downwards.
CGTGTTTCCAGCTTCTCCGGCAGGTGGTTCTGGTACGTCTGAGAGGTGGTTCCGCCATGGCTGGCAGGTGATCCCGGACTGTCCCCCAGGTGTTTCTGGCATAGCCAGCCGTTGATATTGGCCTGTCCGGCAGGTGGTTCCAGCGAGTCGAACAGGTGGCTCCGGCGTTCTTGGCAGGTGGTTCCGGTCTGTCCGGTAGGTGTTTCCGGCGTGTCTGGCACGTGCTTCCGGCACGTCTGAGAGGTGGTTCCGGCATGCGCGGCAGGTGGTTCAGGCGGTTCTGGCAGGTGGTATCCGTCTGTTCGGGGTGTGGTTTCAGCGTCTCATGAACACGTTTCTGGCACGTCTGAGATGTGGTTCCAGCCGGCCCGACAGGTGTTTCCGCAGTGTCCGCCAAGCAGTTCTGGCGTAGTTGGCAGGTGATTTTGGCATGACTGGCAGGTGGTTCCAGCAAGCCTTGCCGGTGATTCCAAAGTGTTCACCAACTGGTTGTGGCGTAGCCGGCAGGTGATTTTTGCGTGATCGGCAGGTGGTTCTGGCGAGTCGAGCAGGTGGCTCCGGCGTGCTCGGCTGGTGCTTCCGGGGTCATTGGCACGGGGTTCTGGCATGTCTGAGAGGTGGTTCCTGCATGCCCGGCAAGTGATTCCGGAGTGTTCGCCAAGTGGTTCTGGCATAGTCGGCAGGTGATTTTGGCATGTCCGGCAGGTGGTTCAGGCGAGTTGAGCAGGTGGTTCCAACGTGCTTGGCAGGTGCTTCCGGCGTCTCCGGCACGTGTTTCTGGCACATCTGACAGGTGGTTCCGGCATGCCCGAAAGGTGATTCCGGTCTGTCCGGTAGGTGGTTCCAGCCTGCACGGCATGTGGTTCTGGTACGTCTCAGAGGTGGTTGCGCATGCCCAACAGGTGATTCCGGACTGTCCGCCACATGGTTCTGGCACGTCTGAGAGGTGGTTCCGGCATGCCCGGCAGGTCATCGCAGAGAGTCCTCCAAGTGGTTCTGGCACAACACGCAGGTGATTTTGGCGTGTCTGGCAGGTTGTTCCGCTGTGCTTGGCAGGTGGTTCAGGCTTGGCCGGCAGGTGGTTCCAGACTGTCCAGGACGTGTTTCCAGCTTCTCCGACAGGTGGTTCTGGTACGTCTGAGAGGTGGTTCCGCCATGGCTGGCAGGTGATTCAAGACCGTCCCCCAGGTGGTTCTGGCATAGCCAGCAGTTGATATTGGCCTGTCTGGCAGGTGGTTCCAGCGAGTCGAACAGGTGGCTCCGGCGTTCTTGGCAGGTGGTTCCGGTCTGTCCGGTAGGTGATTCCGGCGTGTCCGGCACGTGCTTCCGGCACGTCTGAGAGGTGGTTCCGGCATGCACGACAGGTGATTCCGTAGTGTCCGCCAGGTGGTTCTGGCGTACCCGGCAGGTGATTTTATCGTGTCCGGCAGGTGTTTCTGGCGAGTCGAGCATGTGGCTCCGGCATGCTCGGCAGGTGCTTCCGGCGTCTCCGGCATGTGGTTCTGGTTTGTCTGAGAGCTGGTTCCGGCATGTCCGGCAGGTGATTCCGGAGTGTCCGCCAAGTGGTTTTGGCATACCCGGCTGGTGATTTTGTCATGTCAGGTAGGTGGTTCCGGCGAGTCGAGCAGGTGGCTCCGGCGTGCTTTGCAGGTTGTTCACACGGGTCTGGCAGGTGTTTTCCGTCTGTTCGGGGTGTGGTTCCAGCATCTCATGCACATGGTTCTGGCACGTCTGAGATGTGGTTCCGGCCGGCCCGACAGGTGTTTCCACAGTGTCTGCCAAGTGGTACTGGCGTAGTTGGCAGGTGATTTTGGCATGACCGGCAGGTGGTTCCAGCTAGCCCGGCGGGTGATTCCGAAGTGTTCCCCCACCGGTTGTGGCGTAGGGGGCAGGTGATTTTTGCGTGTCCGGCAGGTGGTTCTGGCGAGTCGAGCAGGTGGTTCCGGCGTGCTCGGCAGGTGCTTCCGGGGTCATTGGCACGTGGTTCTGGCATATCTGAGAGGTGGTTCCGGCATGCCCGGCAGGTGATTCCGGAGTGTTCGCCAAGTGTTTCCGGCGTAGCCGGCAGGTGATTTTTGCATGTCTAGCGGTCGTTCCGGCGGGTCGAGCCGGTGGTTCCGGCGTGTCCGGCAGGTGGTTCCGGTCTGTCCGGCAGGTGGTTCTGTGGTGTCCGGCACGAGGTTCAGTCTGAGAGGCTGTGCCGGCATGCCCCTCACGTGATTCCGGCTTGTCCCCGAAGTGGTGCTGGTGTAGCGGGCAGGTGATTTTGGCGTGTCCGGCAGGTGGTTCAGGCGAGTTGAGCAGGTGGTTGCGACGTGCTCGGCAGGTGCTTCCGGCGTCTCCGGCACGTGTTTCTGGCACATCTGACTGGTGGTTCCGGCATGCCCAAAAGTTGATTCCGGTCTGTCCGGTAGGTGGTTCCGGCGTGCACGGCACGTCGTTGTGGTACGTCTCAGAGGTGGTTGCGTATGCCCAACAGGTGATTCCGGACTGTCCGCAACGTGCTTCTGGCACGTCTGAGAGGTGGTTCCAACATGCCCGGCAGGTCATTTCGGAGAGTCGTCCAAGTGGTTCTGGCGTAGCCCGCAGGTGATTTTGGCGTGTCCGGCAGGTGGTTCCGCCGTGCTCGGCAGGTGGTTCAGGCATGGCCGTCACGTGGTTCCAGTCTGTCCAGGACGTGTTTCCAGCTTCTCCGGCAGGTGGTTCTGGTACGTCTGAGAGGTGGTTCCGCCATGGCTGGCAGGTGATCCCGGACTGTCCCCCAGGTGGTTCTGGCATAGCCAGCCGTTGATATTGGCCTGTCCGGCAGGTGGTTCCAGCGAGTCGAACAGGTGGCTCCGGCGTTCTTGGCAGGTGGTTCCGGTCTGTCCGGTAGGTGTTTCCGGCGTGTCTGGCACGTGCTTCCGGCACGTCTGAGAGGTGGTTCCGGCATGCGCGGCAGGTGGTTCAGGCGGTTCTGGCAGGTGGTATCCGTCTGTTCGGGGTGTGGTTCCAGCATCTCATGAACACGTTTCTGGCAAGTCTGAGATGTGGTTCCAGCCGGCCCGACAGGTGTTTCCGCAGTGTCCGCCAAGCGGTTCTGGCGTAGTTGGCAGGTGATTTTGGCATGACTGGCAGGCGGTTCCAGCAAGCCTGGCAGGTGATTCCAAAGTGTTCACCAACTGGTTGTGGCGTAGCCGGCAGGTGATTTTTGCGTGATCGGCAGGTGGTTCTGGCGAGTCGAGCAGGTGGTTCCGGCGTGCTCGGCTGGTGCTTCCGGGGTCATTGGCACGGGGTTCTGGCATGTCTGAGAGGTGGTTCCTGCATGCCCGGCAAGTGATTCCGGAGTGTTCGCCAAGTGGTTCTGGCATAGTCGGCAGGTGATTTTGGCATGTCCGGCAGGTGGTTCAGGCGAGTTGAGCAGGTGGTTCCAACGTGCTTGGCAGGTGCTTCCGGCGTCTCCGGCACGTGTTTCTGGCACATCTGACAGGTGGTTCCGGCATGCCCGAAAGGTGATTCCGGTCTGTCCGGTAGGTGGTTCCAGCCTGCACGGCATGTGGTTCTGGTACGTCTCAGAGGTGGTTGCGCATGCCCAACAGGTGATTCCGGACTGTCCGCCACATGGTTCTGGCACGTCTGAGAGGTGGTTCCGGCATGCCCGGCAGGTCATCCCAGAGAGTCCTCCAAGTGGTTCTGGCATAACACGCAGGTGATTTTGGCGTGTCTGGCAGGTTGTTCCGTTGTGCTTGGCAGGTGGTTCAGGCTTGGCCGGCAGGTGGTTCCAGACTGTCCAGGACGTGTTTCCAGCTTCTCCGGCAGGTGGTTCTGGTACGTCTGAGAGGTGGTTCCGCCATGGCTGGCAGGTGATTCCGGACCGTCCCCCAGGTGGTTCTGGCATAGCCAGCATTTGATATGGGCCTGTCCGGCAGGTGGTTCCAGCGAGTCGAACAGGTGGCTCCGGCGTGCTCGGCAGGTGGTTCCGTTCTGTCCGGTTGGTGATTCCGGCGTGTCCGGCACGTGCTTCCGGCACGTCTGAGAGGTGGTTCCGGCATGCGCGACAGGTGGTTTCGGAGTGTCCGCCAGGTGCTTCTGGCGTACCCGGCAGGTGATTTTGGCGTGTCCGGCAGGTGTTTCTGGCGAGTCGAGCAGGTGGCTCCGGCATGCTCGGCAGGTGCTTCCGGCGTCTCCGGCACGTGGTTCTGGTGTGTCTGAGAGCTGGTTCCGGCATGTCTGGCAGATGATTACGGAGTGTCCGCCAAGTGGTTCTGGCATACCCGGCTGGTGATTTGGGCCTGTCAGGTAGGTGGTTCCGGCGAGTCGAGCAGGTGGCTCCGGCGTGCTCGGCAGGTTGTTCAGACGGGTCTGGCAGGTGTTTTCCGTCTGTTCTGGGTGTGGTTCCAGCATCTCATGCACATGGTTCTGGCACGTCTGAGATGTGGTTCCGGCCGGCCCGACAGGTGTTTCCACAGTGTCCGCCAAGTGGTACTGGCGTAGTTGGCAGGTGATTTTGGCATGACCGGCAGGTGGTTCCAGCAAGCCCGGCAGGTGATTCCGAAGTGTTCCCCAACTGGTTGTGGCGTAGCCGGCAGGTGATTTTTGCGTGTCCGGCAGGTGGTTCTGGCGAGTCGAGCAGGTGGTTCCGGCGTGCTCGGCAGGTGCTTCCGGGGTCATTGGCACGTGGTTCTGGCATATCTGAGAGGTGGTTCCGGCATGCCCGGCAGGTGATTCCGGAGTGTTCGCCAAGTGTTTCCGGAGTAGCCGGCAGGTGATTTTGCATGTCCAGCGGTCGTTCCGGCGGGTCGAGGCGGTGGTTCCGGCGTGTCCGGCAGGTGGTTCCGGTCTGTCCGGCAGGTGGTTCTGTGGTGTCCGGCACGAGGTTCAGTCTGAGAGGCTGTGCCGGCATGCCCCTCACGTGATTCCGGCTTGTCCCCGAAGTGGTGCTGGTGTAGCGGGCAGGTGATTTTGGCGTGTCCGGCAGGTGGTTCAGGCGAGTTGAGCAGGTGGTTGCGACGTGCTCGGCAGGTGCTTCCGGCGTCTCCGGCACGTGTTTCTGGCACATCTGACTGGTGGTTCCGGCATGCCCGAAAGGTGATTCCGGTCTGTCCGGTAGGTGGTTCCAGCCTGCACGGCATGTGGTTCTGGTACGTCTCAGAGGTGGTTGCGCATGCCCAACAGGTGATTCCGGACTGTCCGCCACATGGTTCTGGCACGTCTGAGAGGTGGTTCCGGCATGCCCGGCAGGTCATCCCAGAGAGTCCTCCAAGTGGTTCTGGCATAACACGCAGGTGATTTTGGCGTGTCAGGCAGGTTGTTCCGTTGTGCTTGGCAGGTGGTTCAGGCATGGCCGGCAGGTGGTTCCCGACTGTCCAGGACGTGTTTCCAGCTTCTCCGGCAGGTGGTTCTGGTACGTCTGAGAGGTGGTTCCGCCATGGCTGGCAGGTGATTCCGGACCGTCCCCCAGGTGGTTCTGGCATAGCCAGCAGTTGATATTGGCCTGTCCGGCAGGTGGTTCCAGCGAGTCGAACAGGTGGCTCCGGCGTACTCGGCAGGTGGTTCCGGTCTGTCCGGTAGGTCATTCCGGCGTGTCCGGCACGTGCTTCCTGCACGTCTGAGATGTGGTTCCGGCATGCGCGACAGGTGGTTTCGGAGGGTCCGCCAGGTGGTTCTGGCGTACCCGGCAGGTGATTTTGGCGTGTGCGGCAGGTGTTTCTGGCGAGTCGAGCAGGTGGCTCCGGCATGCTCGGCAGGTGCTTCCGGCGTCTCCGGCACTTGGTTCTGGTGTGTCTGAGAGCTGGTTCCGGCATGTCCGGCAGATGATTCCGGAGTGTCCGCCAAGTGGTTCTCGCATACCCAGCAGGTGATTTTGGCGTGTCAGGGAGGTGGTACCGGTGAGTCGAGCAGGTGGTTCCGGCGTGCTCAGCAGGTGGTTCAGGCGGTTCTGGCAGGTGGTATCCGTCTGTTCGGGGTGTGGTTCCAGCATCTCATGAACACGTTTCTGGCAAGTCTGAGATGTGGTTCCAGCCGGCCCGACAGGTGTTTCCGCAGTGTCCGCCAAGCGGTTCTGGCGTAGTTGGCAGGTGATTTTGGCATGACTGGCAGGTGGTTCCAGCAAGCCTGGCAGGTGATTCCAAAGTGTTCACCAACTGGTTGTGGCGTAGCCGGCAGGTGATTTTTGCGTGATCGGCAGGTGGTTCTGGCGAGTCGAGCAGGTGGTTCCGGCGTGCTCGGCTGGTGCTTCCGGGGTCATTGGCACGGGGTTCTGGCATGTCTGAGAGGTGGTTCCTGCATGCCCGGCAAGTGATTCCGGAGTGTTCGCCAAGTGGTTCTGGCATAGTCGGCAGGTGATTTTGGCATGTCCGGCAGGTGGTTCAGGCGAGTTGAGCAGGTGGTTCCAACGTGCTTGGCAGGTGCTTCCGGCGTCTCCGGCACGTGTTTCTGGCACATCTGACAGGTGGTTCCGGCATGCCCGAAAGGTGATTCCGGTCTGTCCGGTAGGTGGTTCCAGCCGGCACGGCATGTGGTTCTGGTACGTCTCAGAGGTGGTTGCGCATGCCCAACAGGTGATTCCGGACTGTCCGCCACATGGTTCTGGCACGTCTGAGAGGTGGTTCCGGCATGCCCGGCAGGTCATCCCAGAGAGTCCTCCAAGTGGTTCTGGCATAACACGCAGGTGATTTTGGCGTGTCAGGCAGGTTGTTCCGTTGTGCTTGGCATGTGGTTCAGGCTTGGCCGGCAGGTGGTTCCAGACTGTCCAGGACGTGTTTCCAGCTTCTCCGGCAGGTGGTTCTGGTACGTCTGAGAGGTGGTTCCGCCATGGCTGGCAGGTGATTCCGGACCGTCCCCCAGGTGGTTCTGGCATAGCCAGCAGTTGATATTGGCCTGTCCGGCAGGTGGTTCCAGCGAGTCGAACAGGTGGCTCCGGCGTACTCGGCAGGTGGTTGCGGTGTGTCCGGTAGGTCATTCCGGCGTGTCCGGCACGTGCTTCCTGCACGTCTGAGAGGTGGTTCCGGCATGCGCGACAGGTGGTTTCGGAGTGTCCGCCAGGTGGTTCTGGCGTACCCGGCAGGTGATTTTGGCGTGTCCGGCAGGTGTTTCTGGCGAGTCGAGCAGGTGGCTCCGGCATGCTCGGCAGGTGCTTCCGGCGTCTCCGGCACGTGGTTCTGGTGTGTCTGAGAGCTGGTTCCAGCATGTCCGGCAGATGATTCCGGAGTGTCCGCCAAGTGGTTCTGGCATACCCGGCTGGTGATTTGGGCATGTCAGGTAGGTGGCTCCGGCGTGCTCGGCAGGTTGTTCAGACGGGTCTGGCAGGTGTTTTCCGTCTGTTCGGGGTGTGGTTCCAGCATCTCATGCAGATGGTTCTGGCACGTCTGAGATGTGGTTCCGGCCGGCCCGACAGGTGTTTCCACAGTGTCCGCCAAGTGCTACTGGCGTGGTTGGCAGGTGATTTTGGCATGACCGGCAGGTGGTTCCAGCAAGCCCGGCAGGTGATTCCGAAGTGTTCCCCAACTGGTTGTGGCGTAGCCGGCAGGTGATTTTTGCGTGTCCGGCAGGTGGTTCCGGCGTGCTCGGCAGGTGCTTCCGGGGTCATTGGCACGTGGTTCTGGCATATCTGAGAGGTGGTTCCGGCATGCCCGGCAGGTGATTCCGGAGTGTTCGCCAAGTGTTTCCGGCGTAGCCGGCAGGTGATTTTGCATGTCCAGCGGTCGTTCCGGCGGGTCGAGCCGGTGGTTCCGGCGTGTCCGGCAGGTGGTTCCGGTCTGTCCGGCAGGTGGTTCTGTGGTGTCCGGCACGAGGTTCAGTCTGAGAGGCTGTGCCGGCATGCCCCTCACGTGATTCCGGCTTGTCCCCGAAGTGGTGCTGGTTTAGCGGGCAGGTGATTTTGGCGTGTCCGGCAGGTGGTTCAGGCGAGTTGAGCAGGTGGTTGCGACGTGCTCGGCAGGTGCTTCCGGCGTCTCCGGCACGTGTTTCTGGCACATCTGACTGGTGGTTCCGGCATGCCCAAAAGTTGATTCCGGTCTGTCCGGTAGGTGGTTCCGGCGTGCACGGCACGTGGTTCTGGTACGTGTCAGAGGTGGTTGCGTATGCCCAACAGGTGATTCCGGACTGTCCGCCACGTGCTTCTGGCACGTCTGAGAGGTGGTTCCAACATGCCCGGCAGGTCATTTCGGAGAGTCGTCCAAGTGGTTCTGGCGTAGCCCGCAGGTGATTTTGGCGTGTCGGGCAGGTGGTTCCGCCGTGCTCGGCAGGTGGTTCAGGCATGGCCGTCACGTGGTTCCAGTCTGTCCAGGACGTGTTTCCAGCTTCTCCGGCAGGTGGTTCTGGTACGTCTGAGAGGTGGTTCCGCCATGGCTGGCAGGTGATCCCGGACTGTCCCCCAGGTGGTTCTGGCATAGCCAGCAGTTGATATTGGCCTGTCCGGCAGGTGGTTCCAGAGAGTCGAACAGGTGGCTCCGGCGTTCTTGGCAGGTGGTTCCGGTCTGTCCGGTAGGTGTTTCCGGCGTGTCTGGCACGTGCTTCTGGCACGTCTGAGAGGTGGTTCCGTCATGCGCGGCAGGTGATTCCGGAGTGTCCGCCAGGTGGTTCTGGCGTACCCGGCAGGTGATTTTGGCGTGTCCGGCAGGTGTTTCTGGCGAGTCGAGCAGGTGGCTCCGGCATGCTCGGCAGGTGCTTCCGGCGTCTCCGGCACTTGGTTCTGGTGTGTCTGAGAGCTGGTTCCGGCATGTCCGGCAGATGATTCCGGAGTGTCCGCCAAGTGGTTCTGGCATACCCAGCAGGTGATTTTGGCGTGTCAGGGAGGTGGTACGGTGAGACGAGCAGGTGGTTCCGGCGTGCTCAGCAGGTGGTTCAGGCGGTTCTGGCAGGTGGTATCCGTCTGTTCGGGGTGTGGTTCCAGCATCTCATGAACACGTTTCTGGCAAGTCTGAGATTTGGTTCCAGCCGGCCCGACAGGTGTTTCCGCAGTGTCCCCCAAGCGGTTCTGGCGTAGTTGGCAGGTGATTTTGGCATGACTGGCAGGTGGTTCCAGCAAGCCTGGCAGGTGATTCCAAAGTGTTCACCAACTGGTTGTGGCGTAGCCGGCAGGTGATTTTTGCGTGATCGGCAGGTGGTTCTGGCGAGTCGAGCAGGTGGTTCCGGCGTGCTCGGCTGGTGCTTCCGGGGTCATTGGCACGGGGTTCTGGCATGTCTGAGAGGTGGTTCCTGCATGCCCGGCAAGTGATTCCAGAGTGTTCGCCAAGTGGTTCTGGCATAGTCGGCAGGTGATTTTGGCATGTCCGGCAGGTGGTTCAGGCGAGTTGAGCAGGTGGTTCCAACGTGCTTGGCAGGTGCTTCCGGCGTCTCCGGCACGTGTTTCTGGCACATCTGACAGGTGGTTCCGGCATGCCCGAAAGGTGATTCCGGTCTGTCCGGTAGGTGGTTCCAGCCGGCACGGCATGTGGTTCTGGTACGTCTCAGAGGTGGTTGCGCATGCCCAACAGGTGATTCCGGACTGTCCGCCACATGGTTCTGGCACGTCTGAGAGGTGGTTCCGGCATGCCCGGCAGGTCATCCCAGAGAGTCCTCCAAGTGGTTCTGGCATAACACGCAGGTGATTTTGGCGTGTCAGGCAGGTTGTTCCGTTGTGCTTGGCAGGTGGTTCAGGCTTGGCCGGCAGGTGGTTCCAGACTGTCCAGGACGTGTTACCAGCTTCTCCGGCAGGTGGTTCTGGTACGTCTGAGAGGTGGTTCCGCCATGGCTGGCAGGTGATTCCGGACCGTCCCCCAGGTGGTTCTGGCATAGCCAGCAGTTGATATTGGCCTGTCCGGCAGGTGGTTCCAGAGAGTCGAACAGGGGGCTCCGGCGTGCTCGGCAGGTGGTTCCGGTCTGTCCGGTAGGTCATTCCGGCGTGTCCGGCACGTGCTTCCTGCACGTCTGAGAGGTGGTTCCGGCATGCGCGACAGGTGGTTTCGGAGTGTCCGCCAGGTGGTTCTGGCGTACCCGGCAGGTGATTTTGGCGTGTCCGGCAGGTGTTTCTGGCGAGTCGAGCAGGTGGCTCCGGCATGCTCGGCAGGTGCTTCCGGCGTCTCCGGCACGTGGTTCTGGTGTGTCTGAGAGCTGGTTCCGGCATGTCCGGCAGATGATTTCGGAGTGTCCGCCAAGTGGTTCTGGCATACCCGGCTGGTGATTTGGGCATGTCAGGTAGGTGGCTCCGGCGTGCTCGGCAGGTTGTTCAGACGGGTCTGGCAGGTGTTTTCCGTCTGTTCTGGGTGTGGTTCCAGCATCTCATGCACATGGTTCTGGCACGTCTGAGATGTGGTTCCGGCCGGCCCGACAGGTGTTTCCACAGTGTCCGCCAAGTGGTACTGGCGTAGTTGGCAGGTGATTTTGGCATGACCGGCAGGTGGTTCCAGCAAGCCCGGCAGGTGATTCCGAAGTGTTCCCCAACTGGTTGTGGCGTAGCCGGCAGGTGATTTTTGCGTGTCCGGCAGGTGGTTCTGGCGAGTCGAGCAGGTGGTTCCGGCGTGCTCGGCAGGTGCTTCCGGGGTCATTGGCACGTGGTTCTGGCATATCTGAGAGGTGGTTCCGGCATGCCCGGCAGGTGATTCCGGAGTGTTCGCCAAGTGTTTGCGGCGTAGCCGGCAGGTGATTTTGCATGTCCAGCGGTCGTTCCGGCGGGTCGAGCCAGTGGTTCCGGCGTGTCCGGCAGGTGGTTCCGGTCTGTCCGGCAGGTGGTTCTGTGGTGTCCGGCACGAGGTTCAGTCTGACAGGCTGTGCCGGCATGCCCCTCACGTGATTCCGGCTTGTCCCCGAAGTGGTGCTGGTGTAGCGGGCAGGTGATTTTGGCGTGTCCGGCAGGTGGTTCAGGCGAGTTGAGCAGGTGGTTGCGACGTGCTCGGCAGGTGCTTCCGGCGTCTCCGGCACGTGTTTCTGGCACATCTGACTGGTGGTTCCGGCATGCCCAAAAGTTGATTCCCGTCTGTCCGGTAGGTGGTTCCGGCGTGCACGGCACGTGGTTCTGGTACGTGTCAGAGGTGGTTGCGTATGCCCAACAGGTGATTCCGGACTGTCCGCCACGTGCTTCTGGCACGTCTGAGAGGTGGTTCCAACATGCCCGGCAGGTCATTTCGGAGAGTCGTCCAAGTGGTTCTGGCGTAGCCCGCAGGTGATTTTGGCGTGTCCGGCAGGTGGTTCCGGCACGTCTGAGAGGTGGTTCCGGCATGCGCGACAGGTGGTTTCGGAGTGTCCACCAGGTGGTTCTGGCGTACCCGGCAGGTGATTTTGGCGTGTCCGGCAGGTGTTTCTGGCGAGCTGAGCAGGTGGCTCCGGCATGCTCGGCAGGTGCTTCCGGCGTCTCCGGCACGTGGTTCTGGTGTGTCTGAGAGCTGGTTCCGGCATGTCCGGCAGATGATTCCGGAGTGTCCGCCAAGTGGTTCTGGCATACCCGGCTGGTGATTTGGGCCTGTCAGGTAGGTGGTTCCGGCGAGTAGAGCAGGTGGCTCCGGCGTGCTCGGCAGGTTGTTCAGACGTGTCTGGCAGGTGTTTTCCGTCTGTTCGGAGTGTGGTTCCAGCATCTCATGCACATGGTTCTGTCACGTCTGAGATGTGGTTCCGGCCGGCCCGACAGGTGTTTCCACAGTGTCCGCCAAGTGGTACTGGAGTAGTTGGCATGTGATTTTGGCATGACTGGCTGGTGGTTCCAGCAAGCCCGGCAGGTGATTCCGAAGTGTTCCCCAACTTGTTTTGGCGTAGCCGGCAGGTGATTTTTCCGTGATCGGCAGGTGGTTCTGGCGAGTTGAGCAGGTGGTTCGGGCGTGCTCGGCAGGTGCTTCCGGGGTCATTGGCACGTGGTTCTGGCATATCTGAGAGGTGGTTCCGGCATGCCCGGCAGGTGATTCCGGAGTGTTCGCCAAGTGTTTCCGGCGTAGCCGGCAGGTGATTTTGCATGTCCAGCGGTCGTTCCGGCGGGTCGAGCCGGTGGTTCCGGCGTGTCCGGCAGGTGGTTCCGGTCTGTCCGGCAGGTGGTTCCGTGGTGTCCGGCACGAGGTTCAGTCTGAGAGGCTGTGCCGGCATGCCCCTCACGTGATTCCGGCTTGTCCCCGAAGTGGTGCTGGTGTAGCGGGCAGGTGATTTTGGCGTGTCCGGCAGGTGGTTCAGGCGAGTTGAGCAGGTGGTTGCGACGTGCTCGGCAGGTGCTTCCGGCGTCTCCGGCACGTGTTTCTGGCACATCTGACTGGTGGTTCCGGCATGCCCAAAAGTTGATTCCGGTCTGTCCGGTAGGTGGTTCCGGCGTGCACGGCACGTGGTTCTGGTACGTCACAGAGGTGGTTGCGTATGCCCAACAGGTGATTCCGGACTGTCCGCCACGTGCTTCTAGCACATCTGAGAGGTGGTTCCCACATGCCCTGCAGGTCATTTCGGAGAGTCGTCCAAGTGGTTTTGGCGTAGCCCGCAGGTGATTTTGGCGTGTTCGGCAGGTGGTTCCGCCGTGCTCGGCAGGTGGTTCAGGCATGGCCGTCACGTGGTTCCAGTCTGTCCAGGACGTGTTTCCAGCTTCTCCGGCAGGTGGCTCTGGTACGTCTGAGAGGTGGTTCCGCCATGGCTGGCAGGTGATCCCGGACTGTCCCCCAGGTGGTTCTGGCATAGCCAGCAGTTGATATTGGCCTGTCCGTCAGGTGGTTCCAGCGAGTCGAACAGGTGGCTCCGGCGTTCTTGGCAGGTGGTTCCGGTCTGTCCGGTAGGTGTTTCCGGCGTGTCTGGCACGTGCTTCCGGCACGTGTGAGAGGTGGTTCTGTCATGTGCGGCAGGTGATTCTGGAGTGTCTGCCAGGTGGTTCTGGCGTACCCGGCAGGTGATTTTGGCGTGTCCGGCAGGTGTTTCTGGCGAGTCGAGCAGGTGGCTCCGGCATGCTCGGCAGGTGCTTCCGGCGTCTCCGGCACTTGGTTCTGGTGTGTCTGAGAGCTGGTTCCGGCATGTCCGGCAGATGATTCCAGAGTGTCCGCCAAGTGGTTCTGGCATACCCAGCAGGTGATTTTGGCGTGTCAGGGAGGTGGTACCGGTGAGTCGAGCAGGTGGTTCTGGCGTGCTCAGCAGGTGGTTCAGGCGGTTCTGGCAGGTGGTATCCGTCTGTTCGGGGTGTGGTTCCAGCATCTCATGAACACGTTTCTGGCACGTCTGAGATGTGGTTCCAGCCGGCCCGACAGGTGTTTCCGCAGTGTCCGCCAAGCGGTTCTGGCGTAGTTGGCAGGTGATTTTGGCATGACTGGCAGGTGGTTCCAGCAAGCCCGGCAGGTGATTCCGAAGTGTTCCCCAACTGGTTGTGGCGTAGCCGGCAGGTGATTTTTGCGTGTCCGGCAGGTGCTTCTGGCGATTCGACCAGGTGGTTCCGGCGTGCTCGGCAGGTGCTTCCGGGGTCATTGGCACGGGGTTCTGGCATATCTGAGAGGTGGTTCCGGCATGCCCGGCAGGTGATTCCGGAGTGTTCGCCAAGTGTTTCCGGCGTAGCCGGCAGGTGATTTTGCATGTCCAGCGGTCGTTCCGGCGGGTCGAGCCGGTGGTTCCGGCGTGTCCGGCAGGTGGTTCCGGTCTGTCCGGCAGGTGGTTCTGTGGTGTCCGGCACTAGGTTCAGTCTGAGAGGCTGTGCCGGCATGCCCCTCACGTGATTCCGGCTTGTCCCCGAAGTGGTGCTGGTGTAGCGGGCAGGTGATTTTGGCGTGTCCGGCAGGTGGTTCAGGCGAGTTGAGCAGGTGGTTGCGACGTGCTCGGCAGGTGCTTCCGGCGTCTCCGGCACGTGTTTCTGGCACATCTGACTGGTGGTTCCGGCATGCCCAAAAGTTGATTCCGGTCTGTCCGGTAGGCGGTTCCGGCGTGCACGGCACGTGGTTCTGGTCCGTCTCAGAGGTGGTTGCGTATGCCCAACAGGTGATTCCGGACTGTCCGCCACGTGCTTCTGGCACGTCTGAGAGGTGGTTCCAACATGCCCGGCAGGTCATTTCGGAGAGTCGTCCAAGTGGTTCTGGCGTAGCCCGCAGGTGATTTTGGCGTGTCAGGTAGGTTGTTCCGTTGTGCTTGGCAGGTGGTTCAGGCTTGGCCGGCAGGTGGTTCCAGACTGTCCAGGACGTGTTTCCAGCTTCTCCGGCAGGTGGTTCTGGTACGTCTGAGAGGTGGTTCCGCCATGGCTGGCAGGTGATTCCGGACCGTCCCCCAGGTGGTTCTGGCATAGCCAGCAGTTGATATTGGCCTGTCCGGCAGGTCGTTCCAGCGAGTCGAACAGGTGGCTCCGGCGTGCTCGGCAGGTGGTTCCGGTCTGTGCGGTAGGTTATTCCGGCGTGTCCAGCACGTGCTTCCGACACGTCTGAGAGGTGGTTCCCCCATGCGCGACAGGTGATTTCGGAGTGTCCGCCAGGTGGTTCTGGCGTACCCGGCAGGTGATTTTGGTGTGTCCGGCAGGTGTTTCTGGCGAGTCGAGCAGGTGGCTCCGGCATGCTCGGCAGGTGCTTCCGGCGTCTCCGGCACGTGGTTCTGGTGTGTCTGAGAGCTGGTTCCAGCATGTCCGGCAGATGATTCCGGAGTGTCCGCCAAGTGGTTCTGGCATACCCGGCTGGTGATTTGGGCATGTCAGGTAGGTGGCTCCGGCGTGCTCGGCAGGTTGTTCAGACTGGTCTGGCAGGTGTTTTCCGTCTGTTCGGGGTGTGGTTCCAGCATCTCATGCACATGGTTCTGGCATGTCTGAGATGTGGTTCCGGCCGGCCCGACAGGTGTTTCCACAGTGTCCGCCAAGTGGTACTGGCGTAGTTGGCATGTGATTTTGGCATGACCGGCAGGTGGTTCCAGCAAGCCCGGCAGGTGATTCCGAAGTGTTCCCCAACTGGTTGTGGCGTAGCCGGCAGGTGATTTTTGCGTGTCCGGCAGGTGGTTCTGGCGAGTCGAGCAGGTGGTTCCGGCGTGCTCGGCAGGTGCTTCCGGGGTCATTGGCACGTGGTTCTGGCATATCTGAGAGGTGGTTCCGGCATGCCCGGCAGGTGATTCCGGAGTGTTCGCCAAGTGTTTCCGGCGTAGCCGGCCGGTGATTTTGCATGTCCAGCGGTCGTTCCGGCGGGTCGAGCCGGTGGTTCCGGCGTGTCCGGCAGGTGGTTCCGGTCTGTCCGGCAGGTGGTTCTGTGGTGTCCGGCACGAGGTTCAGTCTGAGAGGCTGTGCCGGCATGCCCCTCACGTGATTCCGGCTTGTCCCCGAAGTGGTGCTGGTGTAGCGGGCAGGTGATTTTGGCGTGTCCGGCAGGTGGTTCAGGCGAGTTGAGCAGGTGGTTGCGACGTGCTCGGCAGGTGCTTCCGGCGTCTCCGGCACGTGTTTCTGGCACATCTGACTGGTGGTTCCGGCATGCCCAAAAGTTGATTCCGGTCTGTCCGGTAGGTGGTTCCGGCGTGCACGGCACGTGGTTCTGGTACG
The DNA here is from genome assembly GCF_041296265.1 of Equus caballus. Taxonomy (NCBI): domain Eukaryota; kingdom Metazoa; phylum Chordata; class Mammalia; order Perissodactyla; family Equidae; genus Equus; species Equus caballus. The sequence continues at coordinate 2,939,359 of NC_091698.1, read as the reverse complement.
TGTCAGAGGTGGTTGCGTATGCCCAGCAGGTGATTCCGGACTGTCCGCCACGTGCTTCTGGCACGTCTGAGAGGTGGTTCCAACATGCCCGGCAGGTCATTTCGGAGAGTCGTCCAAGTGGTTCTGGCGTAGCCCGCAGGTGATTTTGGCGTGTCCGGCAGGTGGTTCCGCCGTGCTCGGCAGGTGGTTCAGGCATGGCCGTCACGTGGTTCCAGTCTGTCCAGGACGTGTTTCCAGCTTCTCCGGCAGGTGGTTCTGGTACGTCTGAGAGGTGGTTCCGCCATGGCTGGCAGGTGATCCCGGACTGTCCCCCAGGTGGTTCTGGCATAGCCAGCAGTTGATATTGGCCTGTCCGGCAGGTGGTTCCAGCGAGTCGAACAGGTGGCTCCGGCGTTCTTGGCAGGTGGTTCCGGTCTGTCCGGTAGGTGTTTCCGGCGTGTCTGGCACGTGCTTCCGGCACGTCTGAGAGGTGGTTCCGTCATGCGCGGCAGGTGATTCCGGAGTGTCCGCCAGGTGGTTCTGGCGTACCCAGCAGGTGATTTTGGCGTGTCCGGCAGGTGTTTCTGGCGAGTCGAGCAGGTGGCTCCGGCATGCTCGGCAGGTGCTTCCGGCGTCTCCGGCACTTGGTTCTGGTGTGTCTGAGAGCTGGTTCCGGCATGTCCGGCAGATGATTCCGGAGTGTCCGCCAAGTGGTTCTGGCATACCCAGCAGGTGATTTTGGCGTGTCAGGGAGGTGGTACCGGTGAGTCGAGCAGGTGGTTCCGGCGTGCTCAGCAGGTGGTTCAGGCGGTTCTGGCAGGTGGTATCCGTCTGTTCGGGGTGTGGTTCCAGCATCTCATGAACACGTTTCTGGCACGTCTGAGATGTGGTTCCAGCCGGCCCGACAGGTGTTTCCGCAGTGTCCGCCAAGCGGTTCTGGCGTAGTTGGCAGGTGATTTTGGCATGACTGGCAGGTGGTTCCAGCAAGCCTGGCAGGTGATTCCAAAGTGTTCACCAACTGGTTGTGGCGTAGCCGGCAGGTGATTTTTGCGTGATCGGCAGGTGGTTCTGGCGAGTCGAGCAGGTGGTTCCGGCGTGCTCGGCTGGTGCTTCCGGGGTCATTGGCACGGGGTTCTGGCATGTCTGAGAGGTGGTTCTTGCATGCCCGGCACGTGATTCCGGAGTGTTCGCCAAGTGGTTCTGGGATAGTCGGCAGGTGATTTTGGCATGTCTGGCAGGTGGTTCAGGCGAGTTGAGCAGGTGGTTCCAACGTGCTTGGCAGGTGCTTCAGGCGTCTCCGGCACGTGTTTCTGGCACATCTGACAGGTGGTTCCGGCATGCCCAAAAGGTGATTCCGGTCTGTCCGGTAGGTGGTTCCAGCCTGCATGGCATGTGGTTCTGGTACGTCTCAGAGGTGGTTGCGCATGCCCAACAGGTGATTCCGGACTGTCCGCCACATGGTTCTGGCACGTCTGAGAGGTGGTTCCGGCATGCCCGGCAGGTCATCCCAGAGAGTCCTCCAAGTGGTTCTGGCATAACACGCAGGTGATTTTGGCGTGTCTGGCAGGTTGTTCCGTTGTGCTTGGCAGGTGGTTCAGGCTTGGCCGGCAGGTGGTTCCAGACTGTCCAGGACGTGTTTCCAGCTTCTCCGGCAGGTGGTTCTGGTACGTCTGAGAGGTGGTTCCGCCATGGCTGTCAGGCGATTCCGGACCGTCCCCCAGGTGGTTCTGGCATAGCCAGCAGTTGATATTGGCCTGTCCGGCAGGTGGTTCCAGCGAGTCGAACAGGTGTCTCCGGCGTGCTCGGCAGGTGGTTCCGGTCTGTCCGGTAGGTTATTCCGGCGTGTCCGGCACGTGATTCCGGCACGTCTGAGAGGTGGTTCCGGCATGCGCGACAGGTGGTTTCGGAGTGTCCGCCAGGTGGTTCTGGCGTACCCGGCAGGTGATTTTGGCGTGTCCGGCAGGTGTTTCTGGCGAGTCGAGCAGGTGGCTCCGGCATGCTCGGCAGGTGCTTCCGGCGTCTCCGGCACGTGGTTCTGGTGTGTCTGAGAGCTGGTTCCGGCATGTCCGGCAGATGATTCCGGAGTGCCCGCCAAGTGGTTCTGGCATACCCGGCTGGTGATTTGGGCATGTCAGGTAGGTGGTTCCGGCGAGTCGAGCAGGTGGCTCCGGCGTGCTCGGCAGGTTGTTCAGACGGGTCTGGCAGGTGTTTTCCGTCTGTTCTGGGTGTGGTTCCAGCATCTCATGCACATGGTTCTGGCACGTCTGAGATGTGGTTCCGGCCGGCCCGACAGGTGTTTCCACAGTGTCCGCCAAGTGGTACTGGCGTAGTTGGCAGGTGATTTTGGCATGACCGGCAGGTGGTTCCAGCAAGCCCGGCAGGTGATTCCGAAGTGTTCCCCAACTGGTTGTGGCGTAGCCGGCAGGTGATTTTTGCGTGTCCGGCAGGTGGTTCTGGCGAGTCGAGCAGGTGGTTCCGGCGTGCTCGGCAGGTGCTTCCGGGGTCATTGGCACGTGGTTCTGGCATATCTGAGAGGTGGTTCCGGCATGCCCGGCAGGTGATTCCAGAGTGTTCGCCAAGTGTTTCCGGCGTAGCCGGCAGGTGATTTTGCATGTCCAGCGGTCGTTCCGGCGGATCGAGCCGGTGGTTCCGGCGTGTCCGGCAGGTGGTTCCGGTCTGTCCGGCAGGTGGTTCTGTGGTGTCCGGCACGAGGTTCAGTCTGAGAGGCTGTGCCGGCCTGCCCCTCACGTGATTCCGGCTTGTCCCCGAAGTGGTGCTGGTGTAGCGGGCAGGTGATTTTGGCGTGTCCGGCAGGTGGTTCAGGCGAGTTGAGCAGGTGGTTGCGACGTGCTCGTCAGGTGCTTCCGGCGTCTCCGGCACGTGTTTCTGGCACATCTGACTGGTGGTTCCGGCATGCCCAAAAGTTGATTCCGGTCTGTCCGGTAGGTGGTTCCGGCGTGCACGGCACGTGGTTCTGGTACGTGTCAGAGGTGGTTGCGTATGCCCAACAGGTGATTCCGGACTGTCCGCCACGTGCTTCTGGCACATCTGAGACGTGGTTCCAACATGCCCGGCAGGTCATTTCTGAGAGTCGTCCAAGTGGTTCTGGCGTAGCCCGCAGGTGATTTTGGCGTGTCCGGCAGGTGGTTCCGCCGTGCTCGGCAGGTGGTTCAGGCATGGCCGTCACGTGGTTCCAGTCTGTCCAGGACGTATTTCCAGCTTCTCCGGCAGGTGGTTCTGGTACGTCTGAGAGGTGGTTCCGCCATGGCTGGCAGGTGATCCCGGACTGTCCCCCAGGTGGTTCTGGCATAGCCAGCAGTTGATATTGGCCTGTCCGGCAGGTGGTTCCAGCGAGTCGAACAGGTGGCTCCGGCGTTCTTGGCAGGTGCTTCCGGTCTGTCCGGTAGGTGTTTCCGGCGTGTCTGGCACGTGCTTCCGGCACGTCTGAGAGGTGGTTCCGTCATGCGCGGCAGGTGATTCCGTAGTGTCCGCCAGGTGGTTCTGGCATACCCAGCAGGTGATTTTGGCGTGTCCGGCAGGTGTTTCTGGCGAGTCGAGCAGGTGGCTCCGGCATGCTCGGCAGGTGCTTCCGGCGTCTCCGGCACTTGGTTCTGGTGTGTCTGAGAGCTGGTTCCGGCATGTCCGGCAGATGATTCCGGAGTGTCCGCCAAGTGGTTCTGGCATACCCAGCAGGTGATTTTGGCGTGTCAGGGAGGTGGTACCGGTGAGTCGAGCAGGTGGTTCCGGCGTGCTCAGCAGGTGGTTCAGGCGGTTCTGGCAGGTGGTATCCGTCTGTTCGGGGTGTGGTTCCAGCATCTCATGAACACGTTTCTGGCACGTCTGAGATGTGGTTCCAGCCGGCCCGACAGGTGTTTCCGCAGTGTCCGCCAAGCGGTTCTGGCGTAGTTGGCAGGTGATTTTGGCATGACTGGCAGGTGGTTCCAGCAAGCCTGGCAGGTGATTCCAAAGTGTTCACCAACTGGTTGTGGCGTAGCCGGCAGGTGATTTTTGCGTGATCGGCAGGTGGTTCTGGCGAGTCGAGCAGGTGGTTCCGGCGTGCTCGGCTGGTGCTTCCGGGGTCATTGGCACGGGGTTCTGGCATGTCTGAGAGGTGGTTCTTGCATGCCCGGCACGTGATTCCGGAGTGTTCGCCAAGTGGTTCTGGGATAGTCGGCAGGTGATTTTGGCATGTCTGGCAGGTGGTTCAGGCGAGTTGAGCAGGTGGTTCCAACGTGCTTGGCAGGTGCTTCAGGCGTCTCCGGCACGTGTTTCTGGCACATCTGACAGGTGGTTCCGGCATGCCCAAAAGGTGATTCCGGTCTGTCCGGTAGGTGGTTCCAGCCTGCACGGCATGTGGTTCTGGTACGTCTCAGAGGTGGTTGCGCATGCCCAACAGGTGATTCCGGACTGTCCGCCACATGGTTCTGGCACGTCTGAGAGGTGGTTCCGGCATGCCCGGCAGGTCATCCCAGAGAGTCCTCCAAGTGGTTCTGGCATAACACGCAGGTGATTTTGGCGTGTCAGGCAGGTTGTTCCGTTGTGCTTGGCAGGTGGTTCAGGCTTGGCCGGCAGGTGGTTCCAGACTGTCCAGGACGTGATTCCAGCTTCTCCGGCAGGTGGTTCTGGTACGTCTGAGAGGTGGTTCTGCCATGGCTGGCAGGTGATTCCGGACCGTCCCCCAGGTGGTTCTGGCATAGCCAGGAGTTGATATTGGCCTGTCCGGCAGGTGGTTCCAGCGAGTCGGACAGGTGGCTCTGGCGTGCTCGGCAGGTGGTTCCGGTCTGTCCGGTAGGTCATTCCGGCGTGTCCGGCACGTGCTTCCGGCACGTCTGAGAGGTGGTTCCGGCATGCGCGACAGGTGATTTCGGAGTGTCCGCCAGGTGGTTCTGGCGTACCCGGAAGGTGATATTGGCGTGTCCGGCAGGTGTTTCTGGCGAGTCGAGCAGGTGGCTCCGGCATGCTCGGCAGGTGCTTCCGGCGTCTCCGGCACGTGGTTCTGGTGTGTCTGAGAGCTGGTTCCGGCATGTCCGGCAGATGATTCCGGAGTGTCCGCCAAGTGGTTCTGGCATACCCAGCAGGTGATTTTGGCGTGTCAGGGAGGTGGTACCGGTGAGTCGAGCAGGTGGTTCCGGCGTGCTCAGCAGGTGGTTCAGGCGGTTCTGGCAGGTGGTATCCGTCTGTTCGGGGTGTGGTTCCAGCATCTCATGAACACGTTTCTGGCACGTCTGAGATGTGGTTCCAGCCGGCCCGACAGGTGTTTCCGCAGTGTCCGCCAAGCGGTTCTGGCATAGTTGGCAGGTGATTTTGGCATGACTGGCAGGTGGTTCCAGCAAGCCTGGCAGGTGATTCCAAAGTGTTCACCAACTGGTTGTGGCGTAGCCGGCAGGTGATTTTTGCGTGATCGGCAGGTGGTTCTGGCGAGTCTAGTAGGTGGTTCCGGCGTGCTCGGCTGGTGCTTCCGGGGTCATTGGCACGGGGTTCTGGCATGTCTGAGAGGTGGTTCCTGCATGCCCGGCAAGTGATTCCGGAGTGTTCGCCAAGTGGTTCTGGCATAGTCGGCAGGTGATTTTGGCATGTCCGGCAGGTGGTTCAGGCGAGTTGAGCAGGTGGTTCCAACGTGCTTGGCAGGTGCTTCCGGCGTCTCCGGCACGTGTTTCTGGCACATCTGACAGGTGGTTCCGGCATGCCCGAAAGGTGATTCCGGTCTGTCCGGTAGGTGGTTCCAGCCGGGACGGCATGTGGTTCTGGTACGTCTCAGAGGTGGTTGCGCATGCCCAACAGGTGATTCCGGACTGTCCGCCACATGGTTCTGGCACGTCTGAGAGGTGGTTCCGGCATGCCCGGCAGGTCATCCCAGAGAGTCCTCCAAGTGGTTCTGGCATAACACGCAGGTGATTTTGGCGTGTCTGGCAGGTTGTTCCGTTGTGCTTGGCAGGTGGTTCAGGCTTGGCCGGCAGGTGGTTCCAGACTGTCCAGGACGTGTTTCCAGCTTCTCCGGCAGGTGGTTCTGGTACGTCTGAGAGGTGGTTCCGCCATGGCTGTCAGGCGATTCCGGACCGTCCCCCAGGTGGTTCTGGCATAGCCAGCAGTTGATATTGGCCTGTCCGGCAGGTGGTTCCAGCGAGTCGAACAGGTGGCTCCGGCGTGCTCGGCAGGTGGTTCCGGTCTGTCCGGTAGGTTATTCCGGCGTGTCCGGCACGTGATTCCGGCACGTCTGAGAGGTGGTTCCGGCATGCGCGACAGGTGGTTTCGGAGTGTCCGCCAGGTGGTTCTGGCGTACCCGGCAGGTGATTTTGGCGTGTCCGGCAGGTGTTTCTGGCGAGTCGAGCAGGTGGCTCCGGCATGCTCGGCAGGTGCTTCCGGCGTCTCCGGCACGTGGTTCTGGTGTGTCTGAGAGCTGGTTCCGGCATGTCCGGCAGATGATTCCGGAGTGCCCGCCAAGTGGTTCTGGCATACCCGGCTGGTGATTTGGGCATGTCAGGTAGGTGGTTCCGGCGAGTCGAGCAGGTGGCTCCGGCGTGCTCGGCAGGTTGTTCAGACGGGTCTGGCAGGTGTTTTCCGTCTGTTCTGGGTGTGGTTCCAGCATCTCATGCACATGGTTCTGGCACGTCTGAGATGTGGTTCCGGCCGGCCCGACAGGTGTTTCCACAGTGTCCGCCAAGTGGTACTGGCGTAGTTGGCAGGTGATTTTGGCATGACCGGCAGGTGGTTCCAGCAAGCCCGGCAGGTGATTCCGAAGTGTTCCCCAACTGGTTGTGGCGTAGCCGGCAGGTGATTTTTGCGTGTCCGGCAGGTGGTTCTGGCGAGTCGAGCAGGTGGTTCCGGCGTGCTCGGCAGGTGCTTCCGGGGTCATTGGCACGTGGTTCTGGCATATCTGAGAGGTGGTTCCGGCATGCCCGGCAGGTGATTCCGGAGTGTTCGCCAAGTGTTTGCGGCGTAGCCGGCAGGTGATTTTGCATGTCCAGCGGTCGTTCCGGCGGGTCGAGCCAGTGGTTCCGGCGTGTCCGGCAGGTGGTTCCGGTCTGTCCGGCAGGTGGTTCTGTGGTGTCCGGCACGAGGTTCAGTCTGAGAGGCTGTGCCGGCCTGCCCCTCACGTGATTCCGGCTTGTCCCTGAAGTGGTGCTGGTGTAGCGGGCAGGTGATTTTGGCGTGTCCGGCAGGTGGTTCAGGCGAGTTGAGCAGGTGGTTGCGACGTGCTCGTCAGGTGCTTCCGGCGTCTCCGGCACGTGTTTCTGGCACATCTGACTGGTGGTTCCGGCATGCCCAAAAGTTGATTCCGGTCTGTCCGGTAGGTGGTTCCGGCGTGCACGGCACGTGGTTCTGGTACGTGTCAGAGGTGGTTGCGTATGCCCAACAGGTGATTCCGGACTGTCCGCCACGTGCTTCTGGCACATCTGAGACGTGGTTCCAACATGCCCGGCAGGTCATTTCTGAGAGTCGTCCAAGTGGTTCTGGCGTAGCCCGCAGGTGATTTTGGCGTGTCCGGCAGGTGGTTCCGCCGTGCTCGGCAGGTGGTTCAGGCATGGCCGTCACGTGGTTCCAGTCTGTCCAGGACGTATTTCCAGCTTCTCCGGCAGGTGGTTCTGGTACGTCTGAGAGGTGGTTCCGCCATGGCTGGCAGGTGATCCCGGACTGTCCCCCAGGTGGTTCTGGCATAGCCAGCAGTTGATATTGGCCTGTCCGGCAGGTGGTTCCAGCGAGTCGAACAGATGGCTCCGGCGTTCTTGGCAGGTGGTTCCGGTCTGTCCGGTAGGTGTTTCCGGCGTGTCTGGCACGTGCTTCCGGCACGTCTGAGAGGTGGTTCCGTCATGCGCGGCAGGTGATTCCGTAGTGTCCGCCAGGTGGTTCTGGCATACCCGGCAGGTGATTTTGGCGTGTCCGGCAGGTGTTTCTGGCGAGTCGAGCAGGTGGCTCCGGCATGCTCGGCAGGTGCTTCCGGCGTCTCCGGCACTTGGTTCTGGTGTGTCTGAGAGCTGGTTCCGGCATGTCCGGCAGATGATTCCGGAGTGTCCGCCAAGTGGTTCTGGCATACCCAGCAGGTGATTTTGGCGTGTCAGGGAGGTGGTACCGGTGAGTCGAGCAGGTGGTTCCGGCGTGCTCAGCAGGTGGTTCAGGCGGTTCTGGCAGGTGGTATCCGTCTGTTCGGGGTGTGGTTCCAGCATCTCATGAACACGTTTCTGGCACGTCTGAGATGTGGTTCCAGCCGGCCCGACAGGTGTTTCCGCAGTGTCCGCCAAGCGGTTCTGGCGTAGTTGGCAGGTGATTTTGGCATGACTGGCAGGTGGTTCCAGCAAGCCTGGCAGGTGATTCCAAAGTGTTCACCAACTGGTTGTGGCGTAGCCGGCAGGTGATTTTTGCGTGATCGGCAGGTGGTTCTGGCGAGTCGAGCAGGTGGTTCCGGCGTGCTCGGCTGGTGCTTCCGGGGTCATTGGCACGGGGTTCTGGCATGTCTGAGAGGTGGTTCTTGCATGCCCGGCACGTGATTCCGGAGTGTTCGCCAAGTGGTTCTGGGATAGTCGGCAGGTGATTTTGGCATGTCTGGCAGGTGGTTCAGGCGAGTTGAGCAGGTGGTTCCAACGTGCTTGGCAGGTGCTTCAGGCGTCTCCGGCACGTGTTTCTGGCACATCTGACAGGTGGTTCCGGCATGCCCAAAAGGTGATTCCGGTCTGTCCGGTAGGTGGTTCCAGCCTGCACGGCATGTGGTTCTGGTACGTCTCAGAGGTGGTTGCGCATGCAAAACAGGTGATTCCGGACTGTCCGCCACATGGTTCTGGCACGTCTGAGAGGTGGTTCCGGCATGCCCGGCAGGTCATCCCAGAGAGTCCTCCAAGTGGTTCTGGAATAACACGCAGGTGATTTTGGCGTGTCAGGCAGGTTGTTCCGTTGTGCTTGGCAGGTGGTTCAGGCTTGGCCGGCAGGTGGTTCCAGACTGTCCAGGACGTGATTCCAGCTTCTCCGGCAGGTGGTTCTGGTACGTCTGAGAGGTGGTTCCGCCATGGCTGGCAGGTGATTCCGGACCGTCCCCCAGGTGGTTCTGGCATAGCCAGGAGTTGATATTGGCCTGTCCGGCAGGTGGTTCCAGCGAGTCGGACAGGTGGCTCTGGCGTGCTCGGCAGGTGGTTCCGGTCTGTCCGGTAGGTCATTCCGGCGTGTCCGGCACGTGCTTCCGGCACGTCTGAGAGGTGGTTCCGGCATGCGCGACAGGTGATTCCGGAGTGTCCGCCAGGTGGTTCTGGCGTACCCGGCAGGTGATTTTGGCATGTCCGGCAGGTGTTTCTGGCGAGTCGAGCAGGTGGCTCCGCTATTCTCGGCAGGTGCTTCCGGCGTCTCCGGCACGTGGTTCTGGTGTGTCTGAGAGCTGGTTCCGGCATGTCCGGCAGATGATTCCGGAGTGTCCGCCAAGTGGTTCTGGCATACCCAGCAGGTGATTTTGGCGTGTCAGGGAGGTGGTACCGATGAGTCGAGCAGGTGGTTCCGGCGTGCTCAGCAGGTGGTTCAGGCGGTTCTGGCAGGTGGTATCCGTCTGTTCGGGGTGTGGTTCCAGCATCTCATGAACACGTTTCTGGCACGTCTGAGATGTGGTTCCAGCCGGCCCGACAGGTGTTTCCGCAGTGTCCGCCAAGCGGTTCTGGCGTAGTTGGCAGGTGATTTTGGCATGACTGGCAGGTGGTTCCAGCAAGCCTGGCAGGCGATTCCAAAGTGTTCACCAACTGGTTGTGGCGTAGCCGGCAGGTGATTTTTGCGTGATCGGCAGGTGGTTCTGGCGAGTCGAGCAGGTGGTTCCGGCGTGCTCGGCTGGTGCTTCCGGGGTCATTGGCACGGGGTTCTGGAATGTCTGAGAGGTGGTTCCTGCATGCCCAGCAAGTGATTCCGGAGTGTTCGCCAAGTGGTTCTGGCATAGTCGGCAGGTGATTTTGGCATGTCCGGCAGGTGGTTCAGGCGAGTTGAGCAGGTGGTTCCAACGTGCTTGGCAGGTGCTTCCGGTGTCTCCGGCACGTGTTTCTGGCACATCTGACAGGTGGTTCCGGCATGCCCGAAAGGTGATTCCGGTCTGTCCGGTAGGTGGTTCCAGCCGGCACGGCATGTGGTTCTGGTACGTCTCAGAGGTGGTTGCGCATACCCAACAGGTGATTCCGGACTGTCCGCCACATGGTTCTGGCACGTCTGAGAGGTGCTTCCGGCATGCCCGGCAGGTCATCCCAGAGAGTCCTCCAAGTGGTTCTGGCATATCACGCAGGTGATTTTGGCGTGTCAGGTAGGTTGTTCCGTTGTGCTTGGCAGGTGGTTCAGGCTTGGCCGGCAGGGGGTTCCAGACTGTCCAGGACGTGTTTCCAGCTTCTCCGGCAGGTGGTTCTGGTACGTCTGAGAGGTGGTTCCGCCATGGCTGGCAGGTGATTCCGGACCGTCCCCCAGGTGGTTCTGGCATAGCCAGCAGTTGATATTGGCCTGTCCGGCATGTCGTTCCAGCGAGTCGAACAGGTGGCTCCGGCGTGCTCGGCACGTGGTTCCGGTCTGTTCGGTAGGTTATTCCGGCGTGTCCAGCACGTGCTTCCGACACGTCTGAGAGGTGGTTCCCCCAGGCGCGAGAGGTGATTTCGGAGTGTCCGCCAGGTGGTTCTGGCGTACCCAGCAGGTGATTTTGGTGTGTCCGGCAGGTGTTTTTGGCGAGTCGAGCAGGTGGCTCCGGCATGCTCGGCAGGTGCTTCCGGCGTCTCCGGCACGTGGTTCTGGTGTGTCTGAGAGCTGGTTCCGGCATGTCCGGCAGATGATTCCGGAGTGTCCGCCAAGTGGTTCTGGCATACCCGGCTGGTGATTTGGGCCTGTCAGTTAGGTGGCTCCGGCGTGCTCGGCACGTTGTTCAGACTGGTCTTGCAGGTGTTTTCCGTCTGTTCGGGGTGTGGTTCTAGCATCTCATGCACATGGTTCTGGCACGTCTGAGATGCGGTTCCGGCCGGCCCGACAGGTGTTTCCACAGTGTCCGCCAAGTGGTACTGGCGTAGTTGGCAGGTGATTTTGGCATGACCGGCAGGTGGTTCCAGCAAGCCCGGCAGGTGATTCCGAAGTGTTCCCCAACTGGTTGTGGCGTAGCCGGCAGGTGATTTTTGCGTGTCCGGCAGGTGGTTCTGGCGAGTCGACCAGGTGGTTCCGGCGTGCTCGGCAGGTGCTTCCGGGGTCATTGGCACGTGGTTCTGGCATATCTGAGAGGTGTTTCCGGCATGCCCGGCAGATGATTCCGGAGTGTTCGCCAAGTGTTTCCGGCGTAGCCGGCAGGTGATTTTGCATGTCCAGCGGTCGTTCCGGCGGGTCGAGCCGGTGGTTCCGGCGTGTCCGGCAGGTGGTTCCGGTCTGTCCGGCAGGTGGTTGTGTGGTGTGCGGCACGAGGTTCAGTCTGAGAGGCTGTGCCGGAATGCCCCTCACGTGATTCCGGCTTGTCCCCGAAGTGGTGCTGGTGTAGCGGGCAGGTGATTTTGGCGTGTCCGGCAGGTGGTTCAGGCGAGTTGAGCAGCTGGTTGCGACGTGCTCGGCAGGTGCTTCCGGCGTCTCCGGCACGTGTTTCTGGCACATCTGACTGGTGGTTCCGGCATGCCCAAAAGTTGATTCCGGTCTGTCCGGTAGGTGGTTCCGGCGTGCACGGCACGTGGTTCTGGTACGTGTCAGAGGTGGTTGCGTACGCCCAGCAGGTGATTCCCGACTGTCCGCCACGTGCTTCTGGCACGTCTGAGAGGTGGTTCCAACATGCCCGGCAGGTCATTTCGGAGAGTCGTCCAAGTGGTTCTGGCGTAGCCCGCAGGTGATTTTGGCGTGTCCGGCAGGTGGTTCCGCCGTGCTCGGCAGGTGGTTCAGGCATGGCCGTCACGTGGTTCCAGTCTGTCCAGGACGTGTTTCCAGCTTCTCCGGCAGGTGGTTCTGGTACGTCTGAGAGGTGGTTCCGCCATGGCTGGCAGGTGATCCCGGACTGTCCCCCAGGTGGTTCTGGCATAGCCAGCAGTTGATATTGGCCTGTCCGGCAGGTGGTTCCAGCGAGTCGAACAGGTGGCTCCGGCGTTCTTGGCAGGTGGTTCCGGTCTGTCCGGTAGGTGTTTCCGGCGTGTCTGGCACGTGCTTCCGGCACGTCTGAGAGGTGGTTCCGTCATGCGCGGCAGGTGATTCCGGAGTGTCCGCCAGGTGGTTCTGGCGTACCCAGCAGGTGATTTTGGCGTGTCCGGCAGGTGTTTCTGGCGAGTCGAGCAGGTGGCTCCGGCATGCTCGGCAGGTGCTTCCGGCGTCTCCGGCACTTGGTTTTGGTGTGTCTGAGAGCTGGTTCCGGCATGTCCGGCAGATGATTCCGGAGTGTCCGCCAAGTGGTTCTGGCATACCCAGCAGGTGATTTTGGCGTGTCAGGGAGGTGGTACCGGTGAGTCGAGCAGGTGGTTCCGGCGTGCTCAGCAGGTGGTTCAGGCGGTTCTGGCAGGTGGTATCCGTCTGTTCGGGGTGTGGTTCCAGCATCTCATGAACACGTTTCTGGCAAGTCTGAGATTTGGTTCCAGCCGGCCCGACAGGTGTTTCCGCAGTGTCCGCCAAGCGGTTCTGGCGTAGTTGGCAGGTGATTTTGGCATGACTGGCAGGTGGTTCCAGCAAGCCTGGCAGGTGATTCCAAAGTGTTCACCAACTGGTTGTGGCGTAGCCGGCAGGTGATTTTTGCGTGATCGGCAGGTGGTTCTGGCGAGTCGAGCAGGTGGTTCCGGCGTGCTCGGCTGGTGCTTCCGGGGTCATTGGCACGGGGTTCTGGCATGTCTGAGAGGTGGTTCCTGCATGCCCGGCAAGTGATTCCGGAGTGTTCGCCAAGTGGTTCTGGCATAGTCGGCAGGTGATTTTGGCATGTCCGGCAGGTGGTTCAGGCGAGTTGAGCAGGTGGTTCCAACGTGCTTGGCAGGTGCTTCCGGCGTCTTCGGCACGTGTTTCTGGCACATCTGACAGGTGGTTCCGGCATGCCCGAAAGGTGATTCCGGTCTGTCCGGTAGGTGGTTCCAGCCAGCACGGCATGTGGTTCTGGTACGTCTCAGAGGTGGTTGCGCATGCCCAACAGGTGATTCCAGACTGTCCGCCACATGGTTCTGGCACGTCTGAGAGGTGGTTCCGGCATGCCCGGCAGGTCATCCCAGAGAGTCCTCCAAGTGGTTCTGGCATAACACGCAGGTGATTTTGGCGTGTCAGGCAGGTTGTTCCGTTGTGCTTGGCAGGTGGTTCAGGCTTGGCCGGCAGGTGGTTCCAGACTGTCCAGGACGTGTTTCCAGCTTCTCCGGCAGGTGGTTCTGGTACGTCTGAGAGGTGGTTCCGCCATGGCTGGCAGGTGATTGCGGACCGTCCCCCAGGTGGTTCTGGCATAGCCAGCAGTTGATATTGGCCTGTCCGGCAGGTGGTTCCAGCGAGTCGAACAGGTGGCTCCGGCGTACTCGGCAGGTGGTTGCGGTGTGTCCGGTAGGTCATTCCGGCGTGTCCGGCACGTGCTTCCTGCACGTCTGAGAGGTGGTTCCGGCATGCGCGACAGGTGGTTTCGGAGTGTCCGCCAGGTGGTTCTGGCGTACCCGGCAGGTGATTTTGGCGTGTCCGGCAGGTGTTTCTGGCGAGTCGAGCAGGTGGCTCCGGCATGCTCGGCAGGTGCTTCCGGCGTCTCCGGCACATGGTTCTGGTGTGTCTGAGAGCTGGTTCCGGCAAGTCCGGCAGATGATTCCGGAGTTTTCCGCCAAGTGGTTCTGGCATACCCGGCTGGTGATTTGGGCATGTCAGGTAGGTGGCTCCGGCGTGCTCGGCAGGTTGTTCAGACGGGTCTGGCAGGTGTTTTCCGTCTGTTCTGGGTGTGGTTCCAGCATCTCATGCACATGGTTCTGGCACGTCTGAGATGTGGTTCCGGCCGGCCCGACAGGTGTTTCCACAGTGTCCGCCAAGTGGTACTGGCGTAGTTGGCAGGTGATTTTGGCATGACCGGCAGGTGGTTCCAGCAAGCCCGGCAGGTGATTCCGAAGTGTTCCCCAACTGGTTGTGGCGTAGCCGGCAGGTGATTTTTGCGTGTCCGGCAGGTGGTTCTGGCGAGTCGAGCAGGTGGTTCCGGCGTGCTCGGCAGGTGCTTCCGGGGTCATTGGCACGTGGTTCTGGCATATCTGAGAGGTGGTTCCGGCATGCCCGGCAGGTGATTCCGGAGTGTTCGCCAAGTGTTTCCGGCGTAGCCGGCAGGTGATTTTGCATGTCCAGTGGTCGTTCCGGCGGGTCGAGCCGGTGGTTCCGGCGTGTCCGGCAGGTGGTTCCGGTCTGTCCGGCAGGTGGTTCTGTGGTGTCCGGCACGAGGTTCAGTCTGAGAGGCTGTGCCGGCATGCCCCTCACGTGATTCCGGCTTGTCCCCGAAGTGGTGCTGGTGTAGCGGGCAGGTGATTTTGGCGTGTCCGGCAGGTGGTTCAGGCGAGTTGAGCAGGTGGTTGCGACGTGCTCGGCAGGTGCTTCCGGCGTCTCCGGCACGTGTTTCTGGCACATCTGACTGGTGGTTCCGGCATGCCCAAAAGTTGATTCCGGTCTGTCCGGTAGGTGGTTCCGGCGTGCACGGCACGTGGTTCTGGTACGTGTCAGAGGTGGTTGCGTATGCCCAACAGGTGATTCCGGACTGTCCGCCACGTGCTTCTGGCACGTCTGAGAGGTGGTTCCAACATGCCCGGCAGGTCATTTCGGAGAGTCGTCCAAGTGGTTCTGGCGTAGCCCGCAGGTGATTTTGGCGTGTCCGGCAGGTGGTTCCGCCGTGCTCGGCAGGTGGTTCAGGCATGGCCGTCACGTGGTTCCAGTCTATCCAGGACGTGTTTCCAGCTTCTCCGGCAGGTGGTTCTGGTACGTCTGAGAGGTGGTTCCGCCATGGCTGGCAGGTGATTCCGGACCGTCCCCCAGGTGGTTCTGGCATAGCCAGCAGTTGATATTGGCCTGTCCGGCAGGTGGTTCCAGCGAGTCGAACAGGTGGCTCCGGCGTGCTCGGCAGGTGGTTCCGGTCTGTCCGGTAGGTGATTCCGGCGTGTCCGGCATGTGCTTCCGGCACGTCTGAGAGGTGGTTCCAGCATGCGCGACAGGTGATTCCGGAGTGTCCGCCAGGTGGTTCTGGCGTACCCGGCAGGTGATTTTGGCATGTCCGGCAGGTGTTTCTGGCGAGTCGAGCAGGTGGCTCCGCTATTCTCGGCAGGTGCTTCCGGCGTCTCCGGCACGTGGTTCTGGTGTGTCTGAGAGCTGGTTCCGGCATGTCCGGCAGATGATTCCGGAGTGTCCGCCAAGTGGTTCTGGCATACCCAGCAGGTGATTTTGGCGTGTCAGGGAGGTGGTACCGATGAGTCGAGCAGGTGGTTCCGGCGTGCTCAGCAGGTGGTTCAGGCGGTTCTGGCAGGTGGTATCCGTCTGTTCGGGGTGTGGTTCCAGCATCTCATGAACACGTTTCTGGCACGTCTGAGATGTGGTTCCAGCCGGCCCGACAGGTGTTTCCGCAGTGTCCGCCAAGCGGTTCTGGCGTAGTTGGCAGGTGATTTTGGCATGACTGGCAGGTGGTTCCAGCAAGCCTGGCAGGCGATTCCAAAGTGTTCACCAACTGGTTGTGGCGTAGCCGGCAGGTGATTTTTGCGTGATCGGCAGGTGGTTCTGGCGAGTCGAGCAGGTGGTTCCGGCGTGCTCGGCTGGTGCTTCCGGGGTCATTGGCACGGGGTTCTGGAATGTCTGAGAGGTGGTTCCTGCATGCCCAGCAAGTGATTCCGGAGTGTTCGCCAAGTGGTTCTGGCATAGTCGGCAGGTGATTTTGGCATGTCCGGCAGGTGGTTCAGGCGAGTTGAGCAGGTGGTTCCAACGTGCTTGGCAGGTGCTTCCGGTGTCTCCGGCACGTGTTTCTGGCACATCTGACAGGTGGTTCCGGCATGCCCGAAAGGTGATTCCGGTCTGTCCGGTAGGTGGTTCCAGCCGGCACGGCATGTGGTTCTGGTACGTCTCAGAGGTGGTTGCGCATACCCAACAGGTGATTCCGGACTGTCCGCCACATGGTTCTGGCACGTCTGAGAGGTGCTTCCGGCATGCCCGGCAGGTCATCCCAGAGAGTCCTCCAAGTGGTTCTGGCATATCACGCAGGTGATTTTGGCGTGTCAGGTAGGTTGTTCCGTTGTGCTTGGCAGGTGGTTCAGGCTTGGCCGGCAGGGGGTTCCAGACTGTCCAGGACGTGTTTCCAGCTTCTCCGGCAGGTGGTTCTGGTACGTCTGAGAGGTGGTTCCGCCATGGCTGGCAGGTGATTCCGGACCGTCCCCCAGGTGGTTCTGGCATAGCCAGCAGTTGATATTGGCCTGTCCGGCATGTCGTTCCAGCGAGTCGAACAGGTGGCTCCGGCGTGCTCGGCACGTGGTTCCGGTCTGTTCGGTAGGTTATTCCGGCGTGTCCAGCACGTGCTTCCGACACGTCTGAGAGGTGGTTCCCCCAGGCGCGAGAGGTGATTTCGGAGTGTCCGCCAGGTGGTTCTGGCGTACCCAGCAGGTGATTTTGGTGTGTCCGGCAGGTGTTTTTGGCGAGTCGAGCAGGTGGCTCCGGCATGCTCGGCAGGTGCTTCTGGCGTCTCCGGCACGTGGTTCTGGTGTGTCTGAGAGCTGGTTCCGGCATGTCCGGCAGATGATTCCGGAGTGTCCGCCAAGTGGTTCTGGCATACCCGGCTGGTGATTTGGGCCTGTCAGTTAGGTGGCTCCGGCGTGCTCGGCACGTTGTTCAGACTGGTCTTGCAGGTGTTTTCCGTCTGTTCGGGGTGTGGTTCTAGCATCTCATGCACATGGTTCTGGCACGTCTGAGATGCGGTTCCGGCCGGCCCGACAGGTGTTTCCACAGTGTCCGCCAAGTGGTACTGGCGTAGTTGGCAGGTGATTTTGGCATGACCGGCAGGTGGTTCCAGCAAGCCCGGCAGGTGATTCCGAAGTGTTCCCCAACTGGTTGTGGCGTAGCCGGCAGGTGATTTTTGCGTGTCCGGCAGGTGGTTCTGGCGAGTCGAGCAGGTGGTTCCGGCGTGCTCGGCAGGTGCTTCCGGGGTCATTGGCACGTGGTTCTGGCATATCTGAGAGGTGTTTCCGGCATGCCCGGCAGATGATTCCGGAGTGTTCGCCAAGTGTTTCCGGCGTAGCCGGCAGGTGATTTTGCATGTCCAGCGGTCGTTCCGGCGGGTCGAGCCGGTGGTTCCGGCGTGTCCGGCAGGTGGTTCCGGTCTGTCCGGCAGGTGGTTGTGTGGTGTGCGGCACGAGGTTCAGTCTGAGAGGCTGTGCCGGAATGCCCCTCACGTGATTCCGGCTTGTCCCCGAAGTGGTGCTGGTGTAGCGGGCAGGTGATTTTGGCGTGTCCGGCAGGTGGTTCAGGCGAGTTGAGCAGCTGGTTGCGACGTGCTCGGCAGGTGCTTCCGGCGTCTCCGGCACGTGTTTCTGGCACATCTGACTGGTGGTTCCGGCATGCCCAAAAGTTGATTCCGGTCTGTCCGGTAGGTGGTTCCGGCGTGCACGGCACGTGGTTCTGGTACGTGTCAGAGGTGGTTGCGTACGCCCAGCAGGTGATTCCCGACTGTCCGCCACGTGCTTCTGGCACGTCTGAGAGGTGGTTCCAACATGCCCGGCAGGTCATTTCGGAGAGTCGTCCAAGTGGTTCTGGCGTAGCCCGCAGGTGATTTTGGCGTGTCCGGCAGGTGGTTCCGCCGTGCTCGGCAGGTGGTTCAGGCATGGCCGTCACGTGGTTCCAGTCTGTCCAGGACGTGTTTCCAGCTTCTCCGGCAGGTGGTTCTGGTACGTCTGAGAGGTGGTTCCGCCATGGCTGGCAGGTGATCCCGGACTGTCCCCCAGGTGGTTCTGGCATAGCCAGCAGTTGATATTGGCCTGTCCGGCAGGTGGTTCCAGCGAGTCGAACAGGTGGCTCCGGCGTTCTTGGCAGGTGGTTCCGGTCTGTCCGGTAGGTGTTTCCGGCGTGTCTGGCACGTGCTTCCGGCACGTCTGAGAGGTGGTTCCGTCATGCGCGGCAGGTGATTCCGGAGTGTCCGCCAGGTGGTTCTGGCGTACCCAGCAGGTGATTTTGGCGTGTCCGGCAGGTGTTTCTGGCGAGTCGAGCAGGTGGCTCCGGCATGCTCGGCAGGTGCTTCCGGCGTCTCCGGCACTTGGTTCTGGTGTGTCTGAGAGCTGGTTCCGGCATGTCCGGCAGATGATTCCGGAGTGTCCGCCAAGTGGTTCTGGCATACCCAGCAGGTGATTTTGGCGTGTCAGGGAGGTGGTACCGGTGAGTCGAGCAGGTGGTTCCGGCGTGCTCAGCAGGTGGTTCAGGCGGTTCTGGCAGGTGGTATCCGTCTGTTCGGGGTGTGGTTCCAGCATCTCATGAACACGTTTCTGGCACGTCTGAGATGTGGTTCCAGCCGGCCCGACAGGTGTTTCCGCAGTGTCCGCCAAGCGGTTCTGGCGTAGTTGGCAGGTGATTTTGGCATGACTGGCAGGTGGTTCCAGCAAGCCCGGCAGGTGATTCCGAAGTGTTCCCCAACTGGTTGTGGCGTAGCCGGCAGGTGATTTTTGCGTGTCCGGCAGGTGCTTCTGGCGATTCGACCAGGTGGTTCCGGCGTGCTCGGCAGGTGCTTCCGGGGTCATTGGCACGGGGTTCTGGCATATCTGAGAGGTGGTTCCGGCATGCCCGGCAGGTGATTCCGGAGTGTTCGCCAAGTGTTTCCGGCGTAGCCGGCAGGTGATTTTGCATGTCCAGCGGTCGTTCCGGCGGGTCGAGCCGGTGGTTCCGGCGTGTCCGGCAGGTGGTTCCGGTCTGTCCGGCAGGTGGTTCTGTGGTGTCCGGCACGAGGTTCAGTCTGAGAGGCTGTGCCGGCATGCCCCTCACGTGATTCCGGCTTGTCCCCGAAGTGGTGCTGGTGTAGCGGGCAGGTGATTTTGGCGTGTCCGGCAGGTGGTTCAGGCGAGTTGAGCAGGTGGTTGCGACGTGCTCGGCAGGTGCTTCCGGCGTCTCCGGCACGTGTTTCTGGCACATCTGACTGGTGGTTCCGGCATGCCCAAAAGTTGATTCCGGTCTGTCCGGTAGGCGGTTCCGGCGTGCACGGCACGTGGTTCTGGTACGTCTCAGAGGTGGTTGCGTATGCCCAACAGGTGATTCCGGACTGTCCGCCACGTGCTTCTGGCACGTCTGAGAGGTGGTTCCAACATGCCCGGCAGGTCATTTCGGAGAGTCGTCCAAGTGGTTCTGGCGTAGCCCGCAGGTGATTTTGGCGTGTCAGGTAGGTTGTTCCGTTGTGCTTGGCAGGTGGTTCAGGCTTGGCCGGCAGGTGGTTCCAGACTGTCCAGGACGTGTTTCCAGCTTCTCCGGCAGGTGGTTCTGGTACGTCTGAGAGGTGGTTCCGCCATGGTTGGCAGGTGATTCCGGACCGTCCCCCAGGTGGTTCTGGCATAGCCAGCAGTTGATATTGGCCTGTCCGGCAGGTCGTTCCAGCGAGTCGAACAGGTGGCTCCGGCGTGCTCGGCAGGTGGTTCCGGTCTGTGCGGTAGGTTATTCCGGCGTGTCCAGCACGTGCTTCCGACACGTCTGAGAGGTGGTTCCCCCATGCGCGACAGGTGATTTCGGAGTGTCCGCCAGGTGGTTCTGGCGTACCCGGCAGGTGATTTTGGTGTGTCCGGCAGGTGTTTCTGGCGAGTCGAGCAGGTGGCTCCGGCATGCTCGGCAGGTGCTTCCGGCGTCTCCGGCACGTGGTTCTGGTGTGTCTGAGAGCTGGTTCCAGCATGTCCGGCAGATGATTCCGGAGTGTCCGCCAAGTGGTTCTGGCATACCCGGCTGGTGATTTGGGCATGTCAGGTAGGTGGCTCCGGCGTGCTCGGCAGGTTGTTCAGACTGGTCTGGCAGGTGTTTTCCGTCTGTTCGGGGTGTGGTTCCAGCATCTCATGCACATGGTTCTGGCATGTCTGAGATGTGGTTCCGGCCGGCCCGACAGGTGTTTCCACAGTGTCCGCCAAGTGGTACTGGCGTAGTTGGCATGTGATTTTGGCATGACCGGCAGGTGGTTCCAGCAAGCCCGGCAGGTGATTCCGAAGTGTTCCCCAACTGGTTGTGGCGTAGCCGGCAGGTGATTTTTGCGTGTCCGGCAGGTGGTTCTGGCGAGTCGAGCAGGTGGCTCCGGCATGCTCGGCAGGTGCTTCCGGCGTCTCCGGCACTTGGTTCTGGTGTGTCTGAGAGCTGGTTCCGGCATGTCCGGCAGATGATTCCAGAGTGTCCGCCAAGTGGTTCTGGCATACCCAGCAGGTGATTTTGGCGTGTCAGGGAGGTGGTACCGGTGAGTCGAGCAGGTGGTTCCGGCGTGCTCAGCAGGTGGTTCAGGCGGTTCTGGCAGGTGGTATCCGTCTGTTCGGGGTGTGGTTCCAGCATCTCATGAACACGTTTCTGGCACGTCTGAGATGTGGTTCCAGCCGGCCCGACAGGTGTTTCCGCAGTGTCCGCCAAGCGGTTCTGGCGTAGTTGGCAGGTGATTTTGGCATGACTGGCAGGTGGTTCCAGCAAGCCCGGCAGGTGATTCCGAAGTGTTCCCCAACTGGTTGTGGCGTAGCCGGCAGGTGATTTTTGCGTGTCCGGCAGGTGCTTCTGGCGATTCGACCAGGTGGTTCCGGCGTGCTCGGCAGGTGCTTCCGGGGTCATTGGCACGTGGTTCTGGCATATCTGAGAGGTGGTTCCGGCATGCCCGGCAGGTGATTCCGGAGTGTTCGCCAAGTGTTTCCGGCGTAGCCGGCAGGTGATTTTGCATGTCCAGCGGTCGTTCCGGCGGGTCGAGCCGGTGGTTCCGGCGTGTCCGGCAGGTGGTTCCGGTCTGTCCGGCAGGTGGTTCTGTGGTGTCCGGCACGAGGTTCAGTCTGAGAGGCTGTGCCGGCATGCCCCTCACGTGATTCCGGCTTGTCCCCGAAGTGGTGCTGGTGTAGCGGGCAGGTGATTTTGGCGTGTCCGGCAGGTGGTTCAGGCGAGTTGAGCAGGTGGTTGCGACGTGCTCGGCAGGTGCTTCCGGCGTCTCCGGCACGTGTTTCTGGCACATCTGACTGGTGGTTCCGGCATGCCCAAAAGTTGATTCCGGTCTGTCCGGTAGGCGGTTCCGGCGTGCACGGCACGTGGTTCTGGTCCGTCTCAGAGGTGGTTGCGTATGCCCAACAGGTGATTCCGGACTGTCCGCCACGTGCTTCTGGCACGTCTGAGAGGTGGTTCCAACATGCCCGGCAGGTCATTTCGGAGAGTCGTCCAAGTGGTTCTGGCGTAGCCCGCAGGTGATTTTGGCGTGTCAGGTAGGTTGTTCCGTTGTGCTTGGCAGGTGGTTCAGGCTTGGCCGGCAGGTGGTTCCAGACTGTCCAGGACGTGTTTCCAGCTTCTCCGGCAGGTGGTTCTGGTACGTCTGAGAGGTGGTTCCGCCATGGCTGGCAGGTGATTCCGGACCGTCCCCCAGGTGGTTCTGGCATAGCCAGCAGTTGATATTGGCCTGTCCGGCAGGTCGTTCCAGCGAGTCGAACAGGTGGCTCCGGCGTGCTCGGCAGGTGGTTCCGGTCTGTGCGGTAGGTTATTCCGGCGTGTCCAGCACGTGCTTCCGACACGTCTGAGAGGTGGTTCCCCCATGCGCGACAGGTGATTTCGGAGTGTCCGCCAGGTGGTTCTGGCGTACCCGGCAGGTGATTTTGGTGTGTCCGGCAGGTGTTTCTGGCGAGTCGAGCAGGTGGCTCCGGCATGCTCGGCAGGTGCTTCCGGCGTCTCCGGCACGTGGTTCTGGTGTGTCTGAGAGCTGGTTCCAGCATGTCCGGCAGATGATTCCGGAGTGTCCGCCAAGTGGTTCTGGCATACCCGGCTGGTGATTTGGGCATGTCAGGTAGGTGGCTCCGGCGTGCTCGGCAGGTTGTTCAGACTGGTCTGGCAGGTGTTTTCCGTCTGTTCGGGGTGTGGTTCCAGCATCTCATGCACATGGTTCTGGCATGTCTGAGATGTGGTTCCGGCCGGCCCGACAGGTGTTTCCACAGTGTCCGCCAAGTGGTACTGGCGTAGTTGGCATGTGATTTTGGCATGACCGGCAGGTGGTTCCAGCAAGCCCGGCAGGTGATTCCGAAGTGTTCCCCAACTGGTTGTGGCGTAGCCGGCAGGTGATTTTTGCGTGTCCGGCAGGTGGTTCTGGCGAGTCGAGCAGGTGGTTCCGGCGTGCTCGGCAGGTGCTTCCGGGGTCATTGGCACGTGGTTCTGGCATATCTGAGAGGTGGTTCCGGCATGCCCGGCAGGTGATTCCGGAGTGTTCGCCAAGTGTTTCCGGCGTAGCCGGCCGGTGATTTTGCATGTCCAGCGGTCGTTCCGGCGGGTCGAGCCGGTGGTTCCGGCGTGTCCGGCAGGTGGTTCCGGTCTGTCCGGCAGGTGGTTCTGTGGTGTCCGGCACGAGGTTCAGTCTGAGAGGCTGTGCCGGCATGCCCCTCACGTGATTCCGGCTTGTCCCCGAAGTGGTGCTGGTGTAGCGGGCAGGTGATTTTGGCGTGTCCGGCAGGTGGTTCAGGCGAGTTGAGCAGGTGGTTGCGACGTGCTCGGCAGGTGCTTCCGGCGTCTCCGGCACGTGTTTCTGGCACATCTGACTGGTGGTTCCGGCATGCCCAAAAGTTGATTCCGGTCTGTCCGGTAGGTGGTTCCGGCGTGCACGGCACGTGGTTCTGGTACGTGTCAGAGGTGGTTGCGTATGCCCAGCAGGTGATTCCGGACTGTCCGCCACGTGCTTCTGGCACGTCTGAGAGGTGGTTCCAACATGCCCGGCAGGTCATTTCGGAGAGTCGTCCAAGTGGTTCTGGCGTAGCCCGCAGGTGATTTTGGCGTGTCCGGCAGGTGGTTCCGCCGTGCTCGGCAGGTGGTTCAGGCATGGCCGTCACGTGGTTCCAGTCTGTCCAGGACGTGTTTCCAGCTTCTCCGGCAGGTGGTTCTGGTACGTCTGAGAGGTGGTTCCGCCATGGCTGGCAGGTGATCCCGGACTGTCCCCCAGGTGGTTCTGGCATAGCCAGCAGTTGATATTGGCCTGTCCGGCAGGTGGTTCCAGCGAGTCGAACAGGTGGCTCCGGCGTTCTTGGCAGGTGGTTCCGGTCTGTCCGGTAGGTGTTTCCGGCGTGTCTGGCACGTGCTTCCGGCACGTCTGAGAGGTGGTTCCGTCATGCGCGGCAGGTGATTCCGGAGTGTCCGCCAGGTGGTTCTGGCGTACCCAGCAGGTGATTTTGGCGTGTCCGGCAGGTGTTTCTGGCGAGTCGAGCAGGTGGCTCCGGCATGCTCGGCAGGTGCTTCCGGCGTCTCCGGCACTTGGTTCTGGTGTGTCTGAGAGCTGGTTCCGGCATGTCCGGCAGATGATTCCGGAGTGTCCGCCAAGTGGTTCTGGCATACCCAGCAGGTGATTTTGGCGTGTCAGGGAGGTGGTACCGGTGAGTCGAGCAGGTGGTTCCGGCGTGCTCAGCAGGTGGTTCAGGCGGTTCTGGCAGGTGGTATCCGTCTGTTCGGGGTGTGGTTCCAGCATCTCATGAACACGTTTCTGGCACGTCTGAGATGTGGTTCCAGCCGGCCCGACAGGTGTTTCCGCAGTGTCCGCCAAGCGGTTCTGGCGTAGTTGGCAGGTGATTTTGGCATGACTGGCAGGTGGTTCCAGCAAGCCTGGCAGGTGATTCCAAAGTGTTCACCAACTGGTTGTGGCGTAGCCGGCAGGTGATTTTTGCGTGATCGGCAGGTGGTTCTGGCGAGTCGAGCAGGTGGTTCCGGCGTGCTCGGCTGGTGCTTCCGGGGTCATTGGCACGGGGTTCTGGCATGTCTGAGAGGTGGTTCTTGCATGCCCGGCACGTGATTCCGGAGTGTTTGCCAAGTGGTTCTGGGATAGTCGGCAGGTGATTTTGGCATGTCTGGCAGGTGGTTCAGGCGAGTTGAGCAGGTGGTTCCAACGTGCTTGGCAGGTGCTTCAGGCGTCTCCGGCACGTGTTTCTGGCACATCTGACAGGTGGTTCCGGCATGCCCAAAAGGTGATTCCGGTCTGTCCGGTAGGTGGTTCCAGCCTGCACGGCATGTGGTTCTGGTACGTCTCAGAGGTGGTTGCGCATGCCCAACAGGTGATTCCGGACTGTCCGCCACATGGTTCTGGCACGTCTGAGAGGTGGTTCCGGCATGCCCGGCAGGTCATCCCAGAGAGTCCTCCAAGTGGTTCTGGCATAACACGCAGGTGATTTTGGCGTGTCAGGCAGGTTGTTCCGTTGTGCTTGGCAGGTGGTTCAGGCTTGGCCGGCAGGTGGTTCCAGACTGTCCAGGACGTGATTCCAGCTTCTCCGGCAGGTGGTTCTGGTACGTCTGAGAGGTGGTTCCGCCATGGCTGGCAGGTGATTCCGGACCGTCCCCCAGGTGGTTCTGGCATAGCCAGGAGTTGATATTGGCCTGTCCGGCAGGTGGTTCCAGCGAGTCGGACAGGTGGCTCTGGCGTGCTCGGCAGGTGGTTCCGGTCTGTCCGGTAGGTCATTCCGGCGTGTCCGGCACGTGCTTCCGGCACGTCTGAGAGGTGGTTCCGGCATGCGCGACAGGTGATTTCGGAGTGTCCGCCAGGTGGTTCTGGCGTACCCGGAAGGTGATATTGGCGTGTCCGGCAGGTGTTTCTGGCGAGTCGAGCAGGTGGCTCCGGCATGCTCGGCAGGTGCTTCCGGCGTCTCCGGCACGTGGTTCTGGTGTGTCTGAGAGCTGGTTCCGGCATGTCCGGCAGATGATTCCGGAGTGTCCGCCAAGTGGTTCTGGCATACCCGGCTGGTGATTTGGGCCTGTCAGGTAGGTGGTTCCGGCGAGTCGAGCAGGTGGCTCCGGCGTGCTCGGCAGGTTGTTCGGACGGGTCTGGCAGGTGTTTTCCGTCTGTTCTGGGTGTGGTTCCAGCATCTCATGCACATGGTTCTGGCACGTCTGAGATGTGGTTCCGGCCGGCCCGACAGGTGTTTCCACAGTGTCCGCCAAGTGGTACTGGCGTAGTTGGCAGGTGATTTTGGCATGACCGGCAGGTGGTTCCAGCAAGCCCGGCAGGTGATTCCGAAGTGTTCCCCAACTGGTTGTGGCGTAGCCGGCAGGTGATTTTTGCGTGTCCGGCAGGTGGTTCTGGCGAGTCGAGCAGGTGGTTCCGGCGTGCTCGGCAGGTGCTTCCGGGGTCATTGGCACGTGGTTCTGGCATATCTGAGAGGTGGTTCCGGCATGCCCGGCAGGTGATTCCGGAGTGTTCGCCAAGTGTTTCCGGAGTAGCCGGCAGGTGATTTTGCATGTCCAGCGGTCGTTCCGGCGGGTCGAGGCGGTGGTTCCGGCGTGTCCGGCAGGTGGTTCCGGTCTGTCCGGCAGGTGGTTCTGTGGTGTCCGGCACGAGGTTCAGTCTGAGAGGCTGTGCCGGCATGCCCCTCACGTGATTCCGGCTTGTCCCCGAAGTGGTGCTGGTGTAGCGGGCAGGTGATTTTGGCGTGTCCGGCAGGTGGTTCAGGCGAGTTGAGCAGGTGGTTGCGACGTGCTCGGCAGGTGCTTCCGGCGTCTCCGGCACGTGTTTCTGGCACATCTGACTGGTGGTTCCGGCATGCCCAAAAGTTGATTCCGGTCTGTCCGGTAGGTGGTTCCGGCGTGCACGGCACGTGGTTCTGGTACGTCTCAGAGGTGGTTGCGTATGCCCAACAGGTGATTCCGGACTGTCCGCCACGTGCTTCTGGCACGTCTGAGAGGTGGTTCCAACATGCCCGGCAGGTCATTTCGGAGAGTCGTCCAAGTGGTTCTGGCGTAGCCCGCAGGTGATTTTGGCGTGTCCGGCAGGTGGTTCCGCCGTGCTCGGCAGGTGGTTCAGGCATGGCCGTCACGTGGTTCCAGTCTGTCCAGGACGTGTTTCCAGCTTCTCCGGCAGGTGGTTCTGGTACGTCTGAGAGGTGGTTCCGCCATGGCTGGCAGGTGATCCCAGACTGTCCCCCAGGTGTTTCTGGCATAGCCAGCCGTTGATATTGGCCTGTCTGGCAGGTGGTTCCAGCGAGTCGAACAGGTGGCTCCGGCGTTCTTGGCAGGTGGTTCCGGTCTGTCCGGTAGGTGTTTCGGGCGTGTCTGGCACGTGCTTCCGGCACGTCTGAGAGGTGGTTCCGGCATGCGCGGCAGGTGATTCCGTAGTGTCCGCCAGGTGGTTCTGGCATACCCGGCAGGTGATTTTGGCGTGTGCGGCAGGTGTTTCTGGCGAGTCGAGCAGGTGGCTCCGGCATGCTCGGCAGGTGCTTCCGGCGTCTCCGGCATGTGGTTCTGGTGTGTCTGAGAGCTGGTTCCGGCATGTCCGGCAGGTGATTCCGGAGTGTCCGCCAAGTGGTTTTGGCATACCCGGCTGGTGATTTTGTCATGTCAGGTAGGTGGTTCCGGCGAGTCGAGCAGGTGGCTCCGGCGTGCTTTGCAGGTTGTTCACACGGGTCTGGCAGGTGTTTTCCGTCTGTTCGGGGTGTGGTTCCAGCATCTCATGCACATGGTTCTGGCACGTCTGAGATGTGGTTCCGGCCGGCCCGACAGGTGTTTCCACAGTGTCTGCCAAGTGGTACTGGCGTAGTTGGCAGGTGATTTTGGCATGACCGGCAGGTGGTTCCAGCTAGCCCGGCGGGTGATTCCGAAGTGTTCCCCCACCGGTTGTGGCGTAGGGGGCAGGTGATTTTTGCGTGTCCGGCAGGTGGTTCTGGCGAGTCGAGCAGGTGGTTCCGGCGTGCTCGGCAGGTGCTTCCGGGGTCATTGGCACGTGGTTCTGGCATATCTGAGAGGTGGTTCCGGCATGCCCGGCAGGTGATTCCGGAGTGTTCGCCAAGTGTTTCCGGCGTAGCCGGCAGGTGATTTTTGCATGTCCAGCGGTCGTTCCGGCGGGTCGAGCCGGTGGTTCCGGCGTGTCCGGCAGGTGGTTCCGGTCTGTCCGGCAGGTGGTTCTGTGGTGTCCGGCACGAGGTTCAGTCTGAGAGGCTGTGCCGGCATGCCCCTCACGTGATTCCGGCTTGTCCCCGAAGTGGTGCTGGTGTAGCGGGCAGGTGATTTTGGCGTGTCCGGCAGGTGGTTCAGGCGAGTTGAGCAGGTGGTTGCGACGTGCTCGGCAGGTGCTTCCGGCGTCTCCGGCACGTGTTTCTGGCACATCTGACTGGTGGTTCCGGCATGCCCAAAAGTTGATTCCGGTCTGTCCGGTAGGTGGTTCCGGCGTGCACGGCACGTCGTTGTGGTACGTCTCAGAGGTGGTTGCGTATGCCCAACAGGTGATTCCGGACTGTCCGCAACGTGCTTCTGGCACGTCTGAGAGGTGGTTCCAACATGCCCGGCAGGTCATTTCGGAGAGTCGTCCAAGTGGTTCTGGCGTAGCCCGCAGGTGATTTTGGCGTGTCCGGCAGGTGGTTCCGCCGTGCTCGGCAGGTGGTTCAGGCATGGCCGTCACGTGGTTCCAGTCTGTCCAGGACGTGTTTCCAGCTTCTCCGGCAGGTGGTTCTGGTACGTCTGAGAGGTGGTTCCGCCATGGCTGGCAGGTGATCCCGGACTGTCCCCCAGGTGGTTCTGGCATAGCCAGCCGTTGATATTGGCCTGTCCGGCAGGTGGTTCCAGCGAGTCGAACAGGTGGCTCCGGCGTTCTTGGCAGGTGGTTCCGGTCTGTCCGGTAGGTGTTTCCGGCGTGTCTGGCACGTGCTTCCGGCACGTCTGAGAGGTGGTTCCGGCATGCGCGGCAGGTGGTTCAGGCGGTTCTGGCAGGTGGTATCCGTCTGTTCGGGGTGTGGTTCCAGCATCTCATGAACACGTTTCTGGCAAGTCTGAGATGTGGTTCCAGCCGGCCCGACAGGTGTTTCCGCAGTGTCCGCCAAGCGGTTCTGGCGTAGTTGGCAGGTGATTTTGGCATGACTGGCAGGCGGTTCCAGCAAGCCTGGCAGGTGATTCCAAAGTGTTCACCAACTGGTTGTGGCGTAGCCGGCAGGTGATTTTTGCGTGATCGGCAGGTGGTTCTGGCGAGTCGAGCAGGTGGTTCCGGCGTGCTCGGCTGGTGCTTCCGGGGTCATTGGCACGGGGTTCTGGCATGTCTGAGAGGTGGTTCCTGCATGCCCGGCAAGTGATTCCGGAGTGTTCGCCAAGTGGTTCTGGCATAGTCGGCAGGTGATTTTGGCATGTCCGGCAGGTGGTTCAGGCGAGTTGAGCAGGTGGTTCCAACGTGCTTGGCAGGTGCTTCCGGCGTCTCCGGCACGTGTTTCTGGCACATCTGACAGGTGGTTCCGGCATGCCCGAAAGTTGATTCCGGTCTGTCCGGTAGGTGGTTCCAGCCTGCACGGCATGTGGTTCTGGTACGTCTCAGAGGTGGTTGCGCATGCCCAACAGGTGATTCCGGACTGTCCGCCACATGGTTCTGGCACGTCTGAGAGGTGGTTCCGGCATGCCCGGCAGGTCATCCCAGAGAGTCCTCCAAGTGGTTCTGGCATAACACGCAGGTGATTTTGGCGTGTCTGGCAGGTTGTTCCGTTGTGCTTGGCAGGTGGTTCAGGCTTGGCCGGCAGGTGGTTCCAGACTGTCCAGGACGTGTTTCCAGCTTCTCCGGCAGGTGGTTCTGGTACGTCTGAGAGGTGGTTCCGCCATGGCTGGCAGGTGATTCCGGACCGTCCCCCAGGTGGTTCTGGCATAGCCAGCATTTGATATGGGCCTGTCCGGCAGGTGGTTCCAGCGAGTCGAACAGGTGGCTCCGGCGTGCTCGGCAGGTGGTTCCGGTCTGTCCGGTTGGTGATTCCGGCATGTCCGGCACGTGCTTCCGGCACGTCTGAGAGGTGGTTCCGGCATGCGCGACAGGTGGTTTCGGAGTGTCCGCCAGGTGCTTCTGGCGTACCCGGCAGGTGATTTTGGCGTGTCCGGCAGGTGTTTCTGGCGAGTCGAGCAGGTGGCTCCGGCATGCTCGGCAGGTGCTTCCGGCGTCTCCGGCACGTGGTTCTGGTGTGTCTGAGAGCTGGTTCCGGCATGTCCGGCAGATGATTACGGAGTGTCCGCCAAGTGGTTCTGGCATACCCGGCTGGTGATTTGGGCCTGTCAGGTAGGTGGTTCCGGCGAGTCGAGCAGGTGGCTCCGGCGTGCTCGGCAGGTTGTTCAGACGGGTCTGGCAGGTGTTTTCCGTCTGTTCTGGGTGTGGTTCCAGCATCTCATGCACATGGTTCTGGCACGTCTGAGATGTGGTTCCGGCCGGCCCGACAGGTGTTTCCACAGTGTCCGCCAAGTGGTACTGTCGTAGTTGGCAGGTGATTTTGGCATGACCGGCAGGTGGTTCCAGCAAGCCCGGCAGGTGATTCCGAAGTGTTCCCCAACTGGTTGTGGCGTAGCCGGCAGGTGATTTTTGCGTGTCCGGCAGGTGGTTCTGGCGAGTCGAGCAGGTGGTTCCGGCGTGCTCGGCAGGTGCTTCCGGGGTCATTGGCACGTGGTTCTGGCATATCTGAGAGGTGGTTCCGGCATGCCCGGCAGGTGATTCCGGAGTGTTCGCCAAGTGTTTCCGGAGTAGCCGGCAGGTGATTTTGCATGTCCAGCGGTCGTTCCGGCGGGTCGAGGCGGTGGTTCCGGCGTGTCCGGCAGGTGGTTCCGGTCTGTCCGGCAGGTGGTTCTGTGGTGTCCGGCACGAGGTTCAGTCTGAGAGGCTGTGCCGGCATGCCCCTCACGTGATTCCGGCTTGTCCCCGAAGTGGTGCTGGTGTAGCGGGCAGGTGATTTTGGCGTGTCCGGCAGGTGGTTCAGGCGAGTTGAGCAGGTGGTTGCGACGTGCTCGGCAGGTGCTTCCGGCGTCTCCGGCACGTGTTTCTGGCACATCTGACTGGTGGTTCCGGCATGCCCGAAAGGTGATTCCGGTCTGTCCGGTAGGTGGTTCCAGCCGGCACGGCATGTGGTTCTGGTACGTCTCAGAGGTGGTTGCGCATGCCCAACAGGTGATTCCGGACTGTCCGCCACATGGTTCTGGCACGTCTGAGAGGTGGTTCCGGCATGCCCGGCAGGTCATCCCAGAGAGTCCTCCAAGTGGTTCTGGCATAACACGCAGGTGATTTTGGCGTGTCTGGCAGGTTGTTCCGCTGTGCTTGGCAGGTGGTTCAGGCTTGGCCGGCAGGTGGTTCCAGACTGTCCAGGACGTGTTTCCAGCTTCTCCGGCAGGTGGTTCTGGTACGTCTGAGAGGTGGTTCCGCCATGGCTGGCAGGTGATTCCGGAGCGTCCCCCAGGTGGTTCTGGAAGAGCCAGAAGTTGATATTGGCCTTTCCGGCAGGGGGTTCCAGCGAGTCGAACAAGGTGGCTCCGGCGTGCTCGGCAGGTGGTTCCGGTCTGTCCGGTAGGTGATTCCGGCGTGTCCGGCACGTGCTTCCGGCACGTCTGAGAGGTGGTTCCAGCATGCGCGGCAGGTGATTCCGTAGTGTCAGCCAGGTGGTTCTGGCGTACCCGGCAGGTGATTTTGGCGTGTCCGGCAGGTGTTTCTGGCGAGTCGAGCAGGTGGCTCCGGCATGCTCGGCAGGTGCTTCCGTCGTCTCCGGCACTTGGTTCTGGTGTGTCTGAGAGCTGTTTCCGGCATGTCCGGCAGATGATTCCGGGGTGTCCGCCAAGTGGTTCTGGCATACTCAGCAGGTGATTTTGGCGTGTCAGGGAGGTGGTACCGGTGAGTCGAGCAGGTGGTTCCGGCGTGCTCAGCAGGTGGTTCAGGCGGTTCTGGGAGGTGGTATCCGTCTGTTCGGGGTGTGGTTCCAGCGTCTCATGAACACGTTTCTGGCACGTCTGAGATGTGGTTCCAGCCGGCCCGACAGGTGTTTCCGCAGTGTCCGCCAAGCGGTTCTGGCGTAGTTGGCAGGTGATTTTGGCATGACTGGCAGGTGGTTCCAGCAAGCCTTGCAGGTGATTCCAAAGTGTTCACCAACTGGTTGTGGCGTAGCCGGCAGGTGATTTTTGCGTGATCGGCAGGTGGTTCTGGCGAGTCGAGCAGGTGGCTCCGGCGGGCTCGGCTGGTGCTTCCGGGGTCATTGGCACGGGGTTCTGGCATGTCTGAGAGGTGGTTCCTGCATGCCCGGTAAGTGATTTCGGAGTGTAAGACAGGTGGTTATGGCCTACCCGGCAGGTGATTTTTGCATGTCCGGCAGGTGTTTCTGGCGAGTGGAGCAGGTGGCTCCGGCATGCTCGGCAGGTGCTTCCGGCGTCTCCGGCACGTGGTTCTGGTGTGTCTGAGTGCTGGTTCCGGCATGTCCGGCAGATGATTCCGGAGTGTCCGCCAAGTGGTTCTGGCATACCCGGCTGGTGATTTGGGCATGTCAGGTAGGTGGTTCCGGCGAGTCGAGCAGGTGGCTCCGGCGTGCTCAGCAGGTTGTTCAGACGGGTCTGGCAGGTGTTTTCCGTCTGTTCGGGGTGTGGTTCCAGCATCTCATGCACATGGTTCTGGCACGTCTGAGATGTGGTTCCGGCCGGCCCGACAGGTGTTTCCACAGTGTCCGCCAAGTGGTACTGGCGTATTTGGCAGGTGATTTTGGCATGACCGGCAGGTGGTTCCAGCAAGCCCGGCAGGTGATTCCGAAGTGTTCCCCCACCGGTTGTGGCGTAGCCGGCAGGTGATTTTTGCGTGGCCGGCAGGTGGTTCTGGCGAGTCGAGCAGGTGGTTCCGGCGTGCTCGGCAGGTGCTTCCGGGGTCATTGGCACGTGGTTCTGGCATATCTGAGAGGTGGTTCCGGCATGCCCGGCAGGTGATTCCGGAGTGTTCGCCAAGTGTTTCCGGCGTAGCCGGCAGGTGATTTTTGCATGTCCAGCGGTCGTTCCGGCAGGTCGATCCGGTGGTTCCGGCGTGTCCGGCAGGTGGTTCCGGTCTGTCCGGCAGGTGGTTCTGTGGTGTCCGGCACGAGGTTCAGTCTGAGAGGCTGTGCCGGCATGCCCCTCACGTGATTCCGGCTTGTCCCCGAAGTGGTGCTGGTGTAGCGGGCAGGTGATTTTGGCGTGTCGGGCAGGTGGTTCAGGCGAGTTGAGCAGGTGGTTGCGACGTGCTCGGCTGGTGCTTCCGGCGTCTCCGGCACGTGTTTCTGGCACATCTGACTGGTGGTTCCGGCATGCCCAAAAGTTGATTCCGGTCTGTCCGGTAGGTGGTTCCGGCGTGCACGGCACGTGGTTCTGGTACGTCTCAGAGGTGGTTGCGTATGCCCAACAGGTGATTCCGGACTGTCCGCCACGTGCTTCTGGCACGTCTGAGAGGTGGTTCCAACATGCCCGGCAGGTCATTTCGGAGAGTCGTCCAAGTGGTTCTGGCGTAGCCCGCAGGTGATTTTGGCGTGTCCGGCAGGTGGTTCCGCCGTGCTCGGCAGGTGGTTCAGGCATGGCCGTCACGTGGTTCCAGTCTGTCCAGGACGTGTTTCCAGCTTCTCCGGCAGGTGGTTCTGGTACGTCTGAGAGGTGGTTCCGCCATGGCTGGCAGGTGATCCCGGACTGTCCCCCAGGTGTTTCTGGCATAGCCAGCCGTTGATATTGGCCTGTCTGGCAGGTGGTTCCAGCGAGTCGAACAGGTGGCTCCGGCGTTCTTGGCAGGTGGTTCCGGTCTGTCCGGTAGGTGTTTCGGGCGTGTCTGGCACGTGCTTCCGGCACGTCTGAGAGGTGGTTCCGGCATGCGCGGCAGGTGATTCCGTAGTGTCCGCCAGGTGGTTCTGGCATACCCGGCAGGTGATTTTGGCGTGTGCGGCAGGTGTTTCTGGCGAGTCGAGCAGGTGGCTCCGGCATGCTCGGCAGGTGCTTCCGGCGTCTCCGGCACTTGGTTCTGGTGTGTCTGAGAGCTGTTTCCGGCATGTCCGGCAGATGATTCCGGGGTGTCCGCTAAGTGGTTCTGGCATACCCAGCAGGTGATTTTGGCGTGTCAGGGAGGTGGTACCGGTGAGTCGAGCAGGTGGTTCCGGCGTGCTCAGCAGGTGGTTCAGGCGGTTCTGGCAGGTGGTATCCGTCTGTTCGGGGTGTGGTTCCAGCATCTCATGAACACGTTTCTGGCACGTCTGAGATGTGGTTCCAGCCGGCCCGACAGGTGTTTCCGCAGTGTCCGCCAAGCGGTTCTGGCGTAGTTGGCAGGTGATTTTGGCATGACTGGCAGGTGGTTCCAGCAAGCCTTGCAGGTGATTCCAAAGTTTTCACCAACTGGTTGTGGCGTAGCCGGCAGGTGATTTTTGCGTGATCGGCAGGTGGTTCTGGCGAGTCGAGCAGGTGGTTCCGGCGTGCTCGGCTGGTGCTTCCGGGGTCATTGGCACGGGGTCCTGGCATGTCTGAGAGGTGGTTCCTGCATGCCCGGTAAGTGATTTCGGAGTGTCCGACAGGTGGTTATGGCGTACCCGGCAGGTGATTTTTGCATGTCCGGCAGGTGTTTCTGGCGAGTGGAGCAGGTGGCTCCGGCATGCTCGGCAGGTGCTTCCGGCGTCTCCGGCACGTGGTTCTGGTGTGTCTGAGTGCTGGTTCCGGCATGTCCGGCAGATGATTCCGGAGTGTCCGCCAAGTGGTTCTGGCATACCCGGCTGGTGATTTTGGCATGTCAGGTAGGTGGTTCCGGCGAGTCGAGCAGGTGGCTCCGGCGTGCTCAGCAGGTTGTTCAGACGGGTCTGGCAGGTGTTTTCCGTCTGTTCGGGGTGTGGTTCCAGCATCTCATGCACATGGTTCTGGCACGTCTGAGATGTGGTTCCGGCCGGCCCGACAGGTGTTTCCACAGTGTCCGCCAAGTGGTACTGGCGTATTTGGCAGGTGATTTTGGCATGACCGGCAGGTGGTTCCAGCAAGCCCGGCAGGTGATTCCGAAGTGTTCCCCCACCGGTTGTGGCGTAGCCGGCAGGTGATTTTTGCGTGGCCGGCAGGTGGTTCTGGCGAGTCGAGCAGGTGGTTCCGGCGTGCTCGGCAGGTGCTTCCGGGGTCATTGGCACGTGGTTCTGGCATATCTGAGAGGTGGTTCCGGCATGCCCGGCAGGTGATTCCGGAGTGTTCGCCAAGTGTTTCCGGCGTAGCCGGCAGGTGATTTTTGCATGTCCAGCGGTCGTTCCGGCAGGTCGATCCGGTGGTTCCGGCGTGTCCGGCAGGTGGTTCCGGTCTGTCCGGCAGGTGGTTCTGTGGTGTCCGGCACGAGGTTCAGTCTGAGAGGCTGTGCCGGCATGCCCCTCACGTGATTCCGGCTTGTCCCCGAAGTGGTGCTGGTGTAGCGGGCAGGTGATTTTGGCGTGTCCGGCAGGTGGTTCAGGCGAGTTGAGCAGGTGGTTGCGACGTGCTCGGCAGGTGCTTCCGGCGTCTCCGGCACGTGTTTCTGGCACATCTGACTGGTGGTTCCGGCATGCCCAAAAGTTGATTCCGGTCTGTCCGGTAGGTGGTTCCGGCGTGCACGGCACGTGGTTCTGGTACGTCACAGAGGTGGTTGCGTATGCCCAACAGGTGATTCCGGACTGTCCGCCACGTGCTTCTGGCACGTCTGAGAGGTGGTTCCAACATGCCCGGCAGGTCATTTCGGAGAGTCGTCCAAGTGGTTCTGGCGTAGCCCGCAGGTGATTTTGGCGTGTCCGGCAGGTGGTTCCGCTGTGCTCGGCAGGTGGTTCAGGCATGGCCGTCACGTGGTTCCAGTCTGTCCAGGACGTGTTTCCAGCTTCTCCGGCAGGTGGTTCTGGTACGTCTGAGAGGTGGTTCCGCCATGGCTGGCAGGTGATCCCGGACTGTCCCCCAGGTGTTTCTGGCATAGCCAGCCGTTGATATTGGCCTGTCCGGCAGGTGGTTCCAGCGAGTCGAACAGGTGGCTCCGGCGTTCTTGGCAGGTGGTTCCGGTCTGTCCGGTAGGTGTTTCCGGCGTGTCTGGCACGTGCTTCCGGCACGTCTGAGAGGTGGTTCCGGCATGCGCGGCAGGTGGTTCAGGCGGTTCTGGCAGGTGGTATCCGTCTGTTCGGGCTGTGGTTTCAGCGTCTCATGAACACGTTTCTGGCACGTCTGAGATGTGGTTCCAGCCGGCCCGACAGGTGTTTCCGCAGTGTCCGCCAAGCAGTTCTGGCGTAGTTGGCAGGTGATTTTGGCATGACTGGCAGGTGGTTCCAGCAAGCCTTGCAGGTGATTCCAAAGTGTTCACCAACTGGTTGTGGCGTAGCCGGCAGGTGATTTTTGCGTGATCGGCAGGTGGTTCTGGCGAGTCGAGCAGGTGGCTCCGGCGTGCTCGGCTGGTGCTTCCGGGGTCATTGGCACGGGGTTCTGGCATGTCTGAGAGGTGGTTCCTGCATGCCCGGCAAGTGATTCCGGAGTGTTCGCCAAGTGGTTCTGGCATAGTCGGCAGGTGATTTTGGCATGTCCGGCAGGTGGTTCAGGCGAGTTGAGCAGGTGGTTCCAACGTGCTTGGCAGGTGCTTCCGGCGTCTCCGGCACGTGTTTCTGGCACATCTGACAGGTGGTTCCGGCATGCCCGAAAGGTGATTCCGGTCTGTCCGGTAGGTGGTTCCAGCCTGCACGGCATGTGGTTCTGGTACGTCTCAGAGGTGGTTGCGCATGCCCAACAGGTGATTCCGGACTGTCCGCCACATGGTTCTGGCACGTCTGAGAGGTGGTTCCGGCATGCCCGGCAGGTCATCGCAGAGAGTCCTCCAAGTGGTTCTGGCACAACACGCAGGTGATTTTGGCGTGTCTGGCAGGTTGTTCCGCTGTGCTTGGCAGGTGGTTCAGGCTTGGCCGGCAGGTGGTTCCAGACTGTCCAGGACGTGTTTCCAGCTTCTCCGGCAGGTGGTTCTGGTACGTCTGAGAGGTGGTTCCGCCATGGCTGGCAGGTGATTCAAGACCGTCCCCCAGGTGGTTCTGGCATAGCCAGCAGTTGATATTGGCCTGTCTGGCAGGTGGTTCCAGCGAGTCGAACAGGTGGCTCCGGCGTTCTTGGCAGGTGGTTCCGGTCTGTCCGGTAGGTGATTCCGGCGTGTCCGGCACGTGCTTCCGGCACGTCTGAGAGGTGGTTCCGGCATGCACGACAGGTGATTCCGTAGTGTCCGCCAGGTGGTTCTGGCGTACCCGGCAGGTGATTTTATCGTGTCCGGCAGGTGTTTCTGGCGAGTCGAGCATGTGGCTCCGGCATGCTCGGCAGGTGCTTCCGGCGTCTCCGGCATGTGGTTCTGGTGTGTCTGAGAGCTGGTTCCGGCATGTCCGGCAGGTGATTCCGGAGTGTCCGCCAAGTGGTTTTGGCATACCCGGCTGGTGATTTTGTCATGTCAGGTAGGTGGTTCCGGCGAGTCGAGCAGGTGGCTCCGGCGTGCTTTGCAGGTTGTTCACACGGGTCTGGCAGGTGTTTTCCGTCTGTTCGGGGTGTGGTTCCAGCATCTCATGCACATGGTTCTGGCACGTCTGAGATGTGGTTCCGGCCGGCCCGACAGGTGTTTCCACAGTGTCTGCCAAGTGGTACTGGCGTAGTTGGCAGGTGATTTTGGCATGACCGGCAGGTGGTTCCAGCTAGCCCGGCGGGTGATTCCGAAGTGTTCCCCCACCGGTTGTGGCGTAGGGGGCAGGTGATTTTTGCGTGTCCGGCAGGTGGTTCTGGCGAGTCGAGCAGGTGGTTCCGGCGTGCTCGGCAGGTGCTTCCGGGGTCATTGGCACGTGGTTCTGGCATATCTGAGAGGTGGTTCCGGCATGCCCGGCAGGTGATTCCGGAGTGTTCGCCAAGTGTTTCCGGCGTAGCCGGCAGGTGATTTTTGCATGTCCAGCGGTCGTTCCGGCGGGTCGAGCCGGTGGTTCCGGCGTGTCCGGCAGGTGGTTCCGGTCTGTCCGGCAGGTGGTTCTGTGGTGTCCGGCACGAGGTTCAGTCTGAGAGGCTGTGCCGGCATGCCCCTCACGTGATTCCGGCTTGTCCCCGAAGTGGTGCTGGTGTAGCGGGCAGGTGATTTTGGCGTGTCCGGCAGGTGGTTCAGGCGAGTTGAGCAGGTGGTTGCGACGTGCTCGGCAGGTGCTTCCGGCGTCTCCGGCACGTGTTTCTGGCACATCTGACTGGTGGTTCCGGCATGCCCAAAAGTTGATTCCGGTCTGTCCGGTAGGTGGTTCCGGCGTGCACGGCACGTCGTTGTGGTACGTCTCAGAGGTGGTTGCGTATGCCCAACAGGTGATTCCGGACTGTCCGCAACGTGCTTCTGGCACGTCTGAGAGGTGGTTCCAACATGCCCGGCAGGTCATTTCGGAGAGTCGTCCAAGTGGTTCTGGCGTAGCCCGCAGGTGATTTTGGCGTGTCCGGCAGGTGGTTCCGCCGTGCTCGGCAGGTGGTTCAGGCATGGCCGTCACGTGGTTCCAGTCTGTCCAGGACGTGTTTCCAGCTTCTCCGGCAGGTGGTTCTGGTACGTCTGAGAGGTGGTTCCGCCATGGCTGGCAGGTGATCCCGGACTGTCCCCCAGGTGGTTCTGGCATAGCCAGCCGTTGATATTGGCCTGTCCGGCAGGTGGTTCCAGCGAGTCGAACAGGTGGCTCCGGCGTTCTTGGCAGGTGGTTCCGGTCTGTCCGGTAGGTGTTTCCGGCGTGTCTGGCACGTGCTTCCGGCACGTCTGAGAGGTGGTTCCGGCATGCGCGGCAGGTGGTTCAGGCGGTTCTGGCAGGTGGTATCCGTCTGTTCGGGGTGTGGTTCCAGCATCTCATGAACACGTTTCTGGCAAGTCTGAGATGTGGTTCCAGCCGGCCCGACAGGTGTTTCCGCAGTGTCCGCCAAGCGGTTCTGGCGTAGTTGGCAGGTGATTTTGGCATGACTGGCAGGCGGTTCCAGCAAGCCTGGCAGGTGATTCCAAAGTGTTCACCAACTGGTTGTGGCGTAGCCGGCAGGTGATTTTTGCGTGATCGGCAGGTGGTTCTGGCGAGTCGAGCAGGTGGTTCCGGCGTGCTCGGCTGGTGCTTCCGGGGTCATTGGCACGGGGTTCTGGCATGTCTGAGAGGTGGTTCCTGCATGCCCGGCAAGTGATTCCGGAGTGTTCGCCAAGTGGTTCTGGCATAGTCGGCAGGTGATTTTGGCATGTCCGGCAGGTGGTTCAGGCGAGTTGAGCAGGTGGTTCCAACGTGCTTGGCAGGTGCTTCCGGCGTCTCCGGCACGTGTTTCTGGCACATCTGACAGGTGGTTCCGGCATGCCCGAAAGTTGATTCCGGTCTGTCCGGTAGGTGGTTCCAGCCTGCACGGCATGTGGTTCTGGTACGTCTCAGAGGTGGTTGCGCATGCCCAACAGGTGATTCCGGACTGTCCGCCACATGGTTCTGGCACGTCTGAGAGGTGGTTCCGGCATGCCCGGCAGGTCATCCCAGAGAGTCCTCCAAGTGGTTCTGGCATAACACGCAGGTGATTTTGGCGTGTCTGGCAGGTTGTTCCGTTGTGCTTGGCAGGTGGTTCAGGCTTGGCCGGCAGGTGGTTCCAGACTGTCCAGGACGTGTTTCCAGCTTCTCCGGCAGGTGGTTCTGGTACGTCTGAGAGGTGGTTCCGCCATGGCTGGCAGGTGATTCCGGACCGTCCCCCAGGTGGTTCTGGCATAGCCAGCATTTGATATGGGCCTGTCCGGCAGGTGGTTCCAGCGAGTCGAACAGGTGGCTCCGGCGTGCTCGGCAGGTGGTTCCGTTCTGTCCGGTTGGTGATTCCGGCGTGTCCGGCACGTGCTTCCGGCACGTCTGAGAGGTGGTTCCGGCATGCGCGACAGGTGGTTTCGGAGTGTCCGCCAGGTGCTTCTGGCGTACCCGGCAGGTGATTTTGGCGTGTCCGGCAGGTGTTTCTGGCGAGTCGAGCAGGTGGCTCCGGCATGCTCGGCAGGTGCTTCCGGCGTCTCCGGCACGTGGTTCTGGTGTGTCTGAGAGCTGGTTCCGGCATGTCCGGCAGATGATTACGGAGTGTCCGCCAAGTGGTTCTGGCATACCCGGCTGGTGATTTGGGCCTGTCAGGTAGGTGGTTCCGGCGAGTCGAGCAGGTGGCTCCGGCGTGCTCGGCAGGTTGTTCAGACGGGTCTGGCAGGTGTTTTCCGTCTGTTCTGGGTGTGGTTCCAGCATCTCATGCACATGGTTCTGGCACGTCTGAGATGTGGTTCCGGCCGGCCCGACAGGTGTTTCCACAGTGTCCGCCAAGTGGTACTGGCGTAGTTGGCAGGTGATTTTGGCATGACCGGCAGGTGGTTCCAGCAAGCCCGGCAGGTGATTCCGAAGTGTTCCCCAACTGGTTGTGGCGTAGCCGGCAGGTGATTTTTGCGTGTCCGGCAGGTGGTTCTGGCGAGTCGAGCAGGTGGTTCCGGCGTGCTCGGCAGGTGCTTCCGGGGTCATTGGCACGTGGTTCTGGCATATCTGAGAGGTGGTTCCGGCATGCCCGGCAGGTGATTCCGGAGTGTTCGCCAAGTGTTTCCGGAGTAGCCGGCAGGTGATTTTGCATGTCCAGCGGTCGTTCCGGCAGGTCGATCCGGTGGTTCCGGCGTGTCCGGCAGGTGGTTCCGGTCTGTCCGGCAGGTGGTTCT
Source organism: Equus caballus (assembly GCF_041296265.1). Lineage (NCBI taxonomy): Eukaryota > Metazoa > Chordata > Mammalia > Perissodactyla > Equidae > Equus > Equus caballus. Next base: position 2,899,929 of record NC_091698.1, on the reverse strand, counting down.
GTGGTGTCCGGCACGAGGTTCAGTCTGAGAGGCTGTGCCGGCATGCCCCTCACGTGATTCCGGCTTGTCCCCGAAGTGGTGCTGGTGTAGCGGGCAGGTGATTTTGGCGTGTCCGGCAGGTGGTTCAGGCGAGTTGAGCAGGTGGTTGCGACGTGCTCGGCAGGTGCTTCCGGCGTCTCCGGCACGTGTTTCTGGCACATCTGACTGGTGGTTCCGGCATGCCCAAAAGTTGATTCCGGTCTGTCCGGTAGGTGGTTCCGGCGTGCACGGCACGTCGTTGTGGTACGTCTCAGAGGTGGTTGCGTATGCCCAACAGGTGATTCCGGACTGTCCGCCACGTGCTTCTGGCACGTCTGAGAGGTGGTTCCAACATGCCCGGCAGGTCATTTCGGAGAGTCGTCCAAGTGGTTCTGGCGTAGCCCGCAGGTGATTTTGGCGTGTCTGGCAGGTGGTTCCGCCGTGCTCGGCAGGTGGTTCAGGCATGGCCGTCACGTGGTTCCAGTCTGTCCAGGACGTGTTTCCAGCTTCTCCGGCAGGTGGTTCTGGTACGTCTGAGAGGTGGTTCCGCCATGGCTGGCAGGTGATCCCGGACTGTCCCCCAGGTGTTTCTGGCATAGCCAGCCGTTGATATTGGCCTGTCTGGCAGGTGGTTCCAGCGAGTCGAACAGGTGGCTCCGGCGTTCTTGGCAGGTGGTTCCGGTCTGTCCGGTAGGTGTTTCGGGCGTGTCTGGCACGTGCTTCCGGCACGTCTGAGAGGTGGTTCCGGCATGCGCGGCAGGTGATTCCGTAGTGTCCGCCAGGTGGTTCTGGCATACCCGGCAGGTGATTTTGGCGTGTGCGGCAGGTGTTTCTGGCGAGTCGAGCAGGTGGCTCCGGCATGCTCGGCAGGTGCTTCCGGCGTCTCCGGCACTTGGTTCTGGTGTGTCTGAGAGCTGTTTCCGGCATGTCCGGCAGATGATTCCGGGGTGTCCGCTAAGTGGTTCTGGCATACCCAGCAGGTGATTTTGGCGTGTCAGGGAGGTGGTACCGGTGAGTCGAGCAGGTGGTTCCGGCGTGCTCAGCAGGTGGTTCAGGCGGTTCTGGCAGGTGGTATCCGTCTGTTCGGGGTGTGGTTCCAGCATCTCATGAACACGTTTCTGGCACGTCTGAGATGTGGTTCCAGCCGGCCCGACAGGTGTTTCCGCAGTGTCCGCCAAGCGGTTCTGGCGTAGTTGGCAGGTGATTTTGGCATGACTGGCAGGTGGTTCCAGCAAGCCTTGCAGGTGATTCCAAAGTTTTCACCAACTGGTTGTGGCGTAGCCGGCAGGTGATTTTTGCGTGATCGGCAGGTGGTTCTGGCGAGTCGAGCAGGTGGTTCCGGCGTGCTCGGCTGGTGCTTCCGGGGTCATTGGCACGGGGTCCTGGCATGTCTGAGAGGTGGTTCCTGCATGCCCGGTAAGTGATTTCGGAGTGTCCGACAGGTGGTTATGGCGTACCCGGCAGGTGATTTTTGCATGTCCGGCAGGTGTTTCTGGCGAGTGGAGCAGGTGGCTCCGGCATGCTCGGCAGGTGCTTCCGGCGTCTCCGGCACGTGGTTCTGGTGTGTCTGAGTGCTGGTTCCGGCATGTCCGGCAGATGATTCCGGAGTGTCCGCCAAGTGGTTCTGGCATACCCGGCTGGTGATTTTGGCATGTCAGGTAGGTGGTTCCGGCGAGTCGAGCAGGTGGCTCCGGCGTGCTCAGCAGGTTGTTCAGACGGGTCTGGCAGGTGTTTTCCGTCTGTTCGGGGTGTGGTTCCAGCATCTCATGCACATGGTTCTGGCACGTCTGAGATGTGGTTCCGGCCGGCCCGACAGGTGTTTCCACAGTGTCCGCCAAGTGGTACTGGCGTATTTGGCAGGTGATTTTGGCATGACCGGCAGGTGGTTCCAGCAAGCCCGGCAGGTGATTCCGAAGTGTTCCCCCACCGGTTGGCGTAGCCGGCAGGTGATTTTTGCGTGGCCGGCAGGTGGTTCTGGCGAGTCGAGCAGGTGGTTCCGGCGTGCTCGGCAGGTGCTTCCGGGGTCATTGGCACGTGGTTCTGGCATATCTGAGAGGTGGTTCCGGCATGCCCGGCAGGTGATTCCGGAGTGTTCGCCAAGTGTTTCCGGCGTAGCCGGCAGGTGATTTTTGCATGTCCAGCGGTCGTTCCGGCGGGTCGAGCCGGTGGTTCCGGCGTGTCCGGCAGGTGGTTCCGGTCTGTCCGGCAGGTGGTTCTGTGGTGTCCGGCACGAGGTTCAGTCTGAGAGGCTGTGCCGGCATGCCCCTCACGTGATTCCGGCTTGTCCCCGAAGTGGTGCTGGTGTAGCGGGCAGGTGATTTTGGCGTGTCCGGCAGGTGGTTCAGGCGAGTTGAGCAGGTGGTTGCGACGTGCTCGGCAGGTGCTTCCGGCGTCTCCGGCACGTGTTTCTGGCACATCTGACTGGTGGTTCCGGCATGCCCAAAAGTTGATTCCGGTCTGTCCGGTAGGTGGTTCCGGCGTGCACGGCACGTGGTTCTGGTACGTCACAGAGGTGGTTGCGTATGCCCAACAGGTGATTCCGGACTGTCCGCCACGTGCTTCTGGCACGTCTGATAGGTGGTTCCAACATGCCCGGCAGGTCATTTCGGAGAGTCGTCCAAGTGGTTCTGGCGTAGCCCGCAGGTGATTTTGGCGTGTCCGGCAGGTGGTTCCGCTGTGCTCGGCAGGTGGTTCAGGCATGGCCGTCACGTGGTTCCAGTCTGTCCAGGACGTGTTTCCAGCTTCTCCGGCAGGTGGTTCTGGTACGTCTGAGAGGTGGTTCCGCCATGGCTGGCAGGTGAACCCGGACTGTCCCCCAGGTGTTTCTGGCATAGCCAGCCGTTGATATTGGCCTGTCCGGCAGGTGGTTCCAGCGAGTCGAACAGGTGGCTCCGGCGTTCTTGGCAGGTGGTTCCGGTCTGTCCGGTAGGTGTTTCCGGCGTGTCTGGCACGTGCTTCCGGCACGTCTGAGAGGTGGTTCCGGCATGCGCGGCAGGTGGTTCAGGCGGTTCTGGCAGGTGGTATCCGTCTGTTCGGGGTGTGGTTTCAGCGTCTCATGAACACGTTTCTGGCACGTCTGAGATGTGGTTCCAGCCGGCCCGACAGGTGTTTCCGCAGTGTCCGCCAAGCAGTTCTGGCGTAGTTGGCAGGTGATTTTGGCATGACTGGCAGGTGGTTCCAGCAAGCCTTGCAGGTGATTCCAAAGTGTTCACCAACTGGTTGTGGCGTAGCCGGCAGGTGATTTTTGCGTGATCGGCAGGTGGTTCTGGCGAGTCGAGCAGGTGGCTCCGGCGTGCTCGGCTGGTGCTTCCGGGGTCATTGGCACGGGGTTCTGGCATGTCTGAGAGGTGGTTCCTGCATGCCCGGCAAGTGATTCCGGAGTGTTCGCCAAGTGGTTCTGGCATAGTCGGCAGGTGATTTTGGCATGTCCGGCAGGTGGTTCAGGCGAGTTGAGCAGGTGGTTCCAACGTGCTTGGCAGGTGCTTCCGGCGTCTCCGGCACGTGTTTCTGGCACATCTGACAGGTGGTTCCGGCATGCCCGAAAGGTGATTCCGGTCTGTCCGGTAGGTGGTTCCAGCCGGCACGGCATGTGGTTCTGGTACGTCTCAGAGGTGGTTGCGCATGCCCAACAGGTGATTCCGGACTGTCCGCCACATGGTTCTGGCACGTCTGAGAGGTGGTTCCGGCATGCCCGGCAGGTCATCGCAGAGAGTCCTCCAAGTGGTTCTGGCACAACACGCAGGTGATTTTGGCGTGTCAGGCAGGTTGTTCCGCTGTGCTTGGCAGGTGGTTCAGGCTTGGCCGGCAGGTGGTTCCAGACTGTCCAGGACGTGTTTCCAGCTTCTCCGGCAGGTGGTTCTGGTACGTCTGAGAGGTGGTTCCGCCATGGCTGGCAGGTGATTCAAGACCGTCCCCCAGGTGGTTCTGGCATAGCCAGCAGTTGATATTGGCCTGTCCGGCAGGTGGTTCCAGCGAGTCGAACAGGTGGCTCCGGCGTTCTTGGCAGGTGGTTCCGGTCTGTCCGGTAGGTGATTCCGGCGTGTCCGGCACGTGCTTCCGGCACGTCTGAGAGGTGGTTCCGGCATGCACGACAGGTGATTCCGTAGTGTCCGCCAGGTGGTTCTGGCGTACCCGGCAGGTGATTTTATCGTGTCCGGCAGGTGTTTCTGGCGAGTCGAGCATGTGGCTCCGGCATGCTCGGCAGGTGCTTCCGGCGTCTCCGGCATGTGGTTCTGGTGTGTCTGAGAGCTGGTTCCGGCATGTCCGGCAGGTGATTCCGGAGTGTCCGCCAAGTGGTTTTGGCATACCCGGCTGGTGATTTTGTCATGTCAGGTAGGTGGTTCCGGCGAGTCGAGCAGGTGGCTCCGGCGTGCTTTGCAGGTTGTTCACACGGGTCTGGCAGGTGTTTTCCGTCTGTTCGGGGTGTGGTTCCAGCATCTCATGCACATGGTTCTGGCACGTCTGAGATGTGGTTCCGGCCGGCCCGACAGGTGTTTCCACAGTGTCTGCCAAGTGGTACTGGCGTAGTTGGCAGGTGATTTTGGCATGACCGGCAGGTGGTTCCAGCTAGCCCGGCGGGTGATTCCGAAGTGTTCCCCCACCGGTTGTGGCGTAGGGGGCAGGTGATTTTTGCGTGTCCGGCAGGTGGTTCTGGCGAGTCGAGCAGGTGGTTCCGGCGTGCTCGGCAGGTGCTTCCGGGGTCATTGGCACGTGGTTCTGGCATATCTGAGAGGTGGTTCCGGCATGCCCGGCAGGTGATTCCGGAGTGTTCGCCAAGTGTTTCCGGCGTAGCCGGCAGGTGATTTTTGCATGTCCAGCGGTCGTTCCGGCGGGTCGAGCCGGTGGTTCCGGCGTGTCCGGCAGGTGGTTCCGGTCTGTCCGGCAGGTGGTTCTGTGGTGTCCGGCACGAGGTTCAGTCTGAGAGGCTGTGCCGGCATGCCCCTCACGTGATTCCGGCTTGTCCCCGAAGTGGTGCTGGTGTAGCGGGCAGGTGATTTTGGCGTGTCCGGCAGGTGGTTCAGGCGAGTTGAGCAGGTGGTTGCGACGTGCTCGGCAGGTGCTTCCGGCGTCTCCGGCACGTGTTTCTGGCACATCTGACTGGTGGTTCCGGCATGCCCAAAAGTTGATTCCGGTCTGTCCGGTAGGTGGTTCCGGCGTGCACGGCACGTCGTTGTGGTACGTCTCAGAGGTGGTTGCGTATGCCCAACAGGTGATTCCGGACTGTCCGCAACGTGCTTCTGGCACGTCTGAGAGGTGGTTCCAACATGCCCGGCAGGTCATTTCGGAGAGTCGTCCAAGTGGTTCTGGCGTAGCCCGCAGGTGATTTTGGCGTGTCCGGCAGGTGGTTCCGCCGTGCTCGGCAGGTGGTTCAGGCATGGCCGTCACGTGGTTCCAGTCTGTCCAGGACGTGTTTCCAGCTTCTCCGGCAGGTGGTTCTGGTACGTCTGAGAGGTGGTTCCGCCATGGCTGGCAGGTGATCCCGGACTGTCCCCCAGGTGGTTCTGGCATAGCCAGCCGTTGATATTGGCCTGTCCGGCAGGTGGTTCCAGCGAGTCGAACAGGTGGCTCCGGCGTTCTTGGCAGGTGGTTCCGGTCTGTCCGGTAGGTGTTTCCGGCGTGTCTGGCACGTGCTTCCGGCACGTCTGAGAGGTGGTTCCGGCATGCGCGGCAGGTGGTTCAGGCGGTTCTGGCAGGTGGTATCCGTCTGTTCGGGGTGTGGTTCCAGCATCTCATGAACACGTTTCTGGCAAGTCTGAGATGTGGTTCCAGCCGGCCCGACAGGTGTTTCCGCAGTGTCCGCCAAGCGGTTCTGGCGTAGTTGGCAGGTGATTTTGGCATGACTGGCAGGCGGTTCCAGCAAGCCTGGCAGGTGATTCCAAAGTGTTCACCAACTGGTTGTGGCGTAGCCGGCAGGTGATTTTTGCGTGATCGGCAGGTGGTTCTGGCGAGTCGAGCAGGTGGTTCCGGCGTGCTCGGCTGGTGCTTCCGGGGTCATTGGCACGGGGTTCTGGCATGTCTGAGAGGTGGTTCCTGCATGCCCGGCAATTGATTCCGGAGTGTTCGCCAAGTGGTTCTGGCATAGTCGGCAGGTGATTTTGGCATGTCCGGCAGGTGGTTCAGGCGAGTTGAGCAGGTGGTTCCAACGTGCTTGGCAGGTGCTTCCGGCGTCTCCGGCACGTGTTTCTGGCACATCTGACAGGTGGTTCCGGCATGCCCGAAAGTTGATTCCGGTCTGTCCGGTAGGTGGTTCCAGCCTGCACGGCATGTGGTTCTGGTACGTCTCAGAGGTGGTTGCGCATGCCCAACAGGTGATTCCGGACTGTCCGCCACATGGTTCTGGCACGTCTGAGAGGTGGTTCCGGCATGCCCGGCAGGTCATCCCAGAGAGTCCTCCAAGTGGTTCTGGCATAACACGCAGGTGATTTTGGCGTGTCTGGCAGGTTGTTCCGTTGTGCTTGGCAGGTGGTTCAGGCTTGGCCGGCAGGTGGTTCCAGACTGTCCAGGACGTGTTTCCAGCTTCTCCGGCAGGTGGTTCTGGTACGTCTGAGAGGTGGTTCCGCCATGGCTGGCAGGTGATTCCGGACCGTCCCCCAGGTGGTTCTGGCATAGCCAGCATTTGATATGGGCCTGTCCGGCAGGTGGTTCCAGCGAGTCGAACAGGTGGCTCCGGCGTGCTCGGCAGGTGGTTCCGTTCTGTCCGGTTGGTGATTCCGGCGTGTTCGGCACGTGCTTCCGGCACGTCTGAGAGGTGGTTCCGGCATGCGCGACAGGTGGTTTCGGAGTGTCCGCCAGGTGCTTCTGGCGTACCCGGCAGGTGATTTTGGCGTGTCCGGCAGGTGTTTCTGGCGAGTCGAGCAGGTGGCTCCGGCATGCTCGGCAGGTGCTTCCGGCGTCTCCGGCACGTGGTTCTGGTGTGTCTGAGAGCTGGTTCCGGCATGTCCGGCAGATGATTCCGGAGTGTCCGCCAAGTGGTTCTGGCATACCCGGCTGGTGATTTGGGCATGTCAGGTAGGTGGTTCCGGCGAGTCGAGCAGGTGGCTCCGGCGTGCTCGGCAGGTTGTTCAGACGGGTCTGGCAGGTGTTTTCCGTCTGTTCTGGGTGTGGTTCCAGCATCTCATGCACATGGTTCTGGCACGTCTGAGATGTGGTTCCGGCCGGCCCGACAGGTGTTTCCACAGTGTCCGCCAAGTGGTACTGGCGTAGTTGGCAGGTGATTTTGGCATGACCGGCAGGTGGTTCCAGCAAGCCCGGCAGGTGATTCCGAAGTGTTCCCCAACTGGTTGTGGCGTAGCCGGCAGGTGATTTTTGCGTGTCCGGCAGGTGGTTCTGGCGAGTCGAGCAGGTGGTTCCGGCGTGCTCGGCAGGTGCTTCCGGGGTCATTGGCACGTGGTTCTGGCATATCTGAGAGGTGGTTCCGGCATGCCCGGCAGGTGATTCCGGAGTGTTCGCCAAGTGTTTCCGGAGTAGCCGGCAGGTGATTTTGCATGTCCAGCGGTCGTTCCGGCGGGTCGAGGCGGTGGTTCCGGCGTGTCCGGCAGGTGGTTCCGGTCTGTCCGGCAGGTGGTTCTGTGGTGTCCGGCACGAGGTTCAGTCTGAGAGGCTGTGCCGGCATGCCCCTCACGTGATTCCGGCTTGTCCCCGAAGTGGTGCTGGTGTAGCGGGCAGGTGATTTTGGCGTGTCCGGCAGGTGGTTCAGGCGAGTTGAGCAGGTGGTTGCGACGTGCTCGGCAGGTGCTTCCGGCGTCTCCGGCACGTGTTTCTGGCACATCTGACTGGTGGTTCCGGCATGCCCGAAAGGTGATTCCGGTCTGTCCGGTAGGTGGTTCCAGCCTGCACGGCATGTGGTTCTGGTACGTCTCAGAGGTGGTTGCGCATGCCCAACAGGTGATTCCGGACTGTCCGCCACATGGTTCTGGCACGTCTGAGAGGTGGTTCCGGCATGCCCGGCAGGTCATCCCAGAGAGTCCTCCAAGTGGTTCTGGCATAACACGCAGGTGATTTTGGCGTGTCAGGCAGGTTGTTCCGTTGTGCTTGGCAGGTGGTTCAGGCATGGCCGGCAGGTGGATCCCGACTGTCCAGGACGTGTTTCCAGCTTCTCCGGCAGGTGGTTCTGGTACGTCTGAGAGGTGGTTCCGCCATGGCTGGCAGGTGATTCCGGACCGTCCCCCAGGTGGTTCTGGCATAGCCAGCAGTTGATATTGGCCTGTCCGGCAGGTGGTTCCAGCGAGTCGAACAGGTGGCTCCGGCGTACTCGGCAGGTGGTTCCGGTCTGTCCGGTAGGTCATTCCGGCGTTTCCGGCACGTGCTTCCTGCACGTCTGAGATGTGGTTCCGGCATGCGCGACAGGTGGTTTCGGAGTGTCCGCCAGGTGGTTCTGGCGTACCCGGCAGGTGATTTTGGCGTGTGCGGCAGGTGTTTCTGGCGAGTCGAGCAGGTGGCTCCGGCATGCTCGGCAGGTGCTTCCGGCGTCTCCGGCACTTGGTTCTGGTGTGTCTGAGAGCTGGTTCCGGCATGTCCGGCAGATGATTCCGGAGTGTCCGCCAAGTGGTTCTCGCATACCCAGCAGGTGATTTTGGCGTGTCAGGGAGGTGGTACCGGTGAGTCGAGCAGGTGGTTCCGGCGTGCTCAGCAGGTGGTTCAGGCGGTTCTGGCAGGTGGTATCCGTCTGTTCGGGGTGTGGTTCCAGCATCTCATGAACACGTTTCTGGCAAGTCTGAGATGTGGTTCCAGCCGGCCCGACAGGTGTTTCCGCAGTGTCCGCCAAGCGGTTCTGGCGTAGTTGGCAGGTGATTTTGGCATGACTGGCAGGTGGTTCCAGCAAGCCTGGCAGGTGATTCCAAAGTGTTCACCAACTGGTTGTGGCGTAGCCGGCAGGTGATTTTTGCGTGATCGGCAGGTGGTTCTGGCGAGTCGAGCAGGTGGTTCCGGCGTGCTCGGCTGGTGCTTCCGGGGTCATTGGCACGGGGTTCTGGCATGTCTGAGAGGTGGTTCCTGCATGCCCGGCAAGTGATTCCGGAGTGTTCGCCAAGTGGTTCTGGCATAGTCGGCAGGTGATTTTGGCATGTCCGGCAGGTGGTTCAGGCGAGTTGAGCAGGTGGTTCCAACGTGCTTGGCAGGTGCTTCCGGCGTCTCCGGCACGTGTTTCTGGCACATCTGACAGGTGGTTCCGGCATGCCCGAAAGGTGATTCCGGTCTGTCCGGTAGGTGGTTCCAGCCGGCACGGCATGTGGTTCTGGTACGTCTCAGAGGTGGTTGCGCATGCCCAACAGGTGATTCCGGACTGTCCGCCACATGGTTCTGGCACGTCTGAGAGGTGGTTCCGGCATGCCCGGCAGGTCATCCCAGAGAGTCCTCCAAGTGGTTCTGGCATAACACGCAGGTGATTTTGGCGTGTCAGGCAGGTTGTTCCGTTGTGCTTGGCAGGTGGTTCAGGCTTGGCCGGCAGGTGGTTCCAGACTGTCCAGGACGTGTTTCCAGCTTCTCCGGCAGGTGGTTCTGGTACGTCTGAGAGGTGGTTCCGCCATGGCTGGCAGGTGATTCCGGACCGTCCCCCAGGTGGTTCTGGCATAGCCAGCAGTTGATATTGGCCTGTCCGGCAGGTGGTTCCAGCGAGTCGAACAGGTGGCTCCGGCGTACTCGGCAGGTGGTTCCGGTCTGTCCGGTAGGTCATTCCGGCGTGTCCGGCACGTGCTTCCTGCACGTCTGAGAGGTGGTTCCGGCATGCGCAACAGGTGGTTTCGGAGTGTCCGCCAGGTGGTTCTGGCGTACCCGGCAGGTGATTTTGGCGTGTCCGGCAGGTGTTTCTGGCGAGTCGAGCAGGTGGCTCCGGCATGCTCGGCAGGTGCTTCCGGCGTCTCCGGCACGTGGTTCTGGTGTGTCTGAGAGCTGGTTCCAGCATGTCCGGCAGATGATTCCGGAGTGTCCGCCAAGTGGTTCTGGCATACCCGGCTGGTGATTTGGGCATGTCAGGTAGGTGGCTCCGGCGTGCTCGGCAGGTTGTTCAGACGGGTCTGGCAGGTGTTTTCCGTCTGTTCGGGGTGTGGTTCCAGCATCTCATGCACATGGTTCTGGCACGTCTGAGATGTGGTTCCGGCCGGCCCGACAGGTGTTTCCACAGTGTCCGCCAAGTGCTACTGGCGTGGTTGGCAGGTGATTTTGGCATGACCGGCAGGTGGTTCCAGCAAGCCCGGCAGGTGATTCCGAAGTGTTCCCCAACTGGTTGTGGCGTAGCCGGCAGGTGATTTTTGCGTGTCCGGCAGGTGGTTCCGGCGTGCTCGGCAGGTGCTTCCGGGGTCATTGGCACGTGGTTCTGGCATATCTGAGAGGTGGTTCCGGCATGCCCGGCAGGTGATTCCGGAGTGTTCGCCAAGTGTTTCCGGCGTAGCCGGCAGGTGATTTTGCATGTCCAGCGGTCGTTCCGGCGGGTCGAGCTGGTGGTTCCGGCGTGTCCGGCAGGTGGTTCCGGTCTGTCCGGCAGGTGGTTCTGTGGTGTCCGGCACGAGGTTCAGTCTGAGAGGCTGTGCCGGCATGCCCCTCACGTGATTCCGGCTTGTCCCCGAAGTGGTGCTGGTTTAGCGGGCAGGTGATTTTGGCGTGTCCGGCAGGTGGTTCAGGCGAGTTGAGCAGGTGGTTGCGACGTGCTCGGCAGGTGCTTCCGGCGTCTCCGGCACGTGTTTCTGGCACATCTGACTGGTGGTTCCGGCATGCCCAAAAGTTGATTCCGGTCTGTCCGGTAGGTGGTTCCGGCGTGCACGGCACGTGGTTCTGGTACGTGTCAGAGGTGGTTGCGTATGCCCAACAGGTGATTCCGGACTGTCCGCCACGTGCTTCTGGCACGTCTGAGAGGTGGTTCCAACATGCCCGGCAGGTCATTTCGGAGAGTCGTCCAAGTGGTTCTGGCGTAGCCCGCAGGTGATTTTGGCGTGTCGGGCAGGTGGTTCCGCCGTGCTCGGCAGGTGGTTCAGGCATGGCCGTCACGTGGTTCCAGTCTGTCCAGGACGTGTTTCCAGCTTCTCCGGCAGGTGGTTCTGGTACGTCTGAGAGGTGGTTCCGCCATGGCTGGCAGGTGATCCCGGACTGTCCCCCAGGTGGTTCTGGCATAGCCAGCAGTTGATATTGGCCTGTCCGGCAGGTGGTTCCAGAGAGTCGAACAGGTGGCTCCGGCGTTCTTGGCAGGTGGTTCCGGTCTGTCCGGTAGGTGTTTCCGGCGTGTCTGGCACGTGCTTCCGGCACGTCTGAGAGGTGGTTCCGTCATGCGCGGCAGGTGATTCCGGAGTGTCCGCCAGGTGGTTCTGGCGTACCCGGCAGGTGATTTTGGCGTGTCCGGCATGTGTTTCTGGCGAGTCGAGCAGGTGGCTCCGGCATGCTCGGCAGGTGCTTCCGGCGTCTCCGGCACTTGGTTCTGGTGTGTCTGAGAGCTGGTTCCGGCATGTCCGGCAGATGATTCCGGAGTGTCCGCCAAGTGGTTCTGGCATACCCAGCAGGTGATTTTGGCGTGTCAGGGAGGTGGTACGGTGAGACAAGCAGGTGGTTCCGGCGTGCTCAGCAGGTGGTTCAGGCGGTTCTGGCAGGTGGTATCCGTCTGTTCGGGGTGTGGTTCCAGCATCTCATGAACACGTTTCTGGCAAGTCTGAGATTTGGTTCCAGCCGGCCCGACAGGTGTTTCCGCAGTGTCCCCCAAGCGGTTCTGGCGTAGTTGGCAGGTGATTTTGGCATGACTGGCAGGTGGTTCCAGCAAGCCTGGCAGGTGATTCCAAAGTGTTCACCAACTGGTTGTGGCGTAGCCGGCAGGTGATTTTTGCGTGATCGGCAGGTGGTTCTGGCGAGTCGAGCAGGTGGTTCCGGCGTGCTCGGCTGGTGCTTCCGGGGTCATTGGCACGGGGTTCTGGCATGTCTGAGAGGTGGTTCCTGCATGCCCGGCAAGTGATTCCAGAGTGTTCGCCAAGTGGTTCTGGCATAGTCGGCAGGTGATTTTGGCATGTCCGGCAGGTGGTTCAGGCGAGTTGAGCAGGTGGTTCCAACGTGCTTGGCAGGTGCTTCCGGCATCTCCGGCATGTGTTTCTGGCACATCTGACAGGTGGTTCCGGCATGCCCGAAAGGTGATTCCGGTCTGTCCGGTAGGTGGTTCCAGCCGGCACGGCATGTGGTTCTGGTACGTCTCAGAGGTGGTTGCGCATGCCCAACAGGTGATTCCGGACTGTCCGCCACATGGTTCTGGCACGTCTGAGAGGTGGTTCCGGCATGCCCGGCAGGTCATCCCAGAGAGTCCTCCAAGTGGTTCTGGCATAACACGCAGGTGATTTTGGCGTGTCAGGCAGGTTGTTCCGTTGTGCTTGGCAGGTGGTTCAGGCTTGGCCGGCAGGTGGTTCCAGACTGTCCAGGACGTGTTACCAGCTTCTCCGGCAGGTGGTTCTGGTACGTCTGAGAGGTGGTTCCGCCATGGCTGGCAGGTGATTCCGGACCGTCCCCCAGGTGGTTCTGGCATAGCCAGCAGTTGATATTGGCCTGTCCGGCAGGTGGTTCCAGAGAGTCGAACAGGGGGCTCCGGCGTGCTCGGCAGGTGGTTCCGGTCTGTCCGGTAGGTCATTCCGGCGTGTCCGGCACGTGCTTCCTGCACGTCTGAGAGGTGGTTCCGGCATGCGCGACAGGTGGTTTCGGAGTGTCCGCCAGGTGGTTCTGGCGTACCCGGCAGGTGATTTTGGCGTGTCCGGCAGGTGTTTCTGGCGAGTCGAGCAGGTGGCTCCGGCATGCTCGGCAGGTGCTTCCGGCGTCTCCGGCACGTGGTTCTGGTGTGTCTGAGAGCTGGTTCCGGCATGTCCGGCAGATGATTTCGGAGTGTCCGCCAAGTGGTTCTGGCATACCCGGCTGGTGATTTGGGCATGTCAGGTAGGTGGCTCCGGCGTGCTCGGCAGGTTGTTCAGACGGGTCTGGCAGGTGTTTTCCGTCTGTTCGGGGTGTGGTTCCAGCATCTCATGCACATGGTTCTGGCACGTCTGAGATGTGGTTCCGGCCGGCCCGACAGGTGTTTCCACAGTGTCCGCCAAGTGGTACTGGCGTAGTTGGCAGGTGATTTTGGCATGACCGGCAGGTGGTTCCAGCAAGCCCGGCAGGTGATTCCGAAGTGTTCCCCAACTGGTTGTGGCGTAGCCGGCAGGTGATTTTTGCGTGTCCGGCAGGTGGTTCTGGCGAGTCGAGCAGGTGGTTCCGGCGTGCTCGGCAGGTGCTTCCGGGGTTATTGGCACGTGGTTCTGGCATATCTGAGAGGTGGTTCCGGCATGCCCGGCAGGTGATTCCGGAGTGTTCGCCAAGTGTTTCCGGCGTAGCCGGCAGGTGATTTTGCATGTCCAGCGGTCGTTCCGGCGGGTCGAGCCAGTGGTTCCGGCGTGTCCGGCAGGTGGTTCCGGTCTGTCCGGCAGGTGGTTCTGTGGTGTCCGGCACGAGGTTCAGTCTGACAGGCTGTGCCGGCATGCCCCTCACGTGATTCCGGCTTGTCCCCGAAGTGGTGCTGGTGTAGCGGGCAGGTGATTTTGGCGTGTCCGGCAGGTGGTTCAGGCGAGTTGAGCAGGTGGTTGCGACGTGCTCGGCAGGTGCTTCCGGCGTCTCCGGCACGTGTTTCTGGCACATCTGACTGGTGGTTCCGGCATGCCCAAAAGTTGATTCCCGTCTGTCCGGTAGGTGGTTCCGGCGTGCACGGCACGTGGTTCTGGTACGTGTCAGAGGTGGTTGCGTATGCCCAACAGGTGATTCCGGACTGTCCGCCACGTGCTTCTGGCACGTCTGAGAGGTGGTTCCAACATGCCAGGCAGGTCATTTCGGAGAGTCGTCCAAGTGGTTCTGGCGTAGCCCGCAGGTGATTTTGGCGTGTCCGGCAGGTGGTTCCGGCACGTCTGAGAGGTGGTTCCAGCATGCGCGACAGGTGGTTTCGGAGTGTCCACCAGGTGGTTCTGGCGTACCCGGCAGGTGATTTTGGCGTGTCCGGCAGGTGTTTCTGGCGAGCTGAGCAGGTGGCTCCGGCATGCTCGGCAGGTGCTTCCGGCGTCTCCGGCACGTGGTTCTGGTGTGTCTGAGAGCTGGTTCCGGCATGTCCGGCAGATGATTCCGGAGTGTCCGCCAAGTGGTTCTGGCATACCCGGCTGGTGATTTGGGCCTGTCAGGTAGGTGGTTCCGGCGAGTAGAGCAGGTGGCTCCGGCGTGCTCGGCAGGTTGTTCAGACGTGTCTGGCAGGTGTTTTCCGTCTGTTCGGGGTGTGGTTCCAGCATCTCATGCACATGGTTCTGTCACGTCTGAGATGTGGTTCCGGCCGGCCCGACAGGTGTTTCCACAGTGTCCGCCAAGTGGTACTGGAGTAGTTGGCATGTGATTTTGGCATGACTGGCTGGTGGTTCCAGCAAGCCCGGCAGGTGATTCCGAAGTGTTCCCCAACTGGTTGTGGCGTAGCCGGCAGGTGATTTTTCCGTGATCGGCAGGTGGTTCTGGCGAGTTGAGCAGGTGGTTCGGGCGTGCTCGGCAGGTGCTTCCGGGGTCATTGGCACGTGGTTCTGGCATATCTGAGAGGTGGTTCCGGCATGCCCGGCAGGTGATACAGGAGTGTTCGCCAAGTGTTTCCGGCGTAGCCGGCAGGTGATTTTGCATGTCCAGCGGTCGTTCCGGCGGGTCGAGCCGGTGGTTCCGGCGTGTCCGGCAGGTGGTTCCGGTCTGTCCGGCAGGTGGTTCCGTGGTGTCCGGCACGAGGTTCAGTCTGAGAGGCTGTGCCGGCATGCCCCTCACGTGATTCCGGCTTGTCCCCGAAGTGGTGCTGGTGTAGCGGGCAGGTGATTTTGGCGTGTCCGGCAGGTGGTTCAGGCGAGTTGAGCAGGTGGTTGCGACGTGCTCGGCAGGTGCTTCCGGCGTCTCCGGCACGTGTTTCTGGCACATCTGACTGGTGGTTCCGGCATGCCCAAAAGTTGATTCCGGTCTGTCCGGTAGGTGGTTCCGGCGTGCACGGCACGTGGTTCTGGTACGTCACAGAGGTGGTTGCGTATGCCCAACAGGTGATTCCGGACTGTCCGCCACGTGCTTCTAGCACATCTGAGAGGTGGTTCCCACATGCCCTGCAGGTCATTTCGGAGAGTCGTCCAAGTGGCTTTGGCGTAGCCCGCAGGTGATTTTGGCGTGTCCGGCAGGTGGTTCCGCCGTGCTCGGCAGGTGGTTCAGGCATGGCCGTCACGTGGTTCCAGTCTGTCCAGGACGTGTTTCCAGCTTCTCCGGCAGGTGGCTCTGGTACGTCTGAGAGGTGGTTCCGCCATGGCTGGCAGGTGATCCCGGACTGTCCCCCAGGTGGTTCTGGCATAGCCAGCAGTTGATATTGGCCTGTCCGGCAGGTGGTTCCAGCGAGTCGAACAGGTGGCTCCGGCGTTCTTGGCAGGTGGTTCCGGTCTGTCCGGTAGGTGTTTCCGGCGTGTCTGGCACGTGCTTCCGGCACGTGTGAGAGGTGGTTCTGTCATGTGCGGCAGGTGATTCTGGAGTGTCTGCCAGGTGGTTCTGGCGTACCCGGCAGGTGATTTTGGCGTGTCCGGCAGGTGTTTCTGGCGAGTCGAGCAGGTGGCTCCGGCATGCTCGGCAGGTGCTTCCGGCGTCTCCGGCACTTGGTTCTGGTGTGTCTGAGAGCTGGTTCCGGCATGTCCGGCAGATGATTCCAGAGTGTCCGCCAAGTGGTTCTGGCATACCCAGCAGGTGATTTTGGCGTGTCAGGGAGGTGGTACCGGTGAGTCGAGCAGGTGGTTCCGGCGTGCTCAGCAGGTGGTTCAGGCGGTTCTGGCAGGTGGTATCCGTCTGTTCGGGGTGTGGTTCCAGCATCTCATGAACACGTTTCTGGCACGTCTGAGATGTGGTTCCAGCCGGCCCGACAGGTGTTTCCGCAGTGTCCGCCAAGCGGTTCTGGCGTAGTTGGCAGGTGATTTTGGCATGACTGGCAGGTGGTTCCAGCAAGCCCGGCAGGTGATTCCGAAGTGTTCCCCAACTGGTTGTGGCGTAGCCGGCAGGTGATTTTTGCGTGTCCGGCAGGTGCTTCTGGCGATTCGACCAGGTGGTTCCGGCGTGCTCGGCAGGTGCTTCCGGGGTCATTGGCACGGGGTTCTGGCATATCTGAGAGGTGGTTCCGGCATGCCCGGCAGGTGATTCCGGAGTGTTCGCCAAGTGTTTCCGGCGTAGCCGGCAGGTGATTTTGCATGTCCAGCGGTCGTTCCGGCGGGTCGAGCCGGTGGTTCCGGCGTGTCCGGCAGGTGGTTCCGGTCTGTCCGGCAGGTGGTTCTGTGGTGTCCGGCACGAGGTTCAGTCTGAGAGGCTGTGCCGGCATGCCCCTCACGTGATTCCGGCTTGTCCCCGAAGTGGTGCTGGTGTAGCGGGCAGGTGATTTTGGCGTGTCCGGCAGGTGGTTCAGGCGAGTTGAGCAGGTGGTTGCGACGTGCTCGGCAGGTGCTTCCGGCGTCTCCGGCACGTGTTTCTGGCACATCTGACTGGTGGTTCCGGCATGCCCAAATGTTGATTCCGGTCTGTCCGGTAGGCGGTTCCGGCGTGCACGGCACGTGGTTCTGGTCCGTCTCAGAGGTGGTTGCGTATGCCCAACAGGTGATTCCGGACTGTCCGCCACGTGCTTCTGGCACGTCTGAGAGGTGGTTCCAACATGCCCGGCAGGTCATTTCGGAGAGTCGTCCAAGTGGTTCTGGCGTAGCCCGCAGGTGATTTTGGCGTGTCAGGTAGGTTGTTCCGTTGTGCTTGGCAGGTGGTTCAGGCTTGGCCGGCAGGTGGTTCCAGACTGTCCAGGACGTGTTTCCAGCTTCTCCGGCAGGTGGTTCTGGTACGTCTGAGAGGTGGTTCCGCCATGGTTGGCAGGTGATTCCGGACCGTCCCCCAGGTGGTTCTGGCATAGCCAGCAGTTGATATTGGCCTGTCCGGCAGGTGGTTCCAGCGAGTCGAACAGGTGGCTCCGGCGTGCTCGGCAGGTGGTTCCGGTCTGTGCGGTAGGTTATTCCGGCGTGTCCAGCTCGTGCTTCCGACACGTCTGAGAGGTGGTTCCCCCATGCGCGACAGCTGATTTCGGAGTGTCCGCCAGGTGGTTCTGGCGTACCCGGCAGGTGATTTTGGTGTGTCCGGCAGGTGTTTCTGGCGAGTCGAGCAGGTGGCTCCGGCATGCTCGGCAGGTGCTTCCGGCGTCTCCGGCACGTGGTTCTGGTGTGTCTGAGAGCTGGTTCCAGCATGTCCGGCAGATGATTCCGGAGTGTCCGCCAAGTGGTTCTGGCATACCCGGCTGGTGATTTGGGCATGTCAGGTAGGTGGCTCCGGCGTGCTCGGCAGGTTGTTCAGACTGGTCTGGCAGGTGTTTTCCGTCTGTTCGGGGTGTGGTTCCAGCATCTCATGCACATGGTTCTGGCATGTCTGAGATGTGGTTCCGGCCGGCCCGACAGGTGTTTCCACAGTGTCCGCCAAGTGGTACTGGCGTAGTTGGCATGTGATTTTGGCATGACCGGCAGGTGGTTCCAGCAAGCCCGGCAGGTGATTCCGAAGTGTTCCCCAACTGGTTGTGGCGTAGCCGGCAGGTGATTTTTGCGTGTCCGGCAGGTGGTTCTGGCGAGTCGAGCAGGTGGTTCCGGCGTGCTCGGCAGGTGCTTCCGGGGTCATTGGCACGTGGTTCTGGCATATCTGAGAGGTGGTTCCGGCATGCCCGGCAGGTGATTCCGGAGTGTTCGCCAAGTGTTTCCGGCGTAGCCGGCCGGTGATTTTGCATGTCCAGCGGTCGTTCCGGCGGGTCGAGCCGGTGGTTCCGGCGTGTCCGGCAGGTGGTTCCGGTCTGTCCGGCAGGTGGTTCTGTGGTGTCCGGCACGAGGTTCAGTCTGAGAGGCTGTGCCGGCATGCCCCTCACGTGATTCCGGCTTGTCCCCGAAGTGGTGCTGGTGTAGCGGGCAGGTGATTTTGGCGTGTCCGGCAGGTGGTTCAGGCGAGTTGAGCAGGTGGTTGCGACGTGCTCGGCAGGTGCTTCCGGCGTCTCCGGCACGTGTTTCTGGCACATCTGACTGGTGGTTCCGGCATGCCCAAAAGTTGATTCCGGTGTGTCCGGTAGGTGGTTCCGGCGTGCACGGCACGTGGTTCTGGTACGTGTCAGAGGTGGTTGCGTATGCCCAGCAGGTGATTCCGGACTGTCCGCCACGTGCTTCTGGCACGTCTGAGAGGTGGTTCCAACATGCCCGGCAGGTCATTTCGGAGAGTCGTCCAAGTGGTTCTGGCGTAGCCCGCAGGTGATTTTGGCGTGTCCGGCAGGTGGTTCCGCCGTGCTCGGCAGGTGGTTCAGGCATGGCCGTCACGTGGTTCCAGTCTGTCCAGGACGTGTTTCCAGCTTCTCCGGCAGGTGGCTCTGGTACGTCTGAGAGGTGGTTCCGCCATGGCTGGCAGGTGATCCCGGACTGTCCCCCAGGTGGTTCTGGCATAGCCAGCAGTTGATATTGGCCTGTCCGGCAGGTGGTTCCAGCGAGTCGAACAGGTGGCTCCGGCGTTCTTGGCAGGTGGTTCCGGTCTGTCCGGTAGGTGTTTCCGGCGTGTCTGGCACGTGCTTCCGGCACGTCTGAGAGGTGGTTCCGTCATGCGCGGCAGGTGATTCCGGAGTGTCCGCCAGGTGGTTCTGGCGTACCCAGCAGGTGATTTTGGCGTGTCCGGCAGGTGTTTCTGGCGAGTCGAGCAGGTGGCTCCGGCATGCTCGGCAGGTGCTTCCGGCGTCTCCGGCACTTGGTTCTGGTGTGTCTGAGAGCTGGTTCCGGCATGTCCGGCAGATGATTCCGGAGTGTCCGCCAAGTGGTTCTGGCATACCCAGCAGGTGATTTTGGCGTGTCAGGGAGGTGGTACCGGTGAGTCGAGCAGGTGGTTCCGGCGTGCTCAGCAGGTGGTTCAGGCGGTTCTGGCAGGTGGTATCCGTCTGTTCGGGGTGTGGTTCCAGCATCTCATGAACACGTTTCTGGCACGTCTGAGATGTGGTTCCAGCCGGCCCGACAGGTGTTTCCGCAGTGTCCGCCAAGCGGTTCTGGCGTAGTTGGCAGGTGATTTTGGCATGACTGGCAGGTGGTTCCAGCAAGCCTGGCAGGTGATTCCAAAGTGTTCACCAACTGGTTGTGGCGTAGCCGGCAGGTGATTTTTGCGTGATCGGCAGGTGGTTCTGGCGAGTCGAGCAGGTGGTTCCGGCGTGCTCGGCTGGTGCTTCCGGGGTCATTGGCACGGGGTTCTGGCATGTCTCAGAGGTGGTTCTTGCATGCCCGGCACGTGATTCCGGAGTGTTTGCCAAGTGGTTCTGGGATAGTCGGCAGGTGATTTTGGCATGTCTGGCAGGTGGTTCAGGCGAGTTGAGCAGGTGGTTCCAACGTGCTTGGCAGGTGCTTCAGGCGTCTCCGGCACGTGTTTCTGGCACATCTGACAGGTGGTTCCGGCATGCCCGAAAGGTGATTCCGGTCTGTCCGGTAGGTGGTTCCAGCCTGCACGGCATGTGGTTCTGGTACGTCTCAGAGGTGGTTGCGCATGCCCAACAGGTGATTCCGGACTGTCCGCCACATGGTTCTGGCACGTCTGAGAGGTGGTTCCGGCATGCCCGGCAGGTCATCCCAGAGAGTCCTCCAAGTGGTTCTGGCATAACACGCAGGTGATTTTGGCGTGTCAGGCAGGTTGTTCCGTTGTGCTTGGCAGGTGGTTCAGGCTTGGCCGGCAGGTGGTTCCAGACTGTCCAGGACGTGATTCCAGCTTCTCCGGCAGGTGGTTCTGGTACGTCTGAGAGGTGGTTCCGCCATGGCTGGCAGGTGATTCCGGACCGTCCCCCAGGTGGTTCTGGCATAGCCAGGAGTTGATATTGGCCTGTCCGGCAGGTGGTTCCAGCGAGTCGGACAGGTGGCTCTGGCGTGCTCGGCAGGTGGTTCCGGTCTGTCCGGTAGGTCATTCCGGCGTGTCCGGCACGTGCTTCCGGCACGTCTGAGAGGTGGTTCCGGCATGCGCGACAGGTGATTTCGGAGTGTCCGCCAGGTGGTTCTGGCGTACCCGGAAGGTGATATTGGCGTGTCCGGCAGGTGTTTCTGGCGAGTCGAGCAGGTGGCTCCGGCATGCTCGGCAGGTGCTTCCGGCGTCTCCGGCACGTGGTTCTGGTGTGTCTGAGAGCTGGTTCCGGCATGTCCGGCAGATGATTCCGGAGTGTCCGCCAAGTGGTTCTGGCATACCCGGCTGGTGATTTGGGCCTGTCAGGTAGGTGGTTCCGGCGAGTCGAGCAGGTGGCTCCGGCGTGCTCGGCAGGTTGTTCAGACGGGTCTGGCAGGTGTTTTCCGTCTGTTCTGGGTGTGGTTCCAGCATCTCATGCACATGGTTCTGGCACGTCTGAGATGTGGTTCCGGCCGGCCCGACAGGTGTTTCCACAGTGTCCGCCAAGTGGTACTGGCGTAGTTGGCAGGTGATTTTGGCATGACCGGCAGGTGGTTCCAGCAAGCCCGGCAGGTGATTCCGAAGTGTTCCCCAACTGGTTGTGGCGTAGCCGGCAGGTGATTTTTGCGTGTCCGGCAGGTGGTTCTGGCGAGTCGAGCAGGTGGTTCCGGCGTGCTCGGCAGGTGCTTCCGGGGTCATTGGCACGTGGTTCTGGCATATCTGAGAGGTGGTTCCGGCATGCCCGGCAGGTGATTCCGGAGTGTTCGCCAAGTGTTTCCGGAGTAGCCGGCAGGTGATTTTGCATGTCCAGCGGTCGTTCCGGCGGGTCGAGGCGGTGGTTCCGGCGTGTCCGGCAGGTGGTTCCGGTCTGTCCGGCAGGTGGTTCTGTGGTGTCCGGCACGAGGTTCAGTCTGAGAGGCTGTGCCGGCATGCCCCTCACGTGATTCCGGCTTGTCCCCGAAGTGGTGCTGGTGTAGCGGGCAGGTGATTTTGGCGTGTCCGGCAGGTGGTTCAGGCGAGTTGAGCAGGTGGTTGCGACGTGCTCGGCAGGTGCTTCCGGCGTCTCCGGCACGTGTTTCTGGCACATCTGACTGGTGGTTCCGGCATGCCCGAAAGGTGATTCCGGTCTGTCCGGTAGGTGGTTCCAGCCGGCACGGCATGTGGTTCTGGTACGTCTCAGAGGTGGTTGCGCATGCCCAACAGGTGATTCCGGACTGTCCGCCACATGGTTCTGGCACGTCTGAGAGGTGGTTCCGGCATGCCCGGCAGGTCATCCCAGAGAGTCCTCCAAGTGGTTCTGGCACAACACGCAGGTGATTTTGGCGTGTCTGGCAGGTTGTTCCGCTGTGCTTGGCAGGTGGTTCAGGCTTGGCCGGCAGGTGGTTCCAGACTGTCCAGGACGTGTTTCCAGCTTCTCCGGCAGGTGGTTCTGGTACGTCTGAGAGGTGGTTCCGCCATGGCTGGCAGGTGATTCAAGACCGTCCCCCAGGTGGTTCTGGCATAGCCAGCAGTTGATATTGGCCTGTCTGGCAGGTGGTTCCAGCGAGTCGAACAGGTGGCTCCGGCGTTCTTGGCAGGTGGTTCCGGTCTGTCCGGTAGGTGATTCCGGCGTGTCCGGCACGTGCTTCCGGCACGTCTGAGAGGTGGTTCCGGCATGCACGACAGGTGATTCCGTAGTGTCCGCCAGGTGGTTCTGGCGTACCCGGCAGGTGATTTTATCGTGTCCGGCAGGTGTTTCTGGCGAGTCGAGCATGTGGCTCCGGCATGCTCGGCAGGTGCTTCCGGCGTCTCCGGCATGTGGTTCTGGTGTGTCTGAGAGCTGGTTCCGGCATGTCCGGCAGGTGATTCCGGAGTGTCCGCCAAGTGGTTTTGGCATACCCGGCTGGTGATTTTGTCATGTCAGGTAGGTGGTTCCGGCGAGTCGAGCAGGTGGCTCCGGCGTGCTTTGCAGGTTGTTCACACGGGTCTGGCAGGTGTTTTCCGTCTGTTCGGGGTGTGGTTCCAGCATCTCATGCACATGGTTCTGGCACGTCTGAGATGTGGTTCCGGCCGGCCCGACAGGTGTTTCCACAGTGTCTGCCAAGTGGTACTGGCGTAGTTGGCAGGTGATTTTGGCATGACCGGCAGGTGGTTCCAGCTAGCCCGGCGGGTGATTCCGAAGTGTTCCCCCACCGGTTGTGGCGTAGGGGGCAGGTGATTTTTGCGTGTCCGGCAGGTGGTTCTGGCGAGTCGAGCAGGTGGTTCCGGCGTGCTCGGCAGGTGCTTCCGGGGTCATTGGCACGTGGTTCTGGCATATCTGAGAGGTGGTTCCGGCATGCCCGGCAGGTGATTCCGGAGTGTTCGCCAAGTGTTTCCGGCGTAGCCGGCAGGTGATTTTTGCATGTCCAGCGGTCGTTCCGGCGGGTCGAGCCGGTGGTTCCGGCGTGTCCGGCAGGTGGTTCCGGTCTGTCCGGCAGGTGGTTCTGTGGTGTCCGGCACGAGGTTCAGTCTGAGAGGCTGTGCCGGCATGCCCCTCACGTGATTCCGGCTTGTCCCCGAAGTGGTGCTGGTGTAGCGGGCAGGTGATTTTGGCGTGTCCGGCAGGTGGTTCAGGCGAGTTGAGCAGGTGGTTGCGACGTGCTCGGCAGGTGCTTCCGGCGTCTCCGGCACGTGTTTCTGGCACATCTGACTGGTGGTTCCGGCATGCCCAAAAGTTGATTCCGGTCTGTCCGGTAGGTGGTTCCGGCGTGCACGGCACGTCGTTGTGGTACGTCTCAGAGGTGGTTGCGTATGCCCAACAGGTGATTCCGGACTGTCCGCAACGTGCTTCTGGCACGTCTGAGAGGTGGTTCCAACATGCCCGGCAGGTCATTTCGGAGAGTCGTCCAAGTGGTTCTGGCGTAGCCCGCAGGTGATTTTGGCGTGTCCGGCAGGTGGTTCCGCCGTGCTCGGCAGGTGGTTCAGGCATGGCCGTCACGTGGTTCCAGTCTGTCCAGGACGTGTTTCCAGCTTCTCCGGCAGGTGGTTCTGGTACGTCTGAGAGGTGGTTCCGCCATGGCTGGCAGGTGATCCCGGACTGTCCCCCAGGTGTTTCTGGCATAGCCAGCCGTTGATATTGGCCTGTCCGGCAGGTGGTTCCAGCGAGTCGAACAGGTGGCTCCGGCGTTCTTGGCAGGTGGTTCCGGTCTGTCCGGTAGGTGTTTCCGGCGTGTCTGGCACGTGCTTCCGGCACGTCTGAGAGGTGGTTCCGGCATGCGCGGCAGGTGGTTCAGGCGGTTCTGGCAGGTGGTATCCGTCTGTTCGGGGTGTGGTTCCAGCATCTCATGAACACGTTTCTGGCAAGTCTGAGATGTGGTTCCAGCCGGCCCGACAGGTGTTTCCGCAGTGTCCGCCAAGCGGTTCTGGCGTAGTTGGCAGGTGATTTTGGCATGACTGGCAGGCGGTTCCAGCAAGCCTGGCAGGTGATTCCAAAGTGTTCACCAACTGGTTGTGGCGTAGCCGGCAGGTGATTTTTGCGTGATCGGCAGGTGGTTCTGGCGAGTCGAGCAGGTGGTTCCGGCGTGCTCGGCTGGTGCTTCCGGGGTCATTGGCACGGGGTTCTGGCATGTCTGAGAGGTGGTTCCTGCATGCCCGGCAAGTGATTCCGGAGTGTTCGCCAAGTGGTTCTGGCATAGTCGGCAGGTGATTTTGGCATGTCCGGCAGGTGGTTCAGGCGAGTTGAGCAGGTGGTTCCAACGTGCTTGGCAGGTGCTTCCGGCGTCTCCGGCACGTGTTTCTGGCACATCTGACAGGTGGTTCCGGCATGCCCGAAAGTTGATTCCGGTCTGTCCGGTAGGTGGTTCCAGCCTGCACGGCATGTGGTTCTGGTACGTCTCAGAGGTGGTTGCGCATGCCCAACAGGTGATTCCGGACTGTCCGCCACATGGTTCTGGCACGTCTGAGAGGTGGTTCCGGCATGCCCGGCAGGTCATCCCAGAGAGTCCTCCAAGTGGTTCTGGCATAACACGCAGGTGATTTTGGCGTGTCTGGCAGGTTGTTCCGTTGTGCTTGGCAGGTGGTTCAGGCTTGGCCGGCAGGTGGTTCCAGACTGTCCAGGACGTGTTTCCAGCTTCTCCGGCAGGTGGTTCTGGTACGTCTGAGAGGTGGTTCCGCCATGGCTGGCAGGTGATTCCGGACCGTCCCCCAGGTGGTTCTGGCATAGCCAGCATTTGATATGGGCCTGTCCGGCAGGTGGTTCCAGCGAGTCGAACAGGTGGCTCCGGCGTGCTCGGCAGGTGGTTCCGTTCTGTCCGGTTGGTGATTCCGGCGTGTCCGGCACGTGCTTCCGGCACGTCTGAGAGGTGGTTCCGGCATGCGCGACAGGTGGTTTCGGAGTGTCCGCCAGGTGCTTCTGGCGTACCCGGCAGGTGATTTTGGCGTGTCCGGCAGGTGTTTCTGGCGAGTCGAGCAGGTGGCTCCGGCATGCTCGGCAGGTGCTTCCGGCGTCTCCGGCACGTGGTTCTGGTGTGTCTGAGAGCTGGTTCCGGCATGTCCGGCAGATGATTACGGAGTGTCCGCCAAGTGGTTCTGGCATACCCGGCTGGTGATTTGGGCCTGTCAGGTAGGTGGTTCCGGCGAGTCGAGCAGGTGGCTCCGGCGTGCTCGGCAGGTTGTTCAGACGGGTCTGGCAGGTGTTTTCCGTCTGTTCTGGGTGTGGTTCCAGCATCTCATGCACATGGTTCTGGCACGTCTGAGATGTGGTTCCGGCCGGCCCGACAGGTGTTTCCACAGTGTCCGCCAAGTGGTACTGGCGTAGTTGGCAGGTGATTTTGGCATGACCGGCAGGTGGTTCCAGCAAGCCCGGCAGGTGATTCCGAAGTGTTCCCCAACTGGTTGTGGCGTAGCCGGCAGGTGATTTTTGCGTGTCCGGCAGGTGGTTCTGGCGAGTCGAGCAGGTGGTTCCGGCGTGCTCGGCAGGTGCTTCCGGGGTCATTGGCACGTGGTTCTGGCATATCTGAGAGGTGGTTCCGGCATGCCCGGCAGGTGATTCCGGAGTGTTCGCCAAGTGTTTCCGGAGTAGCCGGCAGGTGATTTTGCATGTCCAGCGGTCGTTCCGGCGGGTCGAGGCGGTGGTTCCGGCGTGTCCGGCAGGTGGTTCCGGTCTGTCCGGCAGGTGGTTCTGTGGTGTCCGGCACGAGGTTCAGTCTGAGAGGCTGTGCCGGCATGCCCCTCACGTGATTCCGGCTTGTCCCCGAAGTGGTGCTGGTGTAGCGGGCAGGTGATTTTGGCGTGTCCGGCAGGTGGTTCAGGCGAGTTGAGCAGGTGGTTGCGACGTGCTCGGCAGGTGCTTCCGGCGTCTCCGGCACGTGTTTCTGGCACATCTGACTGGTGGTTCCGGCATGCCCGAAAGGTGATTCCGGTCTGTCCGGTAGGTGGTTCCAGCCGGCACGGCATGTGGTTCTGGTACGTCTCAGAGGTGGTTGCGCATGCCCAACAGGTGATTCCGGACTGTCCGCCACATGGTTCTGGCACGTCTGAGAGGTGGTTCCGGCATGCCCGGCAGGTCATCCCAGAGAGTCCTCCAAGTGGTTCTGGCATAACACGCAGGTGATTTTGGCGTGTCTGGCAGGTTGTTCCGCTGTGCTTGGCAGGTGGTTCAGGCTTGGCCGGCAGGTGGTTCCAGACTGTCCAGGACGTGTTTCCAGCTTCTCCGGCAGGTGGTTCTGGTACGTCTGAGAGGTGGTTCCGCCATGGCTGGCAGGTGATTCCGGAGCGTCCCCCAGGTGGTTCTGGAAGAGCCAGAAGTTGATATTGGCCTTTCCGGCAGGGGGTTCCAGCGAGTCGAACAAGGTGGCTCCGGCGTGCTCGGCAGGTGGTTCCGGTCTGTCCGGTAGGTGATTCCGGCGTGTCCGGCACGTGCTTCCGGCACGTCTGAGAGGTGGTTCCAGCATGCGCGGCAGGTGATTCCGTAGTGTCAGCCAGGTGGTTCTGGCGTACCCGGCAGGTGATTTTGGCGTGTCCGGCAGGTGTTTCTGGCGAGTCGAGCAGGTGGCTCCGGCATGCTCGGCAGGTGCTTCCGTCGTCTCCGGCACTTGGTTCTGGTGTGTCTGAGAGCTGTTTCCGGCATGTCCGGCAGATGATTCCGGGGTGTCCGCCAAGTGGTTCTGGCATACCCAGCAGGTGATTTTGGCGTGTCAGGGAGGTGGTACCGGTGAGTCGAGCAGGTGGTTCCGGCGTGCTCAGCAGGTGGTTCAGGCGGTTCTGGGAGGTGGTATCCGTCTGTTCGGGGTGTGGTTCCAGCGTCTCATGAACACGTTTCTGGCACGTCTGAGATGTGGTTCCAGCCGGCCCGACAGGTGTTTCCGCAGTGTCCGCCAAGCGGTTCTGGCGTAGTTGGCAGGTGATTTTGGCATGACTGGCAGGTGGTTCCAGCAAGCCTTGCAGGTGATTCCAAAGTGTTCACCAACTGGTTGTGGCGTAGCCGGCAGGTGATTTTTGCGTGATCGGCAGGTGGTTCTGGCGAGTCGAGCAGGTGGCTCCGGCGGGCTCGGCTGGTGCTTCCGGGGTCATTGGCACGGGGTTCTGGCATGTCTGAGAGGTGGTTCCTGCATGCCCGGTAAGTGATTTCGGAGTGTAAGACAGGTGGTTATGGCCTACCCGGCAGGTGATTTTTGCATGTCCGGCAGGTGTTTCTGGCGAGTGGAGCAGGTGGCTCCGGCATGCTCGGCAGGTGCTTCCGGCGTCTCCGGCACGTGGTTCTGGTGTGTCTGAGAGCTGGTTCCGGCATGTCCGGCAGATGATTCCGGAGTGTCCGCCAAGTGGTTCTGGCATACCCGGCTGGTGATTTGGGCCTGTCAGGTAGGTGGTTCCGGCGAGTCGAGCAGGTGGCTCCGGCGTGCTCGGCAGGTTGTTCGGACGGGTCTGGCAGGTGTTTTCCGTCTGTTCTGGGTGTGGTTCCAGCATCTCATGCACATGGTTCTGGCACGTCTGAGATGTGGTTCCGGCCGGCCCGACAGGTGTTTCCACAGTGTCCGCCAAGTGGTACTGGCGTAGTTGGCAGGTGATTTTGGCATGACCGGCAGGTGGTTCCAGCAAGCCCGGCAGGTGATTCCGAAGTGTTCCCCAACTGGTTGTGGCGTAGCCGGCAGGTGATTTTTGCGTGTCCGGCAGGTGGTTCCAGCGAGTCGAACAGGTGGCTCCGGCGTGCTCGGCAGGTGGTTCCGGTCTGTCCGGTAGGTGATTCCGGCGTGTCCGGCACGTGCTTCCGGCACGTCTGAGAGGTGGTTCCGGCATGCGCGACAGGTGATTTCGGAGTGTCCGCCAGGTGGTTCTGGCGTACCCGGCAGGTGATTTTGGCGCGTCCGGCAGGTGTTTCTGGTGAGTCGAGCAGGTGGCTCTGGCATGCTCGGCAGGTGCTTCCGGCATCTCCGGCACGTGGTTCTGGTGTGTCTGAGAGCTGGTTCCGGCATGTCCGGCAGATGATTCCGGAGTGTCCGCCAAGTGGTTCTGGCATACCCGGCTGGTGATTTGGGCATGTCAGGTAGGTGGTTCCGGCGAGTCGAGCAGGTGGCTCCGGCGTGCTCAGCAGGTTGTTCAGACGGGTCTGGCAGGTGTTTTCCGTCTGTTCGGGGTGTGGTTCCAGCATCTCATGCACATGGTTCTGGCACGTCTGAGATGTGGTTCCGGCCGGCCCGACAGGTGTTTCCACAGTGTCCGCCAAGTGGTACTGGCGTATTTGGCAGGTGATTTTGGCATGACCGGCAGGTGGTTCCAGCAAGCCCGGCAGGTGATTCCGAAGTGTTCCCCCACCGGTTGTGGCGTAGCCGGCAGGTGATTTTTGCGTGGCCGGCAGGTGGTTCTGGCGAGTCGAGCAGGTGGTTCCGGCGTGCTCGGCAGGTGCTTCCGGGGTCATTGGCACGTGGTTCTGGCATATCTGAGAGGTGGTTCCGGCATGCCCGGCAGGTGATTCCGGAGTGTTCGCCAAGTGTTTCCGGCGTAGCCGGCAGGTGATTTTTTCATGTCCAGCGGTCGTTCCGGCAGGTCGATCCGGTGGTTCCGGCGTGTCCGGCAGGTGGTTCCGGTCTGTCCGGCAGGTGGTTCTGTGGTGTCCGGCACGAGGTTCAGTCTGAGAGGCTGTGCTGGCATGCCCCTCACGTGATTCCGGCTTGTCCCCGAAGTGGTGCTGGTGTAGCGGGCAGGTGATTTTGGCGTGTCCGGCAGGTGGTTCAGGCGAGTTGAGCAGGTGGTTGCGACGTGCTCGGCAGGTGCTTCCGGCGTCTCCGGCACGTGTTTCTGGCACATCTGACTGGTGGTTCCGGCATGCCCAAAAGTTGATTCCGGTCTGTCCGGTAGGTGGTTCCGGCGTGCACGGCACGTGGTTCTGGTACGTCTCAGAGGTGGTTGCGTATGCCCAACAGGTGATTCCGGACTGTCCGCCACGTGCTTCTGGCACGTCTGAGAGGTGGTTCCAACATGCCCGGCAGGTCATTTCGGAGAGTCGTCCAAGTGGTTCTGGCGTAGCCCGCAGGTGATTTTGGCGTGTCCGGCAGGTGGTTCCGCCGTGCTCGGCAGGTGGTTCAGGCATGGCCGTCACGTGGTTCCAGTCTGTCCAGGACGTGTTTCCAGCTTCTCCGGCAGGTGGTTCTGGTACGTCTGAGAGGTGGTTCCGCCATGGCTGGCAGGTGATCCCGGACTGTCCCCCAGGTGTTTCTGGCATAGCCAGGCGTTGATATTGGCCTGTCTGGCAGGTGGTTCCAGCGAGTCGAACAGGTGGCTCCGGCGTTCTTGGCAGGTGGTTCCGGTCTGTCCGGTAGGTCATTCCGGCGTGTCCGGCACGTGCTTCCGGCACGTCTGAGAGGTGGTTCCGGCATGCGCGGCAGGTGATTCCGTAGTGTCCGCCAGGTGGTTCTGGCATACCCGGCAGGTGATTTTGGCGTGTGCGGCAGGTGTTTCTGGCGAGTCGAGCAGGTGGCTCCGGCATGCTCGGCAGGTGCTTCCGGCGTCTCCGGCACTTGGTTCTGGTGTGTCTGAGAGCTGTTTCCGGCATGTCCGGCAGATGATTCCGGGGTGTCCGCTAAGTGGTTCTGGCATACCCAGCAGGTGATTTTGGCGTGTCAGGGAGGTGGTACCGGTGAGTCGAGCAGGTGGTTCCGGCGTGCTCAGCAGGTGGTTCAGGCGGTTCTGGCAGGTGGTATCCGTCTGTTCGGGGTGTGGTTCCAGCATCTCATGAACACGTTTCTGGCACGTCTGAGATGTGGTTCCAGCCGGCCCGACAGGTGTTTCCGCAGTGTCCGCCAAGCGGTTCTGGCGTAGTTGGCAGGTGATTTTGGCATGACTGGCAGGTGGTTCCAGCAAGCCTTGCAGGTGATTCCAAAGTTTTCACCAACTGGTTGTGGCGTAGCCGGCAGGTGATTTTTGCGTGATCGGCAGGTGGTTCTGGCGAGTCGAGCAGGTGGTTCCGGCGTGCTCGGCTGGTGCTTCCGGGGTCATTGGCACGGGGTCCTGGCATGTCTGAGAGGTGGTTCCTGCATGCCCGGTAAGTGATTTCGGAGTGTCCGACAGGTGGTTATGGCGTACCCGGCAGGTGATTTTTGCATGTCCGGCAGGTGTTTCTGGCGAGTGGAGCAGGTGGCTCCGGCATGCTCGGCAGGTGCTTCCGGCGTCTCCGGCACGTGGTTCTGGTGTGTCTGAGTGCTGGTTCCGGCATGTCCGGCAGATGATTCCGGAGTGTCCGCCAAGTGGTTCTGGCATACCCGGCTGGTGATTTTGGCATGTCAGGTAGGTGGTTCCGGCGAGTCGAGCAGGTGGCTCCGGCGTGCTCAGCAGGTTGTTCAGACGGGTCTGGCAGGTGTTTTCCGTCTGTTCGGGGTGTGGTTCCAGCATCTCATGCACATGGTTCTGGCACGTCTGAGATGTGGTTCCGGCCGGCCCGACAGGTGTTTCCACAGTGTCCGCCAAGTGGTACTGGCGTATTTGGCAGGTGATTTTGGCATGACCGGCAGGTGGTTCCAGCAAGCCCGGCAGGTGATTCCGAAGTGTTCCCCCACCGGTTGTGGCGTAGCCGGCAGGTGATTTTTGCGTGGCCGGCAGGTGGTTCTGGCGAGTCGAGCAGGTGGTTCCGGCGTGCTCGGCAGGTGCTTCCGGGGTCATTGGCACGTGGTTCTGGCATATCTGAGAGGTGGTTCCGGCATGCCCGGCAGGTGATTCCGGAGTGTTCGCCAAGTGTTTCCGGCGTAGCCGGCAGGTGATTTTTGCATGTCCAGCGGTCGTTCCGGCAGGTCGATCCGGTGGTTCCGGCGTGTCCGGCAGGTGGTTCCGGTCTGTCCGGCAGGTGGTTCTGTGGTGTCCGGCACGAGGTTCAGTCTGAGAGGCTGTGCCGGCATGCCCCTCACGTGATTCCGGCTTGTCCCCGAAGTGGTGCTGGTGTAGCGGGCAGGTGATTTTGGCGTGTCCGGCAGGTGGTTCAGGCGAGTTGAGCAGGTGGTTGCGACGTGCTCGGCAGGTGCTTCCGGCGTCTCCGGCACGTGTTTCTGGCACATCTGACTGGTGGTTCCGGCATGCCCAAAAGTTGATTCCGGTCTGTCCGGTAGGTGGTTCCGGCGTGCACGGCACGTGGTTCTGGTACGTCACAGAGGTGGTTGCGTATGCCCAACAGGTGATTCCGGACTGTCCGCCACGTGCTTCTGGCACGTCTGATAGGTGGTTCCAACATGCCCGGCAGGTCATTTCGGAGAGTCGTCCAAGTGGTTCTGGCGTAGCCCGCAGGTGATTTTGGCGTGTCCGGCAGGTGGTTCCGCTGTGCTCGGCAGGTGGTTCAGGCATGGCCGTCACGTGGTTCCAGTCTGTCCAGGACGTGTTTCCAGCTTCTCCGGCAGGTGGTTCTGGTACGTCTGAGAGGTGGTTCCGCCATGGCTGGCAGGTGATCCCGGACTGTCCCCCAGGTGTTTCTGGCATAGCCAGCCGTTGATATTGGCCTGTCCGGCAGGTGGTTCCAGCGAGTCGAACAGGTGGCTCCGGCGTTCTTGGCAGGTGGTTCCGGTCTGTCCGGTAGGTGTTTCCGGCGTGTCTGGCACGTGCTTCCGGCACGTCTGAGAGGTGGTTCCGGCATGCGCGGCAGGTGGTTCAGGCGGTTCTGGCAGGTGGTATCCGTCTGTTCGGGGTGTGGTTTCAGCGTCTCATGAACACGTTTCTGGCACGTCTGAGATGTGGTTCCAGCCGGCCCGACAGGTGTTTCCGCAGTGTCCGCCAAGCGGTTCTGGCGTAGTTGGCAGGTGATTTTGGCATGACTGGCAGGCGGTTCCAGCAAGCCTGGCAGGTGATTCCAAAGTGTTCACCAACTGGTTGTGGCGTAGCCGGCAGGTGATTTTTGCGTGATCGGCAGGTGGTTCTGGCGAGTCGAGCAGGTGGTTCCGGCGTGCTCGGCTGGTGCTTCCGGGGTCATTGGCACGGGGTTCTGGCATGTCTGAGAGGTGGTTCCTGCATGCCCGGCAAGTGATTCCGGAGTGTTCGCCAAGTGGTTCTGGCATAGTCGGCAG
Organism: Equus caballus; assembly: GCF_041296265.1. NCBI lineage: Eukaryota > Metazoa > Chordata > Mammalia > Perissodactyla > Equidae > Equus > Equus caballus. The sequence continues at coordinate 2,868,502 of NC_091698.1, read as the reverse complement.
GTGATTTTGGCATGTCCGGCAGGTGGTTCAGGCGAGTTGAGCAGGTGGTTCCAACGTGCTTGGCAGGTGCTTCCGGCGTCTCCGGCACGTGTTTCTGGCACATCTGACAGGTGGTTCCGGCATGCCCGAAAGTTGATTCCGGTCTGTCCGGTAGGTGGTTCCAGCCTGCACGGCATGTGGTTCTGGTACGTCTCAGAGGTGGTTGCGCATGCCCAACAGGTGATTCCGGACTGTCCGCCACATGGTTCTGGCACGTCTGAGAGGTGGTTCCGGCATGCCCGGCAGGTCATCCCAGAGAGTCCTCCAAGTGGTTCTGGCATAACACGCAGGTGATTTTGGCGTGTCTGGCAGGTTGTTCCGTTGTGCTTGGCAGGTGGTTCAGGCTTGGCCGGCAGGTGGTTCCAGACTGTCCAGGACGTGTTTCCAGCTTCTCCGGCAGGTGGTTCTGGTACGTCTGAGAGGTGGTTCCGCCATGGCTGGCAGGTGATTCCGGACCGTCCCCCAGGTGGTTCTGGCATAGCCAGCATTTGATATGGGCCTGTCCGGCAGGTGGTTCCAGCGAGTCGAACAGGTGGCTCCGGCGTGCTCGGCAGGTGGTTCCGTTCTGTCCGGTTGGTGATTCCGGCGTGTCCGGCACGTGCTTCCGGCACGTCTGAGAGGTGGTTCCGGCATGCGCGACAGGTGGTTTCGGAGTGTCCGCCAGGTGCTTCTGGCGTACCCGGCAGGTGATTTTGGCGTGTCCGGCAGGTGTTTCTGGCGAGTCGAGCAGGTGGCTCCGGCATGCTCGGCAGGTGCTTCCGGCGTCTCCGGCACGTGGTTCTGGTGTGTCTGAGAGCTGGTTCCGGCATGTCTGGCAGATGATTACGGAGTGTCCGCCAAGTGGTTCTGGCATACCCGGCTGGTGATTTGGGCCTGTCAGGTAGGTGGTTCCGGCGAGTCGAGCAGGTGGCTCCGGCGTGCTCGGCAGGTTGTTCAGACGGGTCTGGCAGGTGTTTTCCGTCTGTTCTGGGTGTGGTTCCAGCATCTCATGCACATGGTTCTGGCACGTCTGAGATGTGGTTCCGGCCGGCCCGACAGGTGTTTCCACAGTGTCCGCCAAGTGGTACTGGCGTAGTTGGCAGGTGATTTTGGCATGACCGGCAGGTGGTTCCAGCAAGCCCGGCAGGTGATTCCGAAGTGTTCCCCAACTGGTTGTGGCGTAGCCGGCAGGTGATTTTTGCGTGTCCGGCAGGTGGTTCTGGCGAGTCGAGCAGGTGGTTCCGGCGTGCTCGGCAGGTGCTTCCGGGGTCATTGGCACGTGGTTCTGGCATATCTGAGAGGTGGTTCCGGCATGCCCGGCAGGTGATTCCGGAGTGTTCGCCAAGTGTTTCCGGAGTAGCCGGCAGGTGATTTTGCATGTCCAGCGGTCGTTCCGGCGGGTCGAGGCGGTGGTTCCGGCGTGTCCGGCAGGTGGTTCCGGTCTGTCCGGCAGGTGGTTCTGTGGTGTCCGGCACGAGGTTCAGTCTGAGAGGCTGTGCCGGCATGCCCCTCACGTGATTCCGGCTTGTCCCCGAAGTGGTGCTGGTGTAGCGGGCAGGTGATTTTGGCGTGTCCGGCAGGTGGTTCAGGCGAGTTGAGCAGGTGGTTGCGACGTGCTCGGCAGGTGCTTCCGGCGTCTCCGGCACGTGTTTCTGGCACATCTGACTGGTGGTTCCGGCATGCCCGAAAGGTGATTCCGGTCTGTCCGGTAGGTGGTTCCAGCCTGCACGGCATGTGGTTCTGGTACGTCTCAGAGGTGGTTGCGCATGCCCAACAGGTGATTCCGGACTGTCCGCCACATGGTTCTGGCACGTCTGAGAGGTGGTTCCGGCATGCCCGGCAGGTCATCCCAGAGAGTCCTCCAAGTGGTTCTGGCATAACACGCAGGTGATTTTGGCGTGTCAGGCAGGTTGTTCCGTTGTGCTTGGCAGGTGGTTCAGGCATGGCCGGCAGGTGGTTCCCGACTGTCCAGGACGTGTTTCCAGCTTCTCCGGCAGGTGGTTCTGGTACGTCTGAGAGGTGGTTCCGCCATGGCTGGCAGGTGATTCCGGACCGTCCCCCAGGTGGTTCTGGCATAGCCAGCAGTTGATATTGGCCTGTCCGGCAGGTGGTTCCAGCGAGTCGAACAGGTGGCTCCGGCGTACTCGGCAGGTGGTTCCGGTCTGTCCGGTAGGTCATTCCGGCGTGTCCGGCACGTGCTTCCTGCACGTCTGAGATGTGGTTCCGGCATGCGCGACAGGTGGTTTCGGAGGGTCCGCCAGGTGGTTCTGGCGTACCCGGCAGGTGATTTTGGCGTGTGCGGCAGGTGTTTCTGGCGAGTCGAGCAGGTGGCTCCGGCATGCTCGGCAGGTGCTTCCGGCGTCTCCGGCACTTGGTTCTGGTGTGTCTGAGAGCTGGTTCCGGCATGTCCGGCAGATGATTCCGGAGTGTCCGCCAAGTGGTTCTCGCATACCCAGCAGGTGATTTTGGCGTGTCAGGGAGGTGGTACCGGTGAGTCGAGCAGGTGGTTCCGGCGTGCTCAGCAGGTGGTTCAGGCGGTTCTGGCAGGTGGTATCCGTCTGTTCGGGGTGTGGTTCCAGCATCTCATGAACACGTTTCTGGCAAGTCTGAGATGTGGTTCCAGCCGGCCCGACAGGTGTTTCCGCAGTGTCCGCCAAGCGGTTCTGGCGTAGTTGGCAGGTGATTTTGGCATGACTGGCAGGTGGTTCCAGCAAGCCTGGCAGGTGATTCCAAAGTGTTCACCAACTGGTTGTGGCGTAGCCGGCAGGTGATTTTTGCGTGATCGGCAGGTGGTTCTGGCGAGTCGAGCAGGTGGTTCCGGCGTGCTCGGCTGGTGCTTCCGGGGTCATTGGCACGGGGTTCTGGCATGTCTGAGAGGTGGTTCCTGCATGCCCGGCAAGTGATTCCGGAGTGTTCGCCAAGTGGTTCTGGCATAGTCGGCAGGTGATTTTGGCATGTCCGGCAGGTGGTTCAGGCGAGTTGAGCAGGTGGTTCCAACGTGCTTGGCAGGTGCTTCCGGCGTCTCCGGCACGTGTTTCTGGCACATCTGACAGGTGGTTCCGGCATGCCCGAAAGGTGATTCCGGTCTGTCCGGTAGGTGGTTCCAGCCGGCACGGCATGTGGTTCTGGTACGTCTCAGAGGTGGTTGCGCATGCCCAACAGGTGATTCCGGACTGTCCGCCACATGGTTCTGGCACGTCTGAGAGGTGGTTCCGGCATGCCCGGCAGGTCATCCCAGAGAGTCCTCCAAGTGGTTCTGGCATAACACGCAGGTGATTTTGGCGTGTCAGGCAGGTTGTTCCGTTGTGCTTGGCATGTGGTTCAGGCTTGGCCGGCAGGTGGTTCCAGACTGTCCAGGACGTGTTTCCAGCTTCTCCGGCAGGTGGTTCTGGTACGTCTGAGAGGTGGTTCCGCCATGGCTGGCAGGTGATTCCGGACCGTCCCCCAGGTGGTTCTGGCATAGCCAGCAGTTGATATTGGCCTGTCCGGCAGGTGGTTCCAGCGAGTCGAACAGGTGGCTCCGGCGTACTCGGCAGGTGGTTGCGGTGTGTCCGGTAGGTCATTCCGGCGTGTCCGGCACGTGCTTCCTGCACGTCTGAGAGGTGGTTCCGGCATGCGCGACAGGTGGTTTCGGAGTGTCCGCCAGGTGGTTCTGGCGTACCCGGCAGGTGATTTTGGCGTGTCCGGCAGGTGTTTCTGGCGAGTCGAGCAGGTGGCTCCGGCATGCTCGGCAGGTGCTTCCGGCGTCTCCGGCACGTGGTTCTGGTGTGTCTGAGAGCTGGTTCCAGCATGTCCGGCAGATGATTCCGGAGTGTCCGCCAAGTGGTTCTGGCATACCCGGCTGGTGATTTGGGCATGTCAGGTAGGTGGCTCCGGCGTGCTCGGCAGGTTGTTCAGACGGGTCTGGCAGGTGTTTTCCGTCTGTTCGGGGTGTGGTTCCAGCATCTCATGCACATGGTTCTGGCACGTCTGAGATGTGGTTCCGGCCGGCCCGACAGGTGTTTCCACAGTGTCCGCCAAGTGCTACTGGCGTGGTTGGCAGGTGATTTTGGCATGACCGGCAGGTGGTTCCAGCAAGCCCGGCAGGTGATTCCGAAGTGTTCCCCAACTGGTTGTGGCGTAGCCGGCAGGTGATTTTTGCGTGTCCGGCAGGTGGTTCCGGCGTGCTCGGCAGGTGCTTCCGGGGTCATTGGCACGTGGTTCTGGCATATCTGAGAGGTGGTTCCGGCATGCCCGGCAGGTGATTCCGGAGTGTTCGCCAAGTGTTTCCGGCGTAGCCGGCAGGTGATTTTGCATGTCCAGCGGTCGTTCCGGCGGGTCGAGCCGGTGGTTCCGGCGTGTCCGGCAGGTGGTTCCGGTCTGTCCGGCAGGTGGTTCTGTGGTGTCCGGCACGAGGTTCAGTCTGAGAGGCTGTGCCGGCATGCCCCTCACGTGATTCCGGCTTGTCCCCGAAGTGGTGCTGGTGTAGCGGGCAGGTGATTTTGGCGTGTCCGGCAGGTGGTTCAGGCGAGTTGAGCAGGTGGTTGCGACGTGCTCGGCAGGTGCTTCCGGCGTCTCCGGCACGTGTTTCTGGCACATCTGACTGGTGGTTCCGGCATGCCCAAAAGTTGATTCCGGTCTGTCCGGTAGGTGGTTCCGGCGTGCACGGCACGTGGTTCTGGTACGTGTCAGAGGTGGTTGCGTATGCCCAACAGGTGATTCCGGACTGTCCGCCACGTGCTTCTGGCACGTCTGAGAGGTGGTTCCAACATGCCCGGCAGGTCATTTCGGAGAGTCGTCCAAGTGGTTCTGGCGTAGCCCGCAGGTGATTTTGGCGTGTCCGGCAGGTGGTTCCGCCGTGCTCGGCAGGTGGTTCAGGCATGGCCGTCACGTGGTTCCAGTCTGTCCAGGACGTGTTTCCAGCTTCTCCGGCAGGTGGTTCTGGTACGTCTGAGAGGTGGTTCCGCCATGGCTGGCAGGTGATCCCGGACTGTCCCCCAGGTGTTTCTGGCATAGCCAGCCGTTGATATTGGCCTGTCTGGCAGGTGGTTCCAGCGAGTCGAACAGGTGGCTCCGGCGTTCTTGGCAGGTGGTTCCGGTCTGTCCGGTAGGTCATTCCGGCGTGTCTGGCACGTGCTTCCGGCACGTCTGAGAGGTGGTTCCGGCATGCGCGGCAGGTGATTCCGTAGTGTCCGCCAGGTGGTTCTGGCATACCCGGCAGGTGATTTTGGCGTGTGCGGCAGGTGTTTCTGGCGAGTCGAGCAGGTGGCTCCGGCATGCTCGGCAGGTGCTTCCGGCGTCTCCGGCACTTGGTTCTGGTGTGTCTGAGAGCTGTTTCCGGCATGTCCGGCAGATGATTCCGGGGTGTCCGCTAAGTGGTTCTGGCATACCCAGCAGGTGATTTTGGCGTGTCAGGGAGGTGGTACCGGTGAGTCGAGCAGGTGGTTCCGGCGTGCTCAGCAGGTGGTTCAGGCGGTTCTGGCAGGTGGTATCCGTCTGTTCGGGGTGTGGTTCCAGCATCTCATGAACACGTTTCTGGCACGTCTGAGATGTGGTTCCAGCCGGCCCGACAGGTGTTTCCGCAGTGTCCGCCAAGCGGTTCTGGCGTAGTTGGCAGGTGATTTTGGCATGACTGGCAGGTGGCTCCAGCAAGCCTTGCAGGTGATTCCAAAGTTTTCACCAACTGGTTGTGGCGTAGCCGGCAGGTGATTTTTGCGTGATCGGCAGGTGGTTCTGGCGAGTCGAGCAGGTGGTTCCGGCGTGCTCGGCTGGTGCTTCCGGGGTCATTGGCACGGGGTCCTGGCATGTCTGAGAGGTGGTTCCTGCATGCCCGGTAAGTGATTTCGGAGTGTCCGACAGGTGGTTATGGCGTACCCGGCAGGTGATTTTTGCATGTCCGGCAGGTGTTTCTGGCGAGTGGAGCAGGTGGCTCCGGCATGCTCGGCAGGTGCTTCCGGCGTCTCCGGCACGTGGTTCTGGTGTGTCTGAGTGCTGGTTCCGGCATGTCCGGCAGATGATTCCGGAGTGTCCGCCAAGTGGTTCTGGCATACCCGGCTGGTGATTTTGGCATGTCAGGTAGGTGGTTCCGGCGAGTCGAGCAGGTGGCTCCGGCGTGCTCAGCAGGTTGTTCAGACGGGTCTGGCAGGTGTTTTCCGTCTGTTCGGGGTGTGGTTCCAGCATCTCATGCACATGGTTCTGGCACGTCTGAGATGTGGTTCCGGCCGGCCCGACAGGTGTTTCCACAGTGTCCGCCAAGTGGTACTGGCGTATTTGGCAGGTGATTTTGGCATGACCGGCAGGTGGTTCCAGCAAGCCCGGCAGGTGATTCCGAAGTGTTCCCCCACCGGTTGTGGCGTAGCCGGCAGGTGATTTTTGCGTGGCCGGCAGGTGGTTCTGGCGAGTCGAGCAGGTGGTTCCGGCGTGCTCGGCAGGTGCTTCCGGGTTCATTGGCACGTGGTTCTGGCATATCTGAGAGGTGGTTCCGGCATGCCCGGCAGGTGATTCCGGAGTGTTCGCCAAGAGTTTCCGGCGTAGCCGGCAGGTGATTTTTGCATGTCCAGCGGTCGTTCCGGCAGGTCGATCCGGTGGTTCCGGCGTGTCCGGCAGGTGGTTCCGGTCTGTCCGGCAGGTGGTTCTGTGGTGTCCGGCACGAGGTTCAGTCTGAGAGGCTGTGCCGGCATGCCCCTCACGTGATTCCGGCTTGTCCCCGAAGTGGTGCTGGTGTAGCGGGCAGGTGATTTTGGCGTGTCCGGCAGGTGGTTCAGGCGAGTTGAGCAGGTGGTTGCGACGTGCTCGGCAGGTGCTTCCGGCGTCTCCGGCACGTGTTTCTGGCACATCTGACTGGTGGTTCCGGCATGCCCAAAAGTTGATTCCGGTCTGTCCGGTAGGTGGTTCCGGCGTGCACGGCACGTGGTTCTGGTACGTCACAGAGGTGGTTGCGTATGCCCAACAGGTGATTCCGGACTGTCCGCCACGTGCTTCTGGCACGTCTGATAGGTGGTTCCAACATGCCCGGCAGGTCATTTCGGAGAGTCGTCCAAGTGGTTCTGGCGTAGCCCGCAGGTGATTTTGGCGTGTCCGGCAGGTGGTTCCGCTGTGCTCGGCAGGTGGTTCAGGCATGGCCGTCACGTGGTTCCAGTCTGTCCAGGACGTGTTTCCAGCTTCTCCGGCAGGTGGTTCTGGTACGTCTGAGAGGTGGTTCCGCCATGGCTGGCAGGTGATCCCGGACTGTCCCTCAGGTGTTTCTGGCATAGCCAGCCGTTGATATTGGCCTGTCCGGCAGGTGGTTCCAGCGAGTCGAACAGGTGGCTCCGGCGTTCTTGGCAGGTGGTTCCGGTCTGTCCGGTAGGTGTTTCCGGCGTGTCTGGCACGTGCTTCCGGCACGTCTGAGAGGTGGTTCCGGCATGCGCGGCAGGTGGTTCAGGCGGTTCTGGCAGGTGGTATCCGTCTGTTCGGGGTGTGGTTTCAGCGTCTCATGAACACGTTTCTGGCACGTCTGAGATGTGGTTCCAGCCGGCCCGACAGGTGTTTCCGCAGTGTCCGCCAAGCAGTTCTGGCGTAGTTGGCAGGTGATTTTGGCATGACTGGCAGGTGGTTCCAGCAAGCCTTGCAGGTGATTCCAAAGTGTTCACCAACTGGTTGTGGCGTAGCCGGCAGGTGATTTTTGCGTGATCGGCAGGTGGTTCTGGCGAGTCGAGCAGGTGGCTCCGGCGTGCTCGGCTGGTGCTTCCGGGGTCATTGGCACGGGGTTCTGGCATGTCTGAGAGGTGGTTCCTGCATGCCCGGCAAGTGATTCCGGAGTGTTCGCCAAGTGGTTCTGGCATAGTCGGCAGGTGATTTTGGCATGTCCGGCAGGTGGTTCAGGCGAGTTGAGCAGGTGGTTCGAACGTGCTTGGCAGGTGCTTCCGGCGTCTCCGGCACGTGTTTCTGGCACATCTGACAGGTGGTTCCGGCATGCCCGAAAGGTGATTCCGGTCTGTCCGGTAGGTGGTTCCAGCCTGCACGGCATGTGGTTCTGGTACGTCTCAGAGGTGGTTGCGCATGCCCAACAGGTGATTCCGGACTGTCCGCCACATGGTTCTGGCACGTCTGAGAGGTGGTTCCGGCATGCCCGGCAGGTCATCGCAGAGAGTCCTCCAAGTGGTTCTGGCACAACACGCAGGTGATTTTGGCGTGTCTGGCAGGTTGTTCCGCTGTGCTTGGCAGGTGGTTCAGGCTTGGCCGGCAGGTGGTTCCAGACTGTCCAGGACGTGTTTCCAGCTTCTCCAGCAGGTGGTTCTGGTACGTCTGAGAGGTGGTTCCGCCATGGCTGGCAGGTGATTCAAGACCGTCCCCCAGGTGGTTCTGGCATAGCCAGCAGTTGATATTGGCCTGTCTGGCAGGTGGTTCCAGCGAGTCGAACAGGTGGCTCCGGCGTTCTTGGCAGGTGGTTCCGGTCTGTCCGGTAGGTGATTCCGGCGTGTCCGGCACGTGCTTCCGGCACGTCTGAGAGGTGGTTCCGGCATGCACGACAGGTGATTCCGTAGTGTCCGCCAGGTGGTTCTGGCGTACCCGGCAGGTGATTTTATCGTGTCCGGCAGGTGTTTCTGGCGAGTCGAGCATGTGGCTCCGGCATGCTCGGCAGGTGCTTCCGGCGTCTCCGGCATGTGGTTCTGGTGTGTCTGAGAGCTGGTTCCGGCATGTCCGGCAGGTGATTCCGGAGTGTCCGCCAAGTGGTTTTGGCATACCCGGCTGGTGATTTTGTCATGTCAGGTAGGTGGTTCCGGCGAGTCGAGCAGGTGGCTCCGGCGTGCTTTGCAGGTTGTTCACACGGGTCTGGCAGGTGTTTTCCGTCTGTTCGGGGTGTGGTTCCAGCATCTCATGCACATGGTTCTGGCACGTCTGAGATGTGGTTCCGGCCGGCCCGACAGGTGTTTCCACAGTGTCTGCCAAGTGGTACTGGCGTAGTTGGCAGGTGATTTTGGCATGACCGGCAGGTGGTTCCAGCTAGCCCGGCGGGTGATTCCGAAGTGTTCCCCCACCGGTTGTGGCGTAGGGGGCAGGTGATTTTTGCGTGTCCGGCAGGTGGTTCTGGCGAGTCTAGCAGGTGGTTCCGGCGTGCTCGGCAGGTGCTTCCGGGGTCATTGGCACGTGGTTCTGGCATATCTGAGAGGTGGTTCCGGCATGCCCGGCAGGTGATTCCGGAGTGTTCGCCAAGTGTTTCCGGCGTAGCCGGCAGGTGATTTTTGCATGTCTAGCGGTCGTTCCGGCGGGTCGAGCCGGTGGTTCCGGCGTGTCCGGCAGGTGGTTCCGGTCTGTCCGGCAGGTGGTTCTGTGGTGTCCGGCACGAGGTTCAGTCTGAGAGGCTGTGCCGGCATGCCCCTCACGTGATTCCGGCTTGTCCCCGAAGTGGTGCTGGTGTAGCGGGCAGGTGATTTTGGCGTGTCCGGCAGGTGGTTCAGGCGAGTTGAGCAGGTGGTTGCGACGTGCTCGGCAGGTGCTTCCGGCGTCTCCGGCACGTGTTTCTGGCACATCTGACTGGTGGTTCCGGCATGCCCTAAAGTTGATTCCGGTCTGTCCGGTAGGTGGTTCCGGCGTGCACGGCACGTCGTTGTGGTACGTCTCAGAGGTGGTTGCGTATGCCCAACAGGTGATTCCGGACTGTCCGCAACGTGCTTCTGGCACGTCTGAGAGGTGGTTCCAACATGCCCGGCAGGTCATTTCGGAGAGTCGTCCAAGTGGTTCTGGCGTAGCCCGCAGGTGATTTTGGCGTGTCCGGCAGGTGGTTCCGCCGTGCTCGGCAGGTGGTTCAGGCATGGCCGTCACGTGGTTCCAGTCTGTCCAGGACGTGTTTCCAGCTTCTCCGGCAGGTGGTTCTGGTACGTCTGAGAGGTGGTTCCGCCATGGCTGGCAGGTGATCCCGGACTGTCCCCCAGGTGGTTCTGGCATAGCCAGCCGTTGATATTGGCCTGTCCGGCAGGTGGTTCCAGCGAGTCGAACAGGTGGCTCCGGCGTTCTTGGCAGGTGGTTCCGGTCTGTCCGGTAGGTGTTTCCGGCGTGTCTGGCACGTGCTTCCGGCACGTCTGAGAGGTGGTTCCGGCATGCGCGGCAGGTGGTTCAGGCGGTTCTGGCAGGTGGTATCCGTCTGTTCGGGGTGTGGTTCCAGCATCTCATGAACACGTTTCTGGCAAGTCTGAGATGTGGTTCCAGCCGGCCCGACAGGTGTTTCCGCAGTGTCCGCCAAGCGGTTCTGGCGTAGTTGGCAGGTGATTTTGGCATGACTGGCAGGCGGTTCCAGCAAGCCTGGCAGGTGATTCCAAAGTGTTCACCAACTGGTTGTGGCGTAGCCGGCAGGTGATTTTTGCGTGATCGGCAGGTGGTTCTGGCGAGTCGAGCAGGTGGTTCCGGCGTGCTCGGCTGGTGCTTCCGGGGTCATTGGCACGGGGTTCTGGCATGTCTGAGAGGTGGTTCCTGCATGCCCGGCAAGTGATTCCGGAGTGTTCGCCAAGTGGTTCTGGCATAGTCGGCAGGTGATTTTGGCATGTCCGGCAGGTGGTTCAGGCGAGTTGAGCAGGTGGTTCCAACGTGCTTGGCAGGTGCTTCCGGCGTCTCCGGCACGTGTTTCTGGCACATCTGACAGGTGGTTCCGGCATGCCCGAAAGTTGATTCCGGTCTGTCCGGTAGGTGGTTCCAGCCTGCACGGCATGTGGTTCTGGTACGTCTCAGAGGTGGTTGCGCATGCCCAACAGGTGATTCCGGACTGTCCGCCACATGGTTCTGGCACGTCTGAGAGGTGGTTCCGGCATGCCCGGCAGGTCATCCCAGAGAGTCCTCCAAGTGGTTCTGGCATAACACGCAGGTGATTTTGGCGTGTCTGGCAGGTTGTTCCGTTGTGCTTGGCAGGTGGTTCAGGCTTGGCCGGCAGGTGGTTCCAGACTGTCCAGGACGTGTTTCCAGCTTCTCCGGCAGGTGGTTCTGGTACGTCTGAGAGGTGGTTCCGCCATGGCTGGCAGGTGATTCCGGACCGTCCCCCAGGTGGTTCTGGCATAGCCAGCATTTGATATGGGCCTGTCCGGCAGGTGGTTCCAGCGAGTCGAACAGGTGGCTCCGGCGTGCTCGGCAGGTGGTTCCGTTCTGTCCGGTTGGTGATTCCGGCGTGTCCGGCACGTGCTTCCGGCACGTCTGAGAGGTGGTTCCGGCATGCGCGACAGGTGGTTTCGGAGTGTCCGCCAGGTGCTTCTGGCGTACCCGGCAGGTGATTTTGGCGTGTCCGGCAGGTGTTTCTGGCGAGTCGAGCAGGTGGCTCCGGCATGCTCGGCAGGTGCTTCCGGCGTCTCCGGCACGTGGTTCTGGTGTGTCTGAGAGCTGGTTCCGGCATGTCCGGCAGATGATTACGGAGTGTCCGCCAAGTGGTTCTGGCATACCCGGCTGGTGATTTGGGCCTGTCAGGTAGGTGGTTCCGGCGAGTCGAGCAGGTGGCTCCGGCGTGCTCGGCAGGTTGTTCAGACGGGTCTGGCAGGTGTTTTCCGTCTGTTCTGGGTGTGGTTCCAGCATCTCATGCACATGGTTCTGGCACGTCTGAGATGTGGTTCCGGCCGGCCCGACAGGTGTTTCCACAGTGTCCGCCAAGTGGTACTGGCGTAGTTGGCAGGTGATTTTGGCATGACCGGCAGGTGGTTCCAGCAAGCCCGGCAGGTGATTCCGAAGTGTTCCCCAACTGGTTGTGGCGTAGCCGGCAGGTGATTTTTGCGTGTCCGGCAGGTGGTTCTGGCGAGTCGAGCAGGTGGTTCCGGCGTGCTCGGCAGGTGCTTCCGGGGTCATTGGCACGTGGTTCTGGCATATCTGAGAGGTGGTTCCGGCATGCCCGGCAGGTGATTCCGGAGTGTTCGCCAAGTGTTTCCGGAGTAGCCGGCAGGTGATTTTGCATGTCCAGCGGTCGTTCCGGCGGGTCGAGGCGGTGGTTCCGGCGTGTCCGGCAGGTGGTTCCGGTCTGTCCGGCAGGTGGTTCTGTGGTGTCCGGCACGAGGTTCAGTCTGAGAGGCTGTGCCGGCATGCCCCTCACGTGATTCCGGCTTGTCCCCGAAGTGGTGCTGGTGTAGCGGGCAGGTGATTTTGGCGTGTCGGGCAGGTGGTTCAGGCGAGTTGAGCAGGTGGTTGCGACGTGCTCGGCAGGTGCTTCCGGCGTCTCCGGCACGTGTTTCTGGCACATCTGACTGGTGGTTCCGGCATGCCCGAAAGGTGATTCCGGTCTGTCCGGTAGGTGGTTCCAGCCTGCACGGCATGTGGTTCTGGTACGTCTCAGAGGTGGTTGCGCATGCCCAACAGGTGATTCCGGACTGTCCGCCACATGGTTCTGGCACGTCTGAGAGGTGGTTCCGGCATGCCCGGCAGGTCATCCCAGAGAGTCCTCCAAGTGGTTCTGGCATAACACGCAGGTGATTTTGGCGTGTCAGGCAGGTTGTTCCGTTGTGCTTGGCAGGTGGTTCAGGCATGGCCGGCAGGTGGTTCCCGACTGTCCAGGACGTGTTTCCAGCTTCTCCGGCAGGTGGTTCTGGTACGTCTGAGAGGTGGTTCCGCCATGGCTGGCAGGTGATTCCGGACCGTCCCCCAGGTGGTTCTGGCATAGCCAGCAGTTGATATTGGCCTGTCCGGCAGGTGGTTCCAGCGAGTCGAACAGGTGGCTCCGGCGTACTCGGCAGGTGGTTCCGGTCTGTCCGGTAGGTCATTCCGGCGTGTCCGGCACGTGCTTCCTGCACGTCTGAGATGTGGTTCCGGCATGCGCGACAGGTGGTTTCGGAGTGTCCGCCAGGTGGTTCTGGCGTACCCGGCAGGTGATTTTGGCGTGTGCGGCAGGTGTTTCTGGCGAGTCGAGCAGGTGGCTCCGGCATGCTCGGCAGGTGCTTCCGGCGTCTCCGGCACTTGGTTCTGGTGTGTCTGAGAGCTGGTTCCGGCATGTCCGGCAGATGATTCCGGAGTGTCCGCCAAGTGGTTCTCGCATACCCAGCAGGTGATTTTGGCGTGTCAGGGAGGTGGTACCGGTGAGTCGAGCAGGTGGTTCCGGCGTGCTCAGCAGGTGGTTCAGGCGGTTCTGGCAGGTGGTATCCGTCTGTTCGGGGTGTGGTTCCAGCATCTCATGAACACGTTTCTGGCAAGTCTGAGATGTGGTTCCAGCCGGCCCGACAGGTGTTTCCGCAGTGTCCGCCAAGCGGTTCTGGCGTAGTTGGCAGGTGATTTTGGCATGACTGGCAGGTGGTTCCAGCAAGCCTGGCAGGTGATTCCAAAGTGTTCACCAACTGGTTGTGGCGTAGCCGGCAGGTGATTTTTGCGTGATCGGCAGGTGGTTCAGGCGAGTTGAGCAGGTGGTTCCAACGTGCTTGGAAGGTGCTTCCGGCGTCTCCGGCACGTGTTTCTGGCACATCTGATACGTGGTTCCGGCATGCCCGAAAGGTGATTCCGGTCTGTCCGGTAGGTGGTTCCAGCCAGCACGGCATGTGGTTCTGGTACGTCTCAGAGGTGGTTGCGCATGCCCAACAGGTGATTCCAGACTGTCCGCCACATGGTTCTGGCACGTCTGAGAGGTGGTTCCGGCATGCCCGGCAGGTCATCCCAGAGAGTCCTCCAAGTGGTTCTGGCATAACACGCAGGTGATTTTGGCGTGTCCAGCAGGTGGTTCCGGCGAGTCGAGCCGAAGGATCCAGCATGTCCGGCAGGTGGTTCCGGCATGCCCGGCAGTTGATTCCAGAGTGTCCGGCATGTGGTTCTGGCACCTCTGAGAAGTGGTTCCGGCATGCCCTGCAGGTGATGCTGGAGTCTCCGGCATTTGGTTCTGGCACCTCGGAGAGGTGGTTCCGGAATGCCTTGCATGTGATTCCGGAGTGTCTACCGAGTGGTTCTGGCGTAGCCGGCAGTTGATTTTGGCGTGTCCAGTAGGTGGTTCTGGCGAGTGGATCAGCTGGTTCCGGCATACTCGGCACGTGGTACCGGCGTGTCCAGAACATGGTTCTGGCAAGTCTGAGAGGTGGTTCTGGCACGCCCGACAGGTGATTCCGGAGCGTCCGCCAAGTGTTTCTGGCGTACCCGGCAGGTGATTTTGGCATGTCCGACAGGTGTTTCCTGCGAGTCGAGCAGGTGGCTCAGGCATGCTCAGCTGGTGCTTCCGGCGTCTCTGGCACGTGGTTCTGGTGTGTCTGAGAGCTGGTTCTGGCATGTCCGGCAGATGATTCCGGAGTGTCCACCAAGTGGTTCTGGTAGACCTGGCAGGTGACTTTGGCGTGTCAGGAAGGTGGTTCCGGCTAGTTGAGCAGGTGGATCAGGCGTGCTCGCCAGGGGGTTCAGGCGGGTCTGGCAGGTGGTTTCGGTCTGTTCGGGGAGTGGTTCCGGCATCTCAGGCACATGGTTCTGGCACGTTTGAGAGGTGGTTATGGCCGGCCCGACAGGTGTTTCCGGAGTGTCCGCCAAGTGGTTCTGGCGTAGCTGAAAGGTGATGTTGGCGTGACCGGCAGGTTGTTCCAGCCAGCCCGGCAGGTGATTCCGGAGTGTCTGCCGAGTGGTTCTGGCGTAGCTGGCAGGTGATTTTGGCGTGTCCAGCAGGTGGTTTTGGCGAGTCGAGCAGGTGGTTCTGGCGTGCTCGGCAGGTGCTTCCGGTGTCATTGGCATGTGGTTCCGGCATGTCTGAGAGGTGGTTCCGCCATGCCCGGCAGGTGATTCCGAAGAGTTCACCAAATGGTTGTGGCGTAGCCGGCAGGTGATTTTGGCGTGTCCAGCAGGTGGTTTTGGCGAGTCGATTAGGTGGTTCCGGCGTGTCCGGCAGGTGTTCCGGGTCTGTCCGGCAGGTGGTTCTGGCGTGTCCGGCATGAGGTTCTGGCACGTCTGAGAGTTGGTTCCGGCTTGCCCGACAGGTGATTCCGGAGTGTCCGCCACGTGGTTCTGGCGTACCCGGCAGGTGATTTTGGCGTGTGCAGCAGGTGGTTCCGGCGAGTTCGGCAGGTGGTACCGGCGTGTCCGGAACATGGTTCTGGCACGTCTGAGAGATGGTTCCGGCATGCCCGGCAGGTGATTCCGGCGTGTCCGGCACATGGTTCTGGCACGTATGAGAGGTGGTTCCGGCATGCCCGGCAGGTGATCCCGGAGAGTCCTCCAAGTGGTTCTGGCGTACCCCGCAGTTGTTTCTGGTGTGTCCATCAGGTGGCTTTGTTGAGTCGAGCAGGTAGTTCCGGAGTGCTCGGAAGGTGGTTCCAGCAGGTCCGGCAGGTGTTTGCCGTCTGTCCATGACTTGGTTCTGGCATGCCCGCAGGTGATTCTGGAGTGTCCACCAAGTGGGTTTGGCGTAGCCGGCATATGATTTTGGCCTTTGAGGCAGGTGGTCCCGGCATGTCCAGCAGGTGGTTCCGGCGAGCTCGGCAGGTGCTTCCGGTCTCTCTGGCACGTGGTTGTGGCACGTCTGAGAGATGGTTCCGGCATGCCTGGCAGGTGATTCCAGAGTGTATGGCATGTGGTTCTGGCACCTCTGAGACGTGGATCCGGAATGCCTGGCATGTGATTCTGGAGGTCTGCCGATGGTTCTGGCATAGCCGGCAGTTGATTTTGGCCTGTCCAGTAGGTGGTTCTGGGGAGTGGATCAGCTGGTTCCGGCATACTCGGCGGTTGGTTCCGGCGTGTCCGGCACATGGTTCTGGCACGTATGAGAGGTGGTTCCGGCATGCCCGGCAGGTGATCCCGGAGAGTCCTCCAAGTGGTTCTGGCGTACCCCGCAGTTGTTTCTGGTGTGTCCATCAGGTGGCTTTGGTGAGTCGAGCAGGTAGTTCCGGAGTCCTCGGAAGGTGGTTCCAGCAGGTCCGGCAGGTGTTTGCCGTCTGTCCATGACTTGGTTCTGGCATGCCCGCAAGGTGATTCTGGAGTGTCCACCAAGTGGGTTTGGCGTAGCCGGCATATCATTTTGGCCTTTGAGGCAGGCGGTCCCGGCATGTCCAGCAGGTGGTTCCGGCGAGCTCGGCAGGTGCTTCCGGTCTCCCTGGCACGTGGTTGTGGCACGTCTGAGAGATGGTTCCGGCATGCCCGGCAGGTGATTCCGGAGTGTCCGGCATGTGGTTCTCTCACCTTTGAGAGGTGGTTCCGGCATGCCCGGCAGGTGATTTCGGAGTGTTCGCCAAGTGGTTCTGGCGTAGCCGGCAGGTGTTTTTGGCGTGTCCGGCAAGTGGTTCTGGGGAGTGGATCAGGCACTTCCGGCATTCTCGGAAGGTGCTTCCGCTGTCTCCGGCATGTGGTTGGGGCACCTCTGAGAGGTGGTTCCGGCTTGCCCGGCAGGTGATTCCGGAGTGTCCGACAAGTGGTTGTAGCGTAGCCGGGTGGTGATTCTGGCGTGTCCGGCAGGTGGTTCTGGCGAGTCAAGCAGGTGGTTCCGGCATGTCCGGCAGGTGGTTCCGGTCTGTCCTGGAGGTGGGTCCGGAGTGTCTGCCGAGCGGTTCTGGCGTAGCCGGCAGGTGACTTTGGCGTGTCCAGCAGGTGGTTCTGGGGAGTGGAGCAGGTGTTTCCGGCATACTCGGCAGGTGGTTCCGGCGTGTCCGGCAAATGGTTCTGGCACGTCTGAGAGGTGGTTCCGGCATGCCCGGCAGGTGATTCCAGAGTGTATGGCATGTGGTTCTGGCACCTCTGAGACGTGGATCCGGAATGCCTGGCATGTGATTCCGGAGTGTCTGCCGAGCGGTTCTGGCGTAGCCGGCAGGTGATTTTGGCGTGTCCAGCAGGTGGTTCTGGGGAGTGGAGCAGGTGTTTCCGGCATACTCGGCAGGTGGTTCCGGCGTGTCCGGCAAATGGTTCTGGCACGTCTGAGAGGTGGTTCCGGCATGCCCGGCAGGTGATTCCAGAGTGTATGGCATGTGGTTCTGGCACCTCTGAGACGTGGATCCGGAATGCCTGGCATGTGATTCCGGAGTGTCTGCCGAGCGGTTCTGGCGTAGCCGGCAGGTGATTTTGGCGTGTCCCGCAGGTGGTTCAGGCGACATCAGCATGTGGTTCCGACGTGCTCGGCAGGTTCTTCCGGAGTCTCTGGCACGTGCTTCTGGCACTTCTGAGAGGTGGTTCCGGTCTTACGGGGTGGGGGATCCGGGGTGTCCGGCACGTTGTTCCGGCACGTCTGAGAGGTGGTTCTATGATGCCCGGCAGGTGATTCCAGAGAGTCCACCAAGTGGTTTTGGCGTAGCCGGAAGGTGATTTTGGCATGTCCGGCAGGTGGTTCAGACGAGTTGAGCAGGTGGTTCCGGCGTGCTCGGCAGGTGCTTCCGGAGTGCTCGCCAAGTGGTTCTGGCGTAGCCGGCAGGTGATGTTGGCGTGACCGGCAGGTGGTTCCAGCAAGCCCGGCAGGTGATTCCGGAGTGTCTGCCGAGTGGTTCTGGCATACCCGGCAGGTGATTTTGGCGTGTCCAGCAGGTGGTTCCGGCGAGTCGAGCCGAAGGATCCGGCATGTCCGGCAGGTGGTTCCGGCATGCCCGGCAGTTGATTCCAGAGTGTCCGGCATGTGGTTCTGGCACCTCTGAGAAGTGGTTCCGGCATGCCCTGCAGGTGATGCTGGAGTCTCCGGCATTTGGTTCTGGCACCTCGGAGAGGTGGTTCCGGAATGCCTTGCATGTGATTCCGGAGTGTCTACCGAGTGGTTCTGGCGTAGCCGGCAGTTGATTTTGGCGTGTCCAGTAGGTGGTTCTGGCGAGTGGATCAGCTGGTTCCGGCATACTCGGCACGTGGTACCGGCGTGTCCAGAACATGGTTCTGGCAAGTCTGAGAGGTGGTTCTGGCACGCCCGACAGGTGATTCCGGAGCGTCCGCCAAGTGTTTCTGGCGTACCCGGCAGGTGATTTTGGCATGTCCGACAGGTGTTTCCTGCGAGTCGAGCAGGTGGCTCAGGCATGCTCAGCTGGTGCTTCCGGCGTCTCTGGCACGTGGTTCTGGTGTGTCTGAGAGCTGGTTCTGGCATGTCCGGCAGATGATTCCTGAGTGTCCACCAAGTGGTTCTGATAGAACTGACAGGTGATTTTGGCGTGTCAGGAAGGTGGTTCCGGCTAGTTGAGCAGGTGGATCAGGCGTGCTCGCCAGGGGGTTCAGGCAGGTCTGGCAGGTGGTTTCGGTCTGTTCGGGGAGTGGTTCCGGCATCTCAGGCACATGGTTCTGGCACGTCTGAGAGGTGGTTCCGGCCGGCCCGACAGGTGTTTCCGGAGTGTCCGCCAAGTGGTTCTGGCGTAGCTGAAAGGTGATGTTGGCGTGACTGGCAGGTGGTTCCAGCCAGCCCGGGAGGTGATTCCGGAGTGTCTGCCGAGTGGTTCTGGCGTAGCCGGCAGGTGATTTTGGCGTGTCCAGCAGGTGGTTTTGGCGAGTCGAGCAGGTGGTTCTGGCGTGCTCGGCAGGTGCTTCCGGTGTCATTGGCATGTGGTTCCGGCATGTCTGAGAGGTGGTTCCGCCATGCCCGGCAGGTGATTCCGAAGAGTTCACCAAATGGTTGTGGCGTAGCCGGCAGGTGATTTTGGCGTGTCCAGCAGGTGGTTTTGGCGAGTTGATTAGGTGGTTCCGGCGTGTCCGGCAGGTGTTCCGGGTCTGTCCGGCAGGTGGTTCTGGCGTGTCCGGCATGAGGTTCAGGCACGTCTGAGAGTTGGTTCCGGCTTGCCCGGGAGGTGATACTGGAGTGTTCGCCAAGTGGTTCTGGTGTAGCAGGCAGGTGATTTTGGCGTGTCCGGCATGTGGGACCGGTGAGTCAAGCAGGTGGTTCCGGCGAGTGTTTCCTGTGTTTCCGGTCTGTCCGGGAGATGGTTCCGGCCTGTCCGGCACGTGCTTCTGGCACTTCTGAGAGGTTGTGCTGGCATGCCCGGCAGTTGATTACGGAGTGTCCGGCATGTGGTTCTGGCACCTCTGAGAGGTGGTTCCGAAATGCCTTGCATGTGATTCCGGAGTGTCTGCCGAGTGGTTCTGGCGTAGCCGGCAGTTGATTTTGGCGTGTCCACTCGGTGGTTCTGTGGAGTGGATCAGCTGGTTCCGGCATACTCGGCAGGTGCTACCGGCGTGTCCAGAACATGGTTCTGGCAAGTCTGAGAGGTGGTTCCGGCATGCCCGACAAGTGATTGCGAAGCGTTCACGAAATGGTTGTGGCGTAGGGGGCAGGTGATTTTGGAGTGTCCAGCAGGTGGTTTTGGCGAGTCGAGCAGGTGGTTCTGGCGTGCTCGGCAGGTGCTTCGGGTGTCATTGGCATGTGGTTCCGGCATGTCTGAGAGGTGGTTCCGCCATGCCCGGCAGCTGATTCCAGAGTGTTCGCCAAGTGGTTGTGGCATAGCCGGCAGGTTTTTCTGCATGTCCGGCAATGGTTCCGGCCAGTCGAGCCGGTGGTTGCGGCATGTCCGGCAGGTGGTTCCGGCATGCCCGGCAGGTGATGCCGGAGTGTCTCCTGAATGGTTCTGGCGTAGCCGGCAGGTGATTTTGGTGTGTCCAGCAGGTGGTTCCGGCGAGCTCGGCAGGTGGTACCGGCGTGTCCGGAACATGGTTCTGGCACGTCTGAGAGATGGTTCCGGCATGCCCGGCAGGTGATTCCGGAGTGTCCGGCATGTGGTTCTGGCACCTCTGAGAGGTGGTTCCGGCATGCCCGGCAGGTGGTTCCGGACTGTCTGCCGAGTGGTTCTGGCGTTGCCGGCAGGTGATTCTGGGGTGTCCAACAGGTGGTTCTGGGGAGTGGATCAGCTGGTTCCGGCATACTCGGCAGGTGGTACCGGCGTGTCCGGAACATGGTTCTGGCAAGTCTGAGAGGTGGTTCCGGCATGCCCAACAGGTGATTCCGGAGTGTTCGCCAAGTGGTTCTGGCCTAGCCGGCAGGTGATTTAGCATGTCCGGCGGTGGTTCCGGCGAGTCGAGCCGGTGGTTCCGGCGTAGCCGGCAGTTGATTTTGGCGTGTCCACTAGGTGGTTCTGTGGAGTGGATCAGCTGGTTCCGGCATACTCGGCAGGTGGTACCGGCGTGTCCAGAACATGGTTCTGGCAAGTCTGAGTGGTGGTTCCGGCACGCCCGACAGGTGATTCCGGAGCGTCCGCCAAGTGTTTCTGGCGTACCCGGCAGGTGATTTTGGCATGTCCGACAGGTGTTTCTTGCGAGTCGAGCAGGTGGCTCAGGCATGGTCAGCTGGTGCTTCCGGCCTGTCTGGCACGTGGTTCTGGTGTGTCTGAGAGCTGGTTCTGGCATGTCCGGCAGATGATTCCGGAGTGTCCACCAAGTGGTTCTGGTAGACCTGGCAGGTGATTTTGGCGTGTCTGGAATGTGGTTCCGGCTAGTTGAGCAGGTGGATCAGGCGTGCTCGTCAGGGCATTTAGGCGGGTCTGGCAGGTGGTTTCAGTCTGTTCGGGGTGTGGTTCAGGCATCTCAGGCACATGGTTCTGGCACGTCTGAGAGGTGGTTCCGGCCGGCCCGACAGGTGTTTCCGGAGTGTCCGCCAAGTGGTTCCGGCGTAGTTGAAAGGTGATGTTGGCGTGACCGGCAGGTGGTTCCAGCCGGCCCGGCAGGTGATTCCGGAGTGTCTGCTGAGTGTTTCTGGCGTATCCGGCAGGTGATTTTGGCGTGTGAAGCAGGTGGTTTTGGCGAGTCGAGAAGGTGGTTCTGGCGTGCTCGGCAGGTGCTTCCGGTGTCATTGGCATGTGGTTCCGGCATGTCTGAGAGGTGGTTCCGCCATGCCCGGCAGCTGATTCCAGAGTGTTCGCCAAGTGGTTCTGGCATAGCCGGCAGGTTTTTTTGCATGTCCGGCAATGGATCCGGCCAGTCGAGCCGGTGGTTGCGGCATGTCCGGCAGGTGGTTCCGGCATGCCCGGCAGGTGATTCCGGAGTGTCTGGCATGTGGTTCTGGCACCTCTGAGAGGTGGTTCCGGCATGCCCGGCAGTTGGTTACGGAGTGTCTGCCGAGTGGTTCTTGCGTAGTCGGCAGGAGATTCTGGCGTGTCCAGCAGGTGGTTCTGGGGAGTGGATCAGGTGGTTCCGGCATACTAGGCAGGTGGTACCGGCGTGTCCGGAACATGGTTCTGGCTAGTCTGAGAGGTGGTTCCGGCATGCCCGACAGGTGATTCCGGAGTGTTCGCCAACAGGTTCTGGCGTAGCCGGCAGGTCATTTTGCATGTCCGGCGGTGGTTCCGGCGAATCGAGCGGGTGGATCCGGCATGTCCGGCAGATGATTCCGGAGTGTCCACCAAGTGGTTCTGGTATACCTGGCAGGTGATTTTGGCGTGTCAGGAAGGTGGTTCCGGCTAGTTGAGCAGGTGGATCAGGCGTGCTCGCCAGGGGGTTCAGGCGCGTCTGGCAGGTGGTTTCGGTCTGTTCGGGGAGTGGTTCCGGCATCTCAGGCTCATGGTTCTGGCACGTCTGATAGGTGGTTCTGGCTGGCCCGACAGGTGTTTCCATGATGTCCGCCAAGTGGTTCTGGCATAGCTTGCAGGTGATGTTGGCGTGACCCGCAGGTGGTTCCAGCCAGCCCGGCAGGTGTGTCCGAAGTGTTCACCAAATGGTTGTGGCGTAGCCGGAAGATGATTTTGGCGTGTCCAGCAGGTGGTTTTGGCGAGTCGAGAAGGTGGTTCTGGCGTGCTCGGCAGGGGCTTCCGGTGTCTTTGGCATGTGGTTCCGGCATGTCTGAGAGGTGGTTCCGCCATAGCCGGCAGGTGATTCCCGAGTGTTCCCCAAGTG
Organism: Equus caballus; assembly: GCF_041296265.1. Classification (NCBI taxonomy): domain Eukaryota; kingdom Metazoa; phylum Chordata; class Mammalia; order Perissodactyla; family Equidae; genus Equus; species Equus caballus. The sequence goes on along the minus strand of NC_091698.1, from coordinate 2,846,839 downwards.
GTTCTGGCATAGCCGGCAGGTGATTTTGCATGTCAGGCAATGGTTCCGGTGATTCGTGCCAGTGTTTCCGGCATGTCCGGCAGGTGATTCCGGCAAGTCCAGCAGGTGGTTCCGGCATGCCCGGCAGGTGATTCCGGAGTGTCCGCCACGTGGTTCTGGCGTACCTGGCAGGTGATTTTGGCGTGTCTGGCAGGTGTTTCTTGCAAGTCGAGCATGTGGCTCAGGCATGATCAGCAGGTGCTTCTGGCGTGTCCGGCACGTGGTTCTGGTGTGTCAGAGGGCTGGTTCTGGCATTTCCGGCAGATGATTCCGGAGTGTCCACCAAGTGGTTCTGGTAGACCTGGCAGGTGATTTTGGCGTGTCTGGAAGGTGGTTCCGGCTAGTTGAGCAGGTGGATCAGGCGTGCTAGCCAGGGGGTTCAGGCGGGTCTGGCAGGTGGTTTCGGTCTGTTCGGGGTGTGGTTCCGGCATCTCAGGCACATGGTTCTGGCACGTCTGAGAGGTGGTTCCGTTCGGCCCGACTGGTGTTTCCATGGTGTCCGCCAAGTGGTTCTGGCATAGCTGGCAGGTGATGTTGGCGTGACCAGCAGGTGGTTCCAGCAAGCCCGGCAGGTGATTCCGAAGAGTTCACCAAATGGTTGTGGCGTAGCCGGCAGGTGATTTTGGCGTGTCCAGAAGGTGGTTTTGGCGTGTCCAGCAGGTGGCTCCGGCGAGCTCGGCAGGTGCTACCGGCGTGTCCGGAACATGGTTCTGGCACGTCTGAGAGATGCTTCCGGCATGCCTGGCAGGTGATTCCGGTGTGTCCGGCATGTGGTTCTGGCACCTCTGAGAGGTGGTTCCGGCATGCCCGGCAGGTGGTTCCGGAGTGTCTGCCGAGTGGTTCTGGCGTAGCCGGCAGGTGATTCTGGCGTGGCCAGCAGGTGGTTCTGGGGAGTGGATCAGGTGGTTCCGGCATACTCGGCAGGTGGTACCGGCGTGTCCGGAACATGGCTCTGGCAAGTCTGAGAGGTGGTTCTGACACAACAGACAGGTGATTCCAGAGTGTTCGCCAAGTGGTTCTGGCATAGCCGGCAGGTCATTTTGCATGCCCGGCGGTGGTTCCGGCGAGTCGAGCCGGTGGTTCCGGCTTAGCCAGCAGTTGATTTTGGCGTGTCCACTAGGTGGTTCTGGGGAGTGGATCAGCTGGTTCCGGCACGCCCGACAGGTGATTCCGGAGCGTCCGCCAAGTGTTTCTGGCGTACCCGGCAGGTGATTTAGGCATGTCCGACAGGTGTATCTTGCGAGTCGAGCATGTGGCTCAGGCATGCTCAGCAGGTGCTGCCGGCGTGTCTGGCACGTGGTTCTGGTGTGTCTGAGAGCTGGTTCTGGCATGTCCGGCAGATGATTCCGGAGTGTCCACCAAGTGGTTCTGGCATACCCGGCAGGTGATTTTAGCGTGTCAGGTAGGTGGTTCCAGCGAGTCGAGTAGGTGGTTCTGGCGTGCTCGGCAGGTGGTTCAGGCGGGTCTGGCAGGTGGTTTCCATCTGTTCGGGGTGTGGTTCCGGCATCTCAGGCACATGGTTCTGGCACGTCTGAGAGGTGGTTCCGGCCTGCCCGACAGGTGTTTCCATGGTGTCCGCCAAGTGGTTCTGGCATAGCCGGCAGGTGATGTTGGCGTGACCGGCAGAAGTTTCCAGCCAGCCGGGCAGGTGATTCCTAAGTGTTCACCAAATGGTTGTGGCGTAGCCGGAAGGTGATTTTGGCATGTCCAGCAGGTGGTTTTGGCGAGTCGATTAGGTGGTTCTGGCGTGCTCGGCAGGTGCTTCCGGTGTCATTGGCATGTGGTTCCGGCATGTCTGAGAGGTGGTTCCGCCATGCCCGGCAGCTGATTCCAGAGTGTTCGCCAAGTGGTTCTGGCATAGCCGGCAGGTTTTTTTGCATGTCCGGCAATGGTTCCGGCCAGTCGAGCCGGTGGTTGCGGCATGTCCGGCAGGTGGTTCCGGCATGCCCGGCAGGTGATTCCGGAGTGTCTGGCATGTGGTTCTGGCACCTCTGAGAGGTGGTTCCGGCATGCCCGGCAGTTGGTTACGGAGTGTCTGCCGAGTGGTTCTTGCGTAGTCGGCAGGAGATTCTGGCGTGTCCAGCAGGTGGTTCTGGGGAGTGGATCAGGTGGTTCCGGCATACTAGGCAGGTGGTACCGGCGTGTCCGGAACATGGTTCTGGCTAGTCTGAGAGGTGGTTCCGGCATGCCCGACAGGTGATTCCGGAGTGTTCGCCAACAGGTTCTGGCGTAGCCGGCAGGTCATTTTGCATGTCCGGCGGTGGTTCCGGCGAATCGAGCGGGTGGATCCGGCATGTCCGGCAGGTGATTCCGGCATGTCCAGCAGGTGGTTCCGGCATGCCCGGCAGGTGATTCCGGAGTGTCCGGCATGTGGTTCTGGCACCTCTGAGAGGTGGTTCCGGCATGCCCGGCAGGTGATGCCGGAGTGTCCGGCATTTGGTTCTGGCACCTCTGAGAGGTGGTTCCGGCATGCCCGGCAGGTGGTTCCGGAGTGTTCGCCAAGGGGTTCTGGCGTAGCCGGCAGGTCATTTTGCATGTCCGGCGGTGGTTCCGGCGAGTCGAGCTGGTGGTTCCTGCGTGTCCGGCAGGTGTTTCTGGTCTGTCTGGCAGGTGGTTCTGGCGTGTCTGGCACAAGGTTCTGGCACGTCTGAGAGTTGGTTCCGGCATGCCCGGCTGGTGATTCCGGAGTGTCCACCACGTGGTTCTGGCGTACCCGGAAGGTGATTTTGGCGTGTCTGGCAGATGTTTCTGGCAAGTCGAGCATTTGGCTCAGGCATGATCAGCAGGTGCTTCCGGCGTGTCTGGCACGTGGTTCTGGTGTGCCTGAGAGCTGGTTCTGGCATGTCCGGCAGATGATTCCGGAGTGTCCACCAAGTGGTTCTGGTATACCTGGCAGGTGATTTTGGCGTGTCAGGAAGGTGGTTCCGGCTAGTTGAGCAGGTGGATCAGGCGTGCTCGCCAGGGGGTTCAGGCGCGTCTGGCAGGTGGTTTCGGTCTGTTCGGGGAGTGGTTCCGGCATCTCAGGCTCATGGTTCTGGCACGTCTGATAGGTGGTTCTGGCTGGCCCGACAGGTGTTTCCATGGTGTCCGCCAAGTGGTTCTGGCATAGCTTGCAGGTGATGTTGGCGTGACCCGCAGGTGGTTCCAGCCAGCCCGGCAGGTGTGTCCGAAGTGTTCACCAAATGGTTGTGGCGTAGCCGGAAGATGATTTTGGCATGTCCAGCAGGTGGTTTTGGCGAGTCGAGAAGGTGGTTCTGGCGTGCTCGGCAGGGGCTTCCGGTGTCATTGGCATGTGGTTCGGGCATGTCTGAGAGGTGGTTCCGCCATAGCCGGCAGGTGATTCCCGAGTGTTCCCCAAGTGGTTCTGGCATAGCCGGCAGGTGATTTTGCATGTCAGGCAATGGTTCCGGCGATTCGTGCCAGTGTTTCCGGCATGTCCGGCAGGTGATTCCGGCAAGTCCAGCAGGTGGTTCCGGCATGCCCGGCAGGTGATTCCGGAGTGTCTGCCACGTGGTTCTGGCGTACCTGGCAGGTGATTTTGGCGTGTCTGGCAGGTGTTTCTTGCAAGTCGAGCATGTGGCTCAGGCATGATCAGCAGGTGCTTCTGGCCTGTCCGGCACGTGGTTCTGGTGTGTCAGAGGGCTGGTTCTGGCATTTCCGGCAGATGATTCCGGAGTGTCCACCAAGTGGTTCTGGTAGACCTGGCAGGTGATTTTGGCGTGTCTGGAATGTGGTTCCGGCTAGTTGAGCAGGTGGATCAGGCGTGCTAGCCAGGGGGTTCAGGCGGGTCTGGCAGGTGGTTTCGGTCTGTTCGGGGTGTGGTTCCGGCATCTCAGGCACATGGTTCTGGCACGTCTGAGAGGTGGTTCCGTTCGGCCCGACTGGTGTTTCCATGGTGTCCGCCAAGTGGTTCTGGCATAGCTGGCAGGTGATGTTGGCGTGACCAGCAGGTGGTTCCAGCAAGCCCGGCAGGTGATTCCGAAGAGTTCACCAAATGGTTGTGGCGTAGCCGGCAGGTGATTTTTGCGTGTCCAGAAGGTGGTTTTGGCGTGTCCAGCAGGTGGCTCCGGCGAGCTCGGCAGGTGCTACCGGCGTGTCCGGAACATGGTTCTGGCAAGTCTGAGAGATGGTTCCGGCATGCCAGGCAGCTGATTCCGGAGTGTCCGCCACGTGGTTCCGGCGTTCCCGGCAGGTGATTTTGGCGTGTCTGGCAGGTGTTTCTTTCAAGTCGAGCATGTGGCTCAGGCATGCTCAGCACGTGCTTCCGGCGTGTCTGGCACGTGGTTCTGGTGTGTCTGAGAGCTGGTTCAGGCATGTCCGGCAGATGATTCCGGAGTGTCCACCAAGTGGTTGTTGCATACCCGGCAGGTGATTTTAGCGTGTCAGGTAGGTGGTTCCAGCGAGTCGAGTAGGTGGTTCCGGCGTGCTCGGCAGGTGGTTCAGGCGGGTCTGGCAGGTGGTTTCGGTCTGTTCGGGGTGTGGTTCCTGCATCTCAGGCACATGGTTCTGGCACGTCTGATAGGTGGTTCCGGCCCGCCCGACAGGTGTTTCCGGAGTGTCCGCCAAGTGGTTATGGCATAGCTGAAAGGTGATGTTGGCGTGACCGGCAGGTGGTTCCAGCCAGCCCGGCAGGTGATTCCGGAGTGTCTGCCGAGTGGTTCTGGCGTAGCCGGCAGGTGATTTTTGCGTGTCCAGAAGGTGGTTTCGTGGAGCTCGGCAGCTGGTACCGGCGTGTCCGGAACATGGTTCTGGCACGTCTGAGAGATGGTTCCGGCATGCCCGGCAGGTGGTTCCGGAGTGTCTGCCGAGTGGTTCTGGCGTAGTCGGCAGGTGATTCTGGCGTGTCCAGCAGGTGGTTCTGGGGAGTGGATCAGGTGGTTCCGGCATACTCGGCAGGTGGTACCGTCGTCTCCGGACCATGGTTCTGGCAAATCTGAGAGGTGGTTCCGGCATGCCCGACAGGTGATTCCGGAGTGTTCGCCAACTGGTTCTGGCGTAGCCGGCAGGTCATTTTGCATGTCCGGGGGTGGTTCCGGCGAGTCAAGCCGGTGGTTCCGGCGTGTCCGGCATGTGTTTCCGGTCTGTCCGGCAGGGGGTTCTGGCGTGTCCGGCACAAGGTTCTGGCACGTCTGAGAGTTGGTTCCGGCATGCCCGACAGGTGATTCCGGAGTGTCCACCACGTCGTTCTGGCATACCCGGCAGGTGATTTTGGCGTGTCTGGCAGGTGTTTCTTGCAAGTCGAGCATGTGGCTCAGGCATGCTCAGCAGGTGCTTCCGGCGTCTCTGGCACGTGGTTCTGGTGTGTCTGAGAGCTGGTTGTGGCATGTCCGGCAGATGATTCCGGAGTGTCCACCAAGTGGTTCTGGTATACCTGGCAGGTGATTTTGGCGTGTCAGGAAGGTGGTTCCGGCTAGTTGAGCAGGTGGATCAGGCGTGCTCGCCAGGGGGTTCAGGCGCGTCTGGCAGGTGGTTTCGGTCTGTTCGGGGAGTGGTTCCGGCATCTCAGGCTCATGGTTCTGGCACGTCTGATAGGTGGTTCTGGCTGGCCCGACAGGTGTTTCCATGATGTCCGCCAAGTGGTTCTGGCATAGCTTGCAGGTGATGTTGGCGTGACCCGCAGGTGGTTCCAGCCAGCCCGGCAGGTGTGTCCGAAGTGTTCACCAAATGGTTGTGGCGTAGCCGGAAGATGATTTTGGCGTGTCCAGCAGGTGGTTTTGGCGAGTCGAGAAGGTGGTTCTGGCGTGCTCGGCAGGGGCTTCCGGTGTCTTTGGCATGTGGTTCCGGCATGTCTGAGAGGTGGTTCCGCCATAGCCGGCAGGTGATTCCCGAGTGTTCCCCAAGTGGTTCTGGCATAGCCGGCAGGTGATTTTGCATGTCAGGCAATGGTTCCGGTGATTCGTGCCAGTGTTTCCGGCATGTCCGGCAGGTGATTCCGGCAAGTCCAGCAGGTGGTTCCGGCATGCCCGGCAGGTGATTCCGGAGTGTCCGCCACGTGGTTCTGGCGTACCTGGCAGGTGATTTTGGCGTGTCTGGCAGGTGTTTCTTGCAAGTCGAGCATGTGGCTCAGGCATGATCAGCAGGTGCTTCTGGCGTGTCCGGCACGTGGTTCTGGTGTGTCAGAGGGCTGGTTCTGGCATTTCCGGCAGATGATTCCGGAGTGTCCACCAAGTGGTTCTGGTAGACCTGGCAGGTGATTTTGGCGTGTCTGGAAGGTGGTTCCGGCTAGTTGAGCAGGTGGATCAGGCGTGCTAGCCAGGGGGTTCAGGCGGGTCTGGCAGGTGGTTTCGGTCTGTTCGGGGTGTGGTTCCGGCATCTCAGGCACATGGTTCTGGCACGTCTGAGAGGTGGTTCCGTTCGGCCCGACTGGTGTTTCCATGGTGTCCGCCAAGTGGTTCTGGCATAGCTGGCAGGTGATGTTGGCGTGACCAGCAGGTGGTTCCAGCAAGCCCGGCAGGTGATTCCGAAGAGTTCACCAAATGGTTGTGGCGTAGCCGGCAGGTGATTTTGGCGTGTCCAGAAGGTGGTTTTGGCGTGTCCAGCAGGTGGCTCCGGCGAGCTCGGCAGGTGCTACCGGCGTGTCCGGAACATGGTTCTGGCACGTCTGAGAGATGCTTCCGGCATGCCTGGCAGGTGATTCCGGTGTGTCCGGCATGTGGTTCTGGCACCTCTGAGAGGTGGTTCCGGCATGCCCGGCAGGTGGTTCCGGAGTGTCTGCCGAGTGGTTCTGGCGTAGCCGGCAGGTGATTCTGGCGTGGCCAGCAGGTGGTTCTGGGGAGTGGATCAGGTGGTTCCGGCATACTCGGCAGGTGGTACCGGCGTGTCCGGAACATGGCTCTGGCAAGTCTGAGAGGTGGTTCTGACACAACAGACAGGTGATTCCAGAGTGTTCGCCAAGTGGTTCTGGCATAGCCGGCAGGTCATTTTGCATGCCCGGCGGTGGTTCCGGCGAGTCGAGCCGGTGGTTCCGGCTTAGCCAGCAGTTGATTTTGGCGTGTCCACTAGGTGGTTCTGGGGAGTGGATCAGCTGGTTCCGGCACGCCCGACAGGTGATTCCGGAGCGTCCGCCAAGTGTTTCTGGCGTACCCGGCAGGTGATTTAGGCATGTCCGACAGGTGTATCTTGCGAGTCGAGCATGTGGCTCAGGCATGCTCAGCAGGTGCTGCCGGCGTGTCTGGCACGTGGTTCTGGTGTGTCTGAGAGCTGGTTCTGGCATGTCCGGCAGATGATTCCGGAGTGTCCACCAAGTGGTTCTGGCATACCCGGCAGGTGATTTTAGCGTGTCAGGTAGGTGGTTCCAGCGAGTCGAGTAGGTGGTTCTGGCGTGCTCGGCAGGTGGTTCAGGCGGGTCTGGCAGGTGGTTTCCATCTGTTCGGGGTGTGGTTCCGGCATCTCAGGCACATGGTTCTGGCACGTCTGAGAGGTGGTTCCGGCCTGCCCGACAGGTGTTTCCATGGTGTCCGCCAAGTGGTTCTGGCATAGCCGGCAGGTGATGTTGGCGTGACCGGCAGAAGTTTCCAGCCAGCCGGGCAGGTGATTCCTAAGTGTTCACCAAATGGTTGTGGCGTAGCCGGAAGGTGATTTTGGCATGTCCAGCAGGTGGTTTTGGCGAGTCGATTAGGTGGTTCTGGCGTGCTCGGCAGGTGCTTCCGGTGTCATTGGCATGTGGTTCCGGCATGTCTGAGAGGTGGTTCCGCCATGCCCGGCAGCTGATTCCAGAGTGTTCGCCAAGTGGTTCTGGCATAGCCGGCAGGTTTTTTTGCATGTCCGGCAATGGTTCCGGCCAGTCGAGCCGGTGGTTGCGGCATGTCCGGCAGGTGGTTCCGGCATGCCCGGCAGGTGATTCCGGAGTGTCTGGCATGTGGTTCTGGCACCTCTGAGAGGTGGTTCCGGCATGCCCGGCAGTTGGTTACGGAGTGTCTGCCGAGTGGTTCTTGCGTAGTCGGCAGGAGATTCTGGCGTGTCCAGCAGGTGGTTCTGGGGAGTGGATCAGGTGGTTCCGGCATACTAGGCAGGTGGTACCGGCGTGTCCGGAACATGGTTCTGGCTAGTCTGAGAGGTGGTTCCGGCATGCCCGACAGGTGATTCCGGAGTGTTCGCCAACAGGTTCTGGCGTAGCCGGCAGGTCATTTTGCATGTCCGGCGGTGGTTCCGGCGAATCGAGCGGGTGGATCCGGCATGTCCGGCAGGTGATTCCGGCATGTCCAGCAGGTGGTTCCGGCATGCCCGGCAGGTGATTCCGGAGTGTCCGGCATGTGGTTCTGGCACCTCTGAGAGGTGGTTCCGGCATGCCCGGCAGGTGATGCCGGAGTGTCCGGCATTTGGTTCTGGCACCTCTGAGAGGTGGTTCCGGCATGCCCGGCAGGTGGTTCCGGAGTGTTCGCCAAGGGGTTCTGGCGTAGCCGGCAGGTCATTTTGCATGTCCGGCGGTGGTTCCGGCGAGTCGAGCTGGTGGTTCCTGCGTGTCCGGCAGGTGTTTCTGGTCTGTCTGGCAGGTGGTTCTGGCGTGTCTGGCACAAGGTTCTGGCACGTCTGAGAGTTGGTTCCGGCATGCCCGGCTGGTGATTCCGGAGTGTCCACCACGTGGTTCTGGCGTACCCGGAAGGTGATTTTGGCGTGTCTGGCAGATGTTTCTGGCAAGTCGAGCATTTGGCTCAGGCATGATCAGCAGGTGCTTCCGGCGTGTCTGGCACGTGGTTCTGGTGTGCCTGAGAGCTGGTTCTGGCATGTCCGGCAGATGATTCCGGAGTGTCCACCAAGTGGTTCTGGTATACCTGGCAGGTGATTTTGGCGTGTCAGGAAGGTGGTTCCGGCTAGTTGAGCAGGTGGATCAGGCGTGCTCGCCAGGGGGTTCAGGCGCGTCTGGCAGGTGGTTTCGGTCTGTTCGGGGAGTGGTTCCGGCATCTCAGGCTCATGGTTCTGGCACGTCTGATAGGTGGTTCTGGCTGGCCCGACAGGTGTTTCCATGGTGTCCGCCAAGTGGTTCTGGCATAGCTTGCAGGTGATGTTGGCGTGACCCGCAGGTGGTTCCAGCCAGCCCGGCAGGTGTGTCCGAAGTGTTCACCAAATGGTTGTGGCGTAGCCGGAAGATGATTTTGGCATGTCCAGCAGGTGGTTTTGGCGAGTCGAGAAGGTGGTTCTGGCGTGCTCGGCAGGGGCTTCCGGTGTCATTGGCATGTGGTTCGGGCATGTCTGAGAGGTGGTTCCGCCATAGCCGGCAGGTGATTCCCGAGTGTTCCCCAAGTGGTTCTGGCATAGCCGGCAGGTGATTTTGCATGTCAGGCAATGGTTCCGGCGATTCGTGCCAGTGTTTCCGGCATGTCCGGCAGGTGATTCCGGCAAGTCCAGCAGGTGGTTCCGGCATGCCCGGCAGGTGATTCCGGAGTGTCTGCCACGTGGTTCTGGCGTACCTGGCAGGTGATTTTGGCGTGTCTGGCAGGTGTTTCTTGCAAGTCGAGCATGTGGCTCAGGCATGATCAGCAGGTGCTTCTGGCCTGTCCGGCACGTGGTTCTGGTGTGTCAGAGGGCTGGTTCTGGCATTTCCGGCAGATGATTCCGGAGTGTCCACCAAGTGGTTCTGGTAGACCTGGCAGGTGATTTTGGCGTGTCTGGAATGTGGTTCCGGCTAGTTGAGCAGGTGGATCAGGCGTGCTAGCCAGGGGGTTCAGGCGGGTCTGGCAGGTGGTTTCGGTCTGTTCGGGGTGTGGTTCCGGCATCTCAGGCACATGGTTCTGGCACGTCTGAGAGGTGGTTCCGTTCGGCCCGACTGGTGTTTCCATGGTGTCCGCCAAGTGGTTCTGGCATAGCTGGCAGGTGATGTTGGCGTGACCAGCAGGTGGTTCCAGCAAGCCCGGCAGGTGATTCCGAAGAGTTCACCAAATGGTTGTGGCGTAGCCGGCAGGTGATTTTGGCGTGTCCAGAAGGTGGTTTTGGCGTGTCCAGCAGGTGGCTCCGGCGAGCTCGGCAGGTGCTACCGGCGTGTCCGGAACATGGTTCTGGCAAGTCTGAGAGATGGTTCCGGCATGCCAGGCAGCTGATTCCGGAGTGTCCGCCACGTGGTTCCGGCGTTCCCGGCAGGTGATTTTGGCGTGTCTGGCAGGTGTTTCTTTCAAGTCGAGCATGTGGCTCAGGCATGCTCAGCACGTGCTTCCGGCGTGTCTGGCACGTGGTTCTGGTGTGTCTGAGAGCTGGTTCAGGCATGTCCGGCAGATGATTCCGGAGTGTCCACCAAGTGGTTGTTGCATACCCGGCAGGTGATTTTAGCGTGTCAGGTAGGTGGTTCCAGCGAGTCGAGTAGGTGGTTCCGGCGTGCTCGGCAGGTGGTTCAGGCGGGTCTGGCAGGTGGTTTCGGTCTGTTCGGGGTGTGGTTCCTGCATCTCAGGCACATGGTTCTGGCACGTCTGATAGGTGGTTCCGGCCCGCCCGACAGGTGTTTCCGGAGTGTCCGCCAAGTGGTTATGGCATAGCTGAAAGGTGATGTTGGCGTGACCGGCAGGTGGTTCCAGCCAGCCCGGCAGGTGATTCCGGAGTGTCTGCCGAGTGGTTCTGGCGTAGCCGGCAGGTGATTTTTGCGTGTCCAGAAGGTGGTTTCGTGGAGCTCGGCAGCTGGTACCGGCGTGTCCGGAACATGGTTCTGGCACGTCTGAGAGATGGTTCCGGCATGCCCGGCAGGTGGTTCCGGAGTGTCTGCCGAGTGGTTCTGGCGTAGTCGGCAGGTGATTCTGGCGTGTCCAGCAGGTGGTTCTGGGGAGTGGATCAGGTGGTTCCGGCATACTCGGCAGGTGGTACCGTCGTCTCCGGACCATGGTTCTGGCAAATCTGAGAGGTGGTTCCGGCATGCCCGACAGGTGATTCCGGAGTGTTCGCCAACTGGTTCTGGCGTAGCCGGCAGGTCATTTTGCATGTCCGGGGGTGGTTCCGGCGAGTCAAGCCGGTGGTTCCGGCGTGTCCGGCATGTGTTTCCGGTCTGTCCGGCAGGGGGTTCTGGCGTGTCCGGCACAAGGTTCTGGCACGTCTGAGAGTTGGTTCCGGCATGCCCGACAGGTGATTCCGGAGTGTCCACCACGTCGTTCTGGCATACCCGGCAGGTGATTTTGGCGTGTCTGGCAGGTGTTTCTTGCAAGTCGAGCATGTGGCTCAGGCATGCTCAGCAGGTGCTTCCGGCGTCTCTGGCACGTGGTTCTGGTGTGTCTGAGAGCTGGTTGTGGCATGTCCGGCAGATGATTCCGGAGTGTCCACCAAGTGGTTCTGGTATACCTGGCAGGTGATTTTGGCGTGTCAGGAAGGTGGTTCCGGCTAGTTGAGCAGGTGGATCAGGCGTGCTCGCCAGGGGGTTCAGGCGCGTCTGGCAGGTGGTTTCGGTCTGTTCGGGGAGTGGTTCCGGCATCTCAGGCTCATGGTTCTGGCACGTCTGATAGGTGGTTCTGGCTGGCCCGACAGGTGTTTCCATGATGTCCGCCAAGTGGTTCTGGCATAGCTTGCAGGTGATGTTGGCGTGACCCGCAGGTGGTTCCAGCCAGCCCGGCAGGTGTGTCCGAAGTGTTCACCAAATGGTTGTGGCGTAGCCGGAAGATGATTTTGGCGTGTCCAGCAGGTGGTTTTGGCGAGTCGAGAAGGTGGTTCTGGCGTGCTCGGCAGGGGCTTCCGGTGTCTTTGGCATGTGGTTCCGGCATGTCTGAGAGGTGGTTCCGCCATAGCCGGCAGGTGATTCCCGAGTGTTCCCCAAGTGGTTCTGGCATAGCCGGCAGGTGATTTTGCATGTCAGGCAATGGTTCCGGTGATTCGTGCCAGTGTTTCCGGCATGTCCGGCAGGTGATTCCGGCAAGTCCAGCAGGTGGTTCCGGCATGCCCGGCAGGTGATTCCGGAGTGTCCGCCACGTGGTTCTGGCGTACCTGGCAGGTGATTTTGGCGTGTCTGGCAGGTGTTTCTTGCAAGTCGAGCATGTGGCTCAGGCATGATCAGCAGGTGCTTCTGGCGTGTCCGGCACGTGGTTCTGGTGTGTCAGAGGGCTGGTTCTGGCATTTCCGGCAGATGATTCCGGAGTGTCCACCAAGTGGTTCTGGTAGACCTGGCAGGTGATTTTGGCGTGTCTGGAAGGTGGTTCCGGCTAGTTGAGCAGGTGGATCAGGCGTGCTAGCCAGGGGGTTCAGGCGGGTCTGGCAGGTGGTTTCGGTCTGTTCGGGGTGTGGTTCCGGCATCTCAGGCACATGGTTCTGGCACGTCTGAGAGGTGGTTCCGTTCGGCCCGACTGGTGTTTCCATGGTGTCCGCCAAGTGGTTCTGGCATAGCTGGCAGGTGATGTTGGCGTGACCAGCAGGTGGTTCCAGCAAGCCCGGCAGGTGATTCCGAAGAGTTCACCAAATGGTTGTGGCGTAGCCGGCAGGTGATTTTGGCGTGTCCAGAAGGTGGTTTTGGCGTGTCCAGCAGGTGGCTCCGGCGAGCTCGGCAGGTGCTACCGGCGTGTCCGGAACATGGTTCTGGCACGTCTGAGAGATGCTTCCGGCATGCCTGGCAGGTGATTCCGGTGTGTCCGGCATGTGGTTCTGGCACCTCTGAGAGGTGGTTCCGGCATGCCCGGCAGGTGGTTCCGGAGTGTCTGCCGAGTGGTTCTGGCGTAGCCGGCAGGTGATTCTGGCGTGGCCAGCAGGTGGTTCTGGGGAGTGGATCAGGTGGTTCCGGCATACTCGGCAGGTGGTACCGGCGTGTCCGGAACATGGCTCTGGCAAGTCTGAGAGGTGGTTCTGACACAACAGACAGGTGATTCCAGAGTGTTCGCCAAGTGGTTCTGGCATAGCCGGCAGGTCATTTTGCATGCCCGGCGGTGGTTCCGGCGAGTCGAGCCGGTGGTTCCGGCTTAGCCAGCAGTTGATTTTGGCGTGTCCACTAGGTGGTTCTGGGGAGTGGATCAGCTGGTTCCGGCACGCCCGACAGGTGATTCCGGAGCGTCCGCCAAGTGTTTCTGGCGTACCCGGCAGGTGATTTAGGCATGTCCGACAGGTGTATCTTGCGAGTCGAGCATGTGGCTCAGGCATGCTCAGCAGGTGCTGCCGGCGTGTCTGGCACGTGGTTCTGGTGTGTCTGAGAGCTGGTTCTGGCATGTCCGGCAGATGATTCCGGAGTGTCCACCAAGTGGTTCTGGCATACCCGGCAGGTGATTTTAGCGTGTCAGGTAGGTGGTTCCAGCGAGTCGAGTAGGTGGTTCTGGCGTGCTCGGCAGGTGGTTCAGGCGGGTCTGGCAGGTGGTTTCCATCTGTTCGGGGTGTGGTTCCGGCATCTCAGGCACATGGTTCTGGCACGTCTGAGAGGTGGTTCCGGCCTGCCCGACAGGTGTTTCCATGGTGTCCGCCAAGTGGTTCTGGCATAGCCGGCAGGTGATGTTGGCGTGACCGGCAGAAGTTTCCAGCCAGCCGGGCAGGTGATTCCTAAGTGTTCACCAAATGGTTGTGGCGTAGCCGGAAGGTGATTTTGGCATGTCCAGCAGGTGGTTTTGGCGAGTCGATTAGGTGGTTCTGGCGTGCTCGGCAGGTGCTTCCGGTGTCATTGGCATGTGGTTCCGGCATGTCTGAGAGGTGGTTCCGCCATGCCCGGCAGCTGATTCCAGAGTGTTCGCCAAGTGGTTCTGGCATAGCCGGCAGGTTTTTTTGCATGTCCGGCAATGGTTCCGGCCAGTCGAGCCGGTGGTTGCGGCATGTCCGGCAGGTGGTTCCGGCATGCCCGGCAGGTGATTCCGGAGTGTCTGGCATGTGGTTCTGGCACCTCTGAGAGGTGGTTCCGGCATGCCCGGCAGTTGGTTACGGAGTGTCTGCCGAGTGGTTCTTGCGTAGTCGGCAGGAGATTCTGGCGTGTCCAGCAGGTGGTTCTGGGGAGTGGATCAGGTGGTTCCGGCATACTAGGCAGGTGGTACCGGCGTGTCCGGAACATGGTTCTGGCTAGTCTGAGAGGTGGTTCCGGCATGCCCGACAGGTGATTCCGGAGTGTTCGCCAACAGGTTCTGGCGTAGCCGGCAGGTCATTTTGCATGTCCGGCGGTGGTTCCGGCGAATCGAGCGGGTGGATCCGGCATGTCCGGCAGGTGATTCCGGCATGTCCAGCAGGTGGTTCCGGCATGCCCGGCAGGTGATTCCGGAGTGTCCGGCATGTGGTTCTGGCACCTCTGAGAGGTGGTTCCGGCATGCCCGGCAGGTGATGCCGGAGTGTCCGGCATTTGGTTCTGGCACCTCTGAGAGGTGGTTCCGGCATGCCCGGCAGGTGGTTCCGGAGTGTTCGCCAAGGGGTTCTGGCGTAGCCGGCAGGTCATTTTGCATGTCCGGCGGTGGTTCCGGCGAGTCGAGCTGGTGGTTCCTGCGTGTCCGGCAGGTGTTTCTGGTCTGTCTGGCAGGTGGTTCTGGCGTGTCTGGCACAAGGTTCTGGCACGTCTGAGAGTTGGTTCCGGCATGCCCGGCTGGTGATTCCGGAGTGTCCACCACGTGGTTCTGGCGTACCCGGAAGGTGATTTTGGCGTGTCTGGCAGATGTTTCTGGCAAGTCGAGCATTTGGCTCAGGCATGATCAGCAGGTGCTTCCGGCGTGTCTGGCACGTGGTTCTGGTGTGCCTGAGAGCTGGTTCTGGCATGTCCGGCAGATGATTCCGGAGTGTCCACCAAGTGGTTCTGGTATACCTGGCAGGTGATTTTGGCGTGTCAGGAAGGTGGTTCCGGCTAGTTGAGCAGGTGGATCAGGCGTGCTCGCCAGGGGGTTCAGGCGCGTCTGGCAGGTGGTTTCGGTCTGTTCGGGGAGTGGTTCCGGCATCTCAGGCTCATGGTTCTGGCACGTCTGATAGGTGGTTCTGGCTGGCCCGACAGGTGTTTCCATGGTGTCCGCCAAGTGGTTCTGGCATAGCTTGCAGGTGATGTTGGCGTGACCCGCAGGTGGTTCCAGCCAGCCCGGCAGGTGTGTCCGAAGTGTTCACCAAATGGTTGTGGCGTAGCCGGAAGATGATTTTGGCATGTCCAGCAGGTGGTTTTGGCGAGTCGAGAAGGTGGTTCTGGCGTGCTCGGCAGGGGCTTCCGGTGTCATTGGCATGTGGTTCGGGCATGTCTGAGAGGTGGTTCCGCCATAGCCGGCAGGTGATTCCCGAGTGTTCCCCAAGTGGTTCTGGCATAGCCGGCAGGTGATTTTGCATGTCAGGCAATGGTTCCGGCGATTCGTGCCAGTGTTTCCGGCATGTCCGGCAGGTGATTCCGGCAAGTCCAGCAGGTGGTTCCGGCATGCCCGGCAGGTGATTCCGGAGTGTCTGCCACGTGGTTCTGGCGTACCTGGCAGGTGATTTTGGCGTGTCTGGCAGGTGTTTCTTGCAAGTCGAGCATGTGGCTCAGGCATGATCAGCAGGTGCTTCTGGCCTGTCCGGCACGTGGTTCTGGTGTGTCAGAGGGCTGGTTCTGGCATTTCCGGCAGATGATTCCGGAGTGTCCACCAAGTGGTTCTGGTAGACCTGGCAGGTGATTTTGGCGTGTCTGGAATGTGGTTCCGGCTAGTTGAGCAGGTGGATCAGGCGTGCTAGCCAGGGGGTTCAGGCGGGTCTGGCAGGTGGTTTCGGTCTGTTCGGGGTGTGGTTCCGGCATCTCAGGCACATGGTTCTGGCACGTCTGAGAGGTGGTTCCGTTCGGCCCGACTGGTGTTTCCATGGTGTCCGCCAAGTGGTTCTGGCATAGCTGGCAGGTGATGTTGGCGTGACCAGCAGGTGGTTCCAGCAAGCCCGGCAGGTGATTCCGAAGAGTTCACCAAATGGTTGTGGCGTAGCCGGCAGGTGATTTTGGCGTGTCCAGAAGGTGGTTTTGGCGTGTCCAGCAGGTGGCTCCGGCGAGCTCGGCAGGTGCTACCGGCGTGTCCGGAACATGGTTCTGGCAAGTCTGAGAGATGGTTCCGGCATGCCAGGCAGCTGATTCCGGAGTGTCCGCCACGTGGTTCCGGCGTTCCCGGCAGGTGATTTTGGCGTGTCTGGCAGGTGTTTCTTTCAAGTCGAGCATGTGGCTCAGGCATGCTCAGCACGTGCTTCCGGCGTGTCTGGCACGTGGTTCTGGTGTGTCTGAGAGCTGGTTCAGGCATGTCCGGCAGATGATTCCGGAGTGTCCACCAAGTGGTTGTTGCATACCCGGCAGGTGATTTTAGCGTGTCAGGTAGGTGGTTCCAGCGAGTCGAGTAGGTGGTTCCGGCGTGCTCGGCAGGTGGTTCAGGCGGGTCTGGCAGGTGGTTTCGGTCTGTTCGGGGTGTGGTTCCTGCATCTCAGGCACATGGTTCTGGCACGTCTGATAGGTGGTTCCGGCCCGCCCGACAGGTGTTTCCGGAGTGTCCGCCAAGTGGTTATGGCATAGCTGAAAGGTGATGTTGGCGTGACCGGCAGGTGGTTCCAGCCAGCCCGGCAGGTGATTCCGGAGTGTCTGCCGAGTGGTTCTGGCGTAGCCGGCAGGTGATTTTTGCGTGTCCAGAAGGTGGTTTCGTGGAGCTCGGCAGCTGGTACCGGCGTGTCCGGAACATGGTTCTGGCACGTCTGAGAGATGGTTCCGGCATGCCCGGCAGGTGGTTCCGGAGTGTCTGCCGAGTGGTTCTGGCGTAGTCGGCAGGTGATTCTGGCGTGTCCAGCAGGTGGTTCTGGGGAGTGGATCAGGTGGTTCCGGCATACTCGGCAGGTGGTACCGTCGTCTCCGGACCATGGTTCTGGCAAATCTGAGAGGTGGTTCCGGCATGCCCGACAGGTGATTCCGGAGTGTTCGCCAACTGGTTCTGGCGTAGCCGGCAGGTCATTTTGCATGTCCGGGGGTGGTTCCGGCGAGTCAAGCCGGTGGTTCCGGCGTGTCCGGCATGTGTTTCCGGTCTGTCCGGCAGGGGGTTCTGGCGTGTCCGGCACAAGGTTCTGGCACGTCTGAGAGTTGG
Organism: Equus caballus; assembly: GCF_041296265.1. Lineage (NCBI taxonomy): Eukaryota > Metazoa > Chordata > Mammalia > Perissodactyla > Equidae > Equus > Equus caballus. The sequence continues at coordinate 2,829,896 of NC_091698.1, read as the reverse complement.
TTCCGGCATGCCCGACAGGTGATTCCGGAGTGTCCACCACGTCGTTCTGGCATACCCGGCAGGTGATTTTGGCGTGTCTGGCAGGTGTTTCTTGCAAGTCGAGCATGTGGCTCAGGCATGCTCAGCAGGTGCTTCCGGCGTCTCTGGCACGTGGTTCTGGTGTGTCTGAGAGCTGGTTGTGGCATGTCCGGCAGATGATTCCGGAGTGTCCACCAAGTGGTTCTGGTATACCTGGCAGGTGATTTTGGCGTGTCAGGAAGGTGGTTATGGCTAGTTGAGCAGGTGGATCAGGCGTGCTCGCCAGGGGGTTCAGGCGGGTCTGGCAGGTGGTTTCGTCCTGTTCGGGGTGTGGTTCCAGCATCTCAGGCACGTGGTTCTGGCACGTCTGAGAGGTGGTTGCGGCCGGCCCGACAGGTGTTTCCGGAGTGTCCGCCAAGTGGTTCTGGCGTAGCTGGCAGGTGATGTTGGCGTGACCGGCAGGTGGTTCCAGCAAGCCAGGCAGGTGACTCTGGAGTGTCCAGCCACGTGGTTCTGGCGTAGCCGGCAGGTGATTTTCGCGTGTCCAGCAGGTGGTTCCGGCGAGCTCGGCACGTAGTAGCGGCGTGTCCGGAACATGGTTCTGGCACGTCTGAGAGATGGTTCCGGCATGCCCGGCAGGTGATTCCGGAGTGTCCGGCATGTGGTTCTGGCACCTGTGAGAGGTGGTTCCGGCATGCCCGGCAGGTGGTTCCGGAGTGTCTGCCGAGTGGTTCTGACGTAGACGGCAGGTGATTCTGGCGTGTCCAGCAGGTGGTTCTGGGGAGTGGATCAGGTGGTTCCGGCATACTCGGCAGGTGGTACCGGCGTGTCCAGAACATGGTTCTGGCAAGTCTGAGAGGTGGTTACGACATGCCCGACAGGTGATTCCGGAGTGTCCGCCACGTGGTTCTGGCGTACCCGGCAGGTGATTTTGGCATGTCCCGCAGGTGGTTCTGGGGAGTGGAGAAGGTGGTTCCGGCATACTCGGCAGGTGGTCCCGGCGTGTCCGGCACATGTTTCTCGCACGTCTGAGAGGTGGTTCCGGCATGCCCGGCAGGTGATCCCGGAGAGTCCTCCAAGAGGTTCTGGCGTACCCCGCAGGTGTTTCTCGTGTGTCCGGCAGGTGGCTCTGTTGAGTCGAGCATGTGGTTCCGGCGTGCTCGGCAGGTGGTTCCGGCAGGTCCGGCAGGTGTTTGCCATCTGTCCATGACGTGGTTCCGGCATGCCCGCAAGGTGATTCTGGAGTGTCCACCCAGTGGTTTTGGCGAGGCCGGCATATGATTTTGGCCTGTGAGGCAGGAGGTTCCGGCATGTCCAGCAGGTGGTTCCGGAGAGCTCGGCAGGTGCTTCTGGTCTCTCCGGCACGTGGTTGTGTAACGTCTGAGAGAAGGTTCCAGCATGCCCGGCAGGTGATTCCAGAGTCTCCGGCATGTGGTTCTGGCACCTTTGATAGGTGGTTCCGGCATGCCAGGCAGGTGATTCCGGAGTCTCCGGCATGTGGTTCTGGCACCTCTGAGAGGTGGTTCCGGAATGCCTGGCATGTGATTCCGGAGGGTCTGCCGTGTGGTTCTGGCATAGCCGGCAGTTGATTTTGGCGTGTCCAGTAGGTGGTTCTGGGGAATGGATCAGCTGGTTCCGGCATACTCGGCAGGTGGTACCGGCGTGTCCAGAACATGGTTCTGGCAAGTCTGAGAGGTGGTTCTGGCATGCCCGACAGTTGATTCCGGAGTGTCCGCCAAGTGTTTCTGGCGTACCCGGCAGGTGATTTTGGCCTGTCCGACAGGTGTTTCTTGCGAGTCGTGCAGGTGGCTCAGGCATGCTCAGCTGGTGCTTCCGGCGTCTCTGGCACGTGGTTCTGGTGTGTCTGAGAGCTGGTTCTGGCATGTCCGGCAGATGATTCCAGAGTCTCCACCAAGTGGTTCTGGTATACCTGGCAGGTGATTTTGGCGTGTCAGGAAGGTGGTTCCGGCTAGTTGAACAGGTGGATCAGGTGTGCTCGCCAGGGGGTTCAGGCGGGTCTGGCAGGTGGTTTCGGTCTGTTCGGGGTGTGGTTCCGGCATCTCAGGCACGTGGTTCTGGCACGTCTGAGAGGTGGTTGCGGCCGGCCCGACAGGTGTTTCCGGAGTGTCCGCCAAGTGGTTCTGGCGTAGCTGGCAGGTGATGTTGGCGTGACCGGCAGGTGTTTCCAGCAAGCCCGGCAGGTGATTCTGGAGTGTCCGGCAAGTGGTTCTGGCGTAGCCGGCAGGTGATTTTGGCGTGTCCAGCAGGTGGTTCCGGCGAGCTCGTCAGGTGGTAGCGGCGTGTCCGGAACATGGTTCTGGCACGTCTGAGAGATGGTTCCGGCATGCCCGGCAGGTGATTCCGGAGTGTCTGGCATGTGGTTCTGGCACCTCAGAGAGTTGGTTCCGGCATGCCCGGCAGGTGGTTCAGGAGTGTCTGCCACGTGGTTCTGGCGTAGATGGCAGGTGATGTTGGCGTGACCGGCAGGTGGTTCCAGCCAGCCCGGCAGGTGATTCCGAAGTGTTCACCAAATGGTTGTGGCGTAGACGGCAGGTGATTTTGGCGTGTCCGGCAGGTGGTTTTGGCGAGTCGAGCAGGTGGTTCTGGCGTGCTCGGCAGGTGCTTCCGGTGTCATTGGCATGTCGTTCCGGCATGTCTGAGAGGTGGTTCCGCCATACCCGGCAGGTGATTCCGGAGTGTTCGCCAAGTGGTTCTGGCGTAGCCGGCAGGTGATTTTGCATGTCCGGCAATGGTTCCGGAGATTCGAGCCGGTGGTTCTGGCGTGTCCGGCAGGTGGTTCTGGTCTGTCCAGCAGGTGGTTCTGCGGTGCCCGGCACGAGGTTCTGGCACGTCTGAGAGGTTGTTTCGGCATGCCCTTCACGTGATTGCGGCTTGTCCACCAAGTGGTTCTGGTGTAGCGGGCAGGTGATTTTGGCGTGTCCGGCAGGTGGTTCTGGGGAGTGGATCAGGAACTTCCGGCATTCTCGGCAGGTGCTTCCGCCGTCTCCGGCATGTGGTTGTGGCACCTCTGAGAGGTGTTTCCAGCATGCCCGGCAGGTGATTCCGGAGTGTGCGACAAGTGGTTGTGGCGTAGCCGGCTGCCGATTCTGGCGTGTCCGGAAGGTGGTTCTGGCGAGTCCAGCAGGTGGTCCCGGCGTGTCTGGCAGCTGGTTCCGGCCTGTCCTGGAGGTGGTTCCGGAGTGTCTGCCGAGTGGTTCTGGCATAGCCGGCAGGTGATTTTGGCGTGTCCAGCAGGTGGTTCTGGGGAGTGGAGAAGGTGGTTCCGGCATACTCATCAGGTGGTTTCGGTGTGTCCGGCACATGGTTCTGGCACCTCTGAGAGGTGGTTCCGGCATGCCCGGCAGGTGATCCCGGAGAGTCCTCCAAGTGGTTCTGGCGTAGCTGGCAGGTGATGTTGGTGTGACCGGCAGGTGGTTCCAGCAAGCCCGGCAGGTGATTCTGGAGTGTCCGCCAAGTGGTTCTGGCGTAGCCGGCAGGTGATTTTGGCGTGTCCAGCAGGTGGTCCTGGCGTGCTCGGCAGGTGGCAGCGGCGTGTCCGGAACATGGTTCTGGCACGTCTGAGAGATGGTTCCGGCTTGCCCGGCAGGTGATTCCGGAGTGTCCGGCATGTGGTTCTGGCACCTCTGATAGGTGGTTCCGGCATGCCCGGCAGGTGGTTCCGGAGTGTCTGCCGAGTGGTTCTGGCGTAGACGGCAGGTGATTCTGGCGTGTCCAGCAGGTGGTTCTGGGGAGTGGATCAGGTGGTTCCGGCATACTCGGCAGGTGTTACCGGCGTGTCCGGAACATGGTTCTGGCAAGCCTGATAGGTGGTTCCGGCATGCCCGGCAGGTGATTCGGGAGTGTTCGCCAAGTGGTTCTGGCGTAGCCGGCAGGTGATTTTGCATGTCCGGCGGTGGTTCCGGCGAGTCTAGCTGGTGGTTCCGGCATGTCCGGCAGGTGGTTCCGGTCTGTCCGGCAGGTGGTTCTGGCGTGTCCGGCACGAGGTTCTGGCACGTCTGAGAGGTGGTTCCGGCGTGCCCGACAGGTGATTCCGGAGTGTCCGCCACGTGGTTCTGGCGTACCCGGCAGGTGATTTTGGCGTGTCCGGCAGGTGGTTCTGGGGAGTGGATCTTGAACTTCCGGCATTCTCGGCAGGTGCTTCCGCCGTCTCCGGCATGTGGTTGTGGCACCTCTGAGAGGTTGTTCCAGCATGCCCGGCAGGTGATTCCGGAGTGTGCGACAAGTGGTTGTGGCATAGCCGGCTGGTGATTTTGGCGTGTCCAGCAGGTGGTTCCGGCGAGCTCGGCAGGTGGTAGCGGCGTGTCCGGAACATGGTTCTGGCACGTCTGAGAGATGGTTCCGGCATGCCCGGCAGGTGGTTCCGGAGTGTCTGCCGAGTGGTTCTGGCGTAGACGGCAGGTGATTCTGGCGTGTCCAGCAGGTGGTTCTGGTGAATGGATCAGGTGGTTCCGGCATACTCGGCAGGTGGTACCGGCGTGTCCGGAACATGGTTCTGGCAAGCCTGATAGGTGGTTCCGGCATGCCCGGCAGGTGATTCGGGAGTGTTCGCCAAGTGGTTCTGGCGTAGCCGGCAGGTGATTTTGCATGTCCAGCAATGGTTCCGGCAAGTCGAGCTGGTGGTTCCGGCGTGTCCGGCAGGTGGTTCCGGTCTGTCCGGCAGGTGGTTCTGGCGTGTCCGGCATGAGGTTCTGGCACGTCGGAGAGGTGGTTCCGGCATGCCCGACAGGTGATTCCGGAGTGTCCGCCACGTGGTTCTGGCGTACCCAGCAGGTGATTTTGGCGTGTCTGGCAGGTGTTTCTTGCAAGTCGAGCATGTGGCTCAGGCATGCTCAGCACGTGCTTCCGGCGTCTCCGGCACGTGTTTCTGGTGTGTCTGAGAGCTGGTTCTGGCAAGTCCGGCAGATGATTCCGGAGTGTCCACCAAGTGGTTCTGGCATACCCGGCAGGTGATTTTGGCGTGTCAGGTAGGTGGTTCCGGCGAGTCGAGTAGGTGGTTCCGGCGTGCTCGGCAGGTGGGTCAGGTGGGTCTGGCAGGTGGTTTTGGTCTGTTCGTGGTGTGGTTCCGGCATCTCAGGCACATGGTTCTGGCACGTCTGAGAGGTGGTTCCGGCCGGCCCGACAGGTGTTTCCGGAGTGTCCGCCAAGTGGTTGTGGCGTAGCTGAAAGGTGATGTTGGCGTGACCGGCAGGTGGTTCCAGCCAGCCCGGCAGGTGATTCCGGAGTGTCCGCCAAGTGGTTCTGGCGTAGCCGGCAGTTCATTTTGCATGTCCGGCGGTGGTTCCGGCGAGTCGAGCCGGTGGTTCCGGTGTGTCCGGCAGGTGGTTCTGGCGTGACCGGCACGAGGTTCTGGCACGTCTGAGAGTTGGTTCCCGCATGCCCGACAGGTGATTCCGGAGTGTCCGCCACGTGGTTCTGGCGTACCCGGCAGGTGATTTTGGCGTCTCTGGCAGGTGTTTCTTGCAAGTCGAGCATGTGGCTCAGGCATGCTCAGCAGGTGCTTCCGGCGTGTCTGGCACGTGGTTCTGGTGTGTCTGAGAGCTGGATCTGGCATGTCCGGCAGATGATTCCGGAGTGTCCAACAAGTGGTTGTGGCATACCCGGCAGGTGATTTTAGCGTGTCAGGTAGGTGGTTCCAGCGAGTCGAGTAGGTGGTTCCGGCGTTCTCGGCAGGTGGTTCAGGCGGGTCTGGCAGGTGATTTCGGTCTGTTCGGGGTGTGGTTCTGGCATCTCAGTCACATGGTTCTGGCACGTCTGATAGGTGGTTCTGGCTGGCCCGACAGGTGTTTCCATGGTGTCCGCCAAGTGGTTCTGGCATAGCTTGCAGGTGATGTTGGCGTGACCCGCATGTGGTTCCAGCCAGCCCGGCAGGTGTGTCCGAAGTGTTCACCAAATGGTTGTGGCATAGCCGGAAGATGATTTTGGCGTGTCCAGCAGGTGGTTTTGGCGAGTCGAGAAGGTGGTTCTGGCGTGCTCGGCAGGGGCTTCCGGTGTCATTGGCATGTGGTTCCGGCATGTCTGAGAGGTGGTTCCGCCATAGCCGGCAGGTGATTCCCGAGTGTTCCCCAAGTGGTTCTGGCATAGCCGGCAGGTGATTTTGCATGTCAGGCAATGGTTCCGGCGAGTCGTGCCAGTGTTTCCGGCATGTCCGGCAGGTGATTCCGGCAAGTCCAGCAGGTGGTTCCGGCATGCCCGTCAGGTGATTCCGGAGTGTCCGCCACGTGGTTCTGGCGTAGCCGGCAGGTGATTTTTGCATGTGCGGCAATGGTTACGGCGAGTCGAGCCGGTGGTTCCGGCGTGTCCGGCAGGTGGTTCCAGTCTGTCCAGCAGGTGGTTCTGGGGTGTCCGGCACGAGGTTCTGGCACGTCTGAGAGGTTGTGTCGGCATGCCGTTCACGTGATTCCGGCTTGTCGACCAACTGGTTCTGGTGTAGCGGGCAGGTGATTTTGGCGTGTCCGGCAGGTGGGACCGGTGAGTCAAGCAGGTGGTTCCGGCGAGTGTTTCCTGTGTTTCCGGTCTGTCCGGGAGATGGTTCCGGCCTGTCCGGCACGTGCTTCTGGCACTTCTGAGACGTTGTGCTGGCATGCCCGGCAGGTGATTCTGGAGTGTCCCCCAAGTGGTTCTGGCGTAGCCGGCAGGTGATTTTGGCGTGTCCGGCAGGTGGTTCTGGGGAGTGGATCTTGAACTTCCGGCATTCTCGGCAGGTGCTTCCGCCGTCTCTGGCATGAGGTTGTGGCACCTCTGAGAGGTGGTTCCAGCATGCCCGGCAGGTGATTCCGGAGTGTGCGACAAGTGGTTGTGGCGTAGCCGGCTGGTGATACTGGCGTGTCCGGCAGGTGGTTCCGGCGTGCTCGGCAGGTGGTTCCGGCATGTCCGGCAGGTGTTTGCCGTCTGTCCATGACGTGGTTCCGGCATGCCCGCAAGGTGATTCTGGAGTGTCCACCCAGTGGTTTTGGCGTAGCCGGCATATGATTTTGGCCTGTGAGGCAGGTGGTTCCGGCATGTCCAGCAGGTGGTCCCGGAGAGCTCGGCAGGTGCTTCCGGTCTCTCCGGCACGTCATTGTGGCACGTCTGAGAGAAGTTTCTGGCATGCCCGGCAGGTGATTCCAGAGTGTCCGGCATGTGGTTCTGCCACCTTTGATATGTGGTTCCGGCATGCCCGGCAGGTGATTCCGGAGTCTCCGGCATGTGGTTCTGGCACCTCTGAGAGGTGGTTCCGGAATGCCTGGCATGTGATTCCGGAGTGTCTGCCGTGTGGTTCTGGCATAGCCGGCAGTTGATTTTGGCGTGTCAGGTAGGTGGTTCCGGCGAGTCGAGTAGGTGGTTCTGGCGTGCTCGGCAGGTGCTTCCGGTGTCATTGGTATGTGGTTCCGGCATGTCTGAGAGGTGGTTCCGCCATGCCCGGCAGGTGATTCCGGAGTGTCCGACATGTGGTTCTGGCACCTCTGAGAGGTGGTACCGGAATGCCTGGCATGTGATTCCGGACTGTCTGCCGAGTGGTTCTGGCGTAGCCGGCAGTTGATTTTGGCGTGTCCACTAGGTGGTTCTGGGGAGTGGATCAGCTGGTTCCGGCATACTCGGCAGGTGGTCCTAGCGTGTCCAGAACATGGTTCTGGCAAGTCTGAGAGGTGGTTCCGGCACGCCCGACAGGTGATTCCGGAGCGGCCGCCAATTCATTCTGGCGTACCCGGCAGGTAATTTTGGCATGTCCGACAGGTGTTTCTTGTGAGTCGAGCAGGTGGCTCAGGCATGTTCAGCTGGTGCTTCCGGCGTCTCTGGCACGTTGTTCTGGTGTGTCTGAGAGCTGGTTCTGGCATGTCCGACAGATGATTCCGGAGTCTCCAACAAGTGGTTGTGGCATACCCGGCAGGTGATTTTGGCGTGTCCAGCAGGTGGTTTTGGCGAGTCGAGCAGGTGGTTCTGGCGTGCTCGGCAGGTGCTTCCGTTGTCATTGGCATGTGGTTCCGGCACGTCTGAGAGGTGGTTCCGCTATGCCTGGCAGGTGATTCTGGAGTGTTCGCCAAGTGGTTCTGGCGTAGCCGGCAGGAGATTTTGCATGTCCGGCAATGGTTCCGTCGAGTCGAGCCAGTGGTTCCAGCATGCCCGCAGGTGATTCCGGCCTGTCCAGCAGGTGGTTCTGGGCAGTGGATCAGGTGGTTCCGGCATGCCCGGCAGGTGATTCCGGAGTGTCCGGCATGTGGTTCTGGCACCTCTGAGAAGTTGTTCTGGTTTGCCCGGCTGGTGATACCGGAGTGTCCGGCATTTGGTTCTGGCACCTCTGAGAGGTGGTTCCGGGATGCCTGGCATGTGATTCCGGAGTGTCTGCCGAGTGGTTCTGGCGTGTCCAGCAGGTGTTTCCGGTCTGTCTGGCGGGTGGTTCTGGGGAGTGGATCAGATGGTTCCGGCATGCCCGGCAGGTGATTCCGGAGTGTCCGCCACGTGGTTGTAGTGTACCCGGCAGGTGATTTTGGCGTGTCTGGCAGGCGTTTCTTGCAAGTCGAGCATTTGGCTCAGGCATGATCAGCAGGTGCTTCCGGCCTGTCCGGCACGTGGTGCTGGTGTGTCTGAGAGCTGGTTCTGGCATGTCCAGCAGATGATTCCGGAGTGTCCACCAACTGGTTCTGGTACACCTGGCAGGTGATTTTGGCGTGTCAGGAAGTTGGCTCCGGCTAGTTGAGCAGGTGAATCAGGCGTGCTCGCCAGGGGGTTCAGGAGGGTCTGGCAGGAGGTTTCGGTCTGTTCGGGGAGTGGTTCCGGCATCTCAGGCTCATGGTTCTGGCACCTCTTAGAGGTGGTTCTGGCCGGCCCGACTGGTGTTTCCATGGTGTCCGCCAAGTGGTTCTGGCATAGCTGGCAGGTGATGTTGGCGTGACCAGCAGGTGGTTCCAGCAAGCCCGGCAGATGATTCCGTAGAGTTCACCAAATGGTTGTGGCGTAGCCGGCAGGTGATTTTGGCGTGTCCAGCAGGTGGTTTTGGTGAGTCGAGCAGGTGGGTCTGGCGTGCTCGGCAGGTGCTTCCGGTGTCATTGGCATGTGGATCCGGCATGTCTGAGAGGTGGTTCCAGCATGCCCGGCAGGTGGTTCCGGAGAGTCTGCCGAGTGGTTCTGGAGCCAGCCCGGCAGGTGATTCCGAAGAGTTCACCAAATGGTTGTGGCGTAGCCGGCAGGTGATTTTGGTGTGTCAGGAAGGTGGTTACGGCTAGTAGAGCAGGTGGATCAGGCGTGCTCACCAGGGTGTTCAGGCGGGTCTGGAAGGTGGTTTCGGTCTGTTCGGGGAGTGGTTGCGGCATCTCAGGCACATGGTTCTGGCATGTCTGAGAGGTGGTTCCGGCCGGCCCGACAGGTGTTTCCGGAGTGTCTGCCGTGTGGTTCTTGCGTAGCTGGCAGATGATTTTGGCGTGTCCAGCAGGTGGTTCCGGCGAGCTCGGCATGTGGTACCAGCGTGTCCGGAACATGGTTCTGGCACGTCTGAGAGATGGTTCCGGCATGTGAGGCAGGTGATTCCGGAGTGTCCGGCATGTGGTTCTGGCACCTCTGAGAGGTGGCTCCAGCATGCCTCGCAGGTGATTCCGGAGTGTCCGGCATGTGGTTCTGGCACATCTGAGAGGTGGTTCCGGCATGCCCGGCAGGTGATTCCGGAGTGTCCGCCACGTGGTTCTGGCTTACCCGGCAGGTGATTTTGGCGTTTCTGGCAGGTGTTTCTTGCAAATCGAGCATGTGGCTCAGGCATTATCAGCAGGTGCTTCCGGCGTGTCCGGCACGTGGTTCTGGTGTGTCAGAGGGCTGGTTCTGGCATTTCCGGCAGATGATTCCGGAGTGTCCACCAAGTGGTTCTGGTAGACCTGGCAGGTGATTTTGGCGTGTCTGGAAGGTGGTTCCGGCTAGTTGAGCAGGTGGATCAGGCGTGCTCGCCAGGGGGTTCAGGCGGGTCTGGCAGGTGGTTTCGGTCTGTTCGGGGTGTGGTTCCGGCATCTCAGGCACATGGTTCTGGCACGTCTGAGATGTGGTTCCGGCCGGCCCTACAGGTGTTTCCGGAGTGTCCGCCAAGTGGTTCCGGCGTAGCTGAAATGTGATGTTGGCGTGAACGGCAGGTGGTTCCAGCCAGCCCGGCAGGTGATTCCGGAGTGTCTGCTGAGTGGTTCTGGCGTAGCCGGCAGGTGATTTTGGCGTGTCCAGCAGGTGGCTCCGGCGAGCTCGGCAGGTGCTACCGGCGTGTCCGGAACCTTGTTCTGGCACGTCTGAGAGATGGTTCCGGCATGCCCGGCAGGTGATTCCGGAGTGTCCGGCATGTGGTTCTGGCACCTCTGAGAGGTGGTTCCGGCATGCCCGGCAGGTGGTTCCGGAGTGTCTGCCGAGTGGTTCTCGCGTAGACGGCAGGTGATTCTGGCGTGTCCAGCAGGTGGTTCTGGGGAGTGGATCAGGTGGTTCCGGCATACTCGGCAGGTGGTACCGGCGTGTCCGGAACATGGTTCTGGCAAGTCTGAGAGGTGGTTCCGGCATGCCCGACAGGTGATTCCGGAGTGTTCGCCAAGTGGTTCTGGCGTAGCCGGCAGGTCATTTTGCATGTCCAGCGGTGGTTCCGGCGAGTCGAGCCGGTGGTTCCGGCGTAGCCGGCAGTTGATTTTGGCGTGTCCACTAGGTGGTTCTCGGGAGTGGATCAGCTGGTTCCGGCATACTCGGCAGGTGGTACCGGCGTGTCCAGAACATGGTTCTGGCAAGTCTGAGAGGTGGTTCCGGCACGCCCGACAGGTGATTCCGGAGCGTCCGCCAAGTGTTTCTGGCGTACCCGGCAGGTGATTTTGGCATGTCCGACAGGTGTTTCTTGCGAGTCGAGCATGTGGCTCAGGCACGCTCAGCTGGTGCTTCCGGCATCTCTGGCACGTGGTTCTGGTGTGTCTGAGAGCTGGTTCTGGCATGTCCGGCAGATGATTCCGGAGTGTCCACCAAGTGGTTCTGGTAGACCTGGCAGGTGATTTTGGCGTGTCAGGAAGGTGGTTCCGGCTATTTGAGCAGGTGGATCAGGCGTGCTCGCCAGGGGGTTCAGGCGGGTCTGGCAGGTGGTTACTGTCTGTTCAGGGAGTGGTTCCGGCATCTCCGGCACATGGTTGTGGCACGTCTGAGAGTTGGTTCCGGCCGGCCCGACAGGTGTTTCCGGAGTGTCTGCCAAGTGGTTCTGCCGTAGCTGAAAGGTGATGTTGGCGTGACTGGCAGGTGGTTCCAGCCAGCCCGGCAGGTGATTCCGGAGTGTCTGCCGAGTGGTTCTGGTGTAGCCGGCAGGTGATTTTGGCGTGTCCAGCGGGTGGTTTTGGCGAGTCGAGCAGGTGGTTCTGGCGTGCTCGGCAGGTGCTTCCGGTGTCATTGGCATGTGGTTCCGGCATGTCTGAGAGGTGGTTCCGCCATGCCCGGCAGGTGATTCCGAAAAGTTCACCAAATGGTTGTGGCGTAGCCGGCAGGTGATTTTGGCATGTCCGGCAGGTGTTTCGGGTCTGTCCGGCAGGTGGTTCTGGCGTGTCCGGCACGAGGTTCTGGCACGTCTGAGAGTTGGTTCCGGCTTGCCCGACAGGTGATTCCCGGAGTGTCCGCCACGTGGTTCTGGTGTACCCGGCAGGTGATTTTGGCATGTCCAGCAGGTGGTTTTGGCGAGTCGAGCAGGTGGTTCTGGCGTGCTCGGCAGGTGCTTCCGGTGTCATTGGCATGTGGTTCCGGCATGTCTGAGAGGTGGTTCCGCCGTGCCCGGCAGGTGATTCCGGAGTGTTCGCCAAGTGATTCTGGCGTAGCCGGCAGGTGATTTTGCATGTCCGGCAATGGTTCCGGCGAGTCGAGCCGGTCGTTCCGGCATGTCCGGCAGGTGGTTCCGGCATGCCCGGCAGGTGATTCCGGAGTGTCCGGCATGTGGTTCTGGCACCTCTGAGAGGTGGTTCCGGCATGCCCGGCAGGTGATACCAGAGTGTCCAGCATTTGGTTCTGGCACCTGTGAGAGGTGGTTCCGGAATGCCTGGCATGTGATTCCGGAGTGTCTGCCGAGTGGTTCTGGCGTAGCCGGGAGGTGATTTTGGCGTGTCAGACAGGTGGTTCCGGCGAGCTCGGCAGGTGGTTCCGGCATGTCCGGAACATGGTTCTGGCACGTCTGAGAGATGGTTCCGGCATGCCCGGCAGATGATTCCGGAGTGTCCGGCATGTGGTTCTGGCACCTCTGAGAGGTGGTTCCGGCATGCCAGGCAGGTGGTTCCGGCATGTCCGGCAGTTGGTTCCGGCATGTCCAGCACGTGGTTCCAGCATGCCCGGCAGATGATTCCGGAGTGTTCGGCATGTGGTTCTGGCACCTCTGAGAGGTGGTTCCGGCATGCCAGGCAGGTGATACCGGAGTGTCCGGCATTTGGTTATGGCACCTCTGAGAGGTGGTTCCGGAATGCCTGGCATGTGATTCCGGAGTGTCTGCCGAGTGGTTCTGGCGTAGCCGGCAGTTGATTTTGGTGTGTCCACTAGCTGGTTCTGGGGAGTGGATCAGCTGGTTCCGGCATACTCGCCAGGTGGTCCCGGCGTGTCCAGAACATGGTTCTGGCAAGTCTGAGAGGTGGTTCCGGCACGCCCGACAGGTGATTCCGGAGTGTTCGCCAAGTGGTTCTGGCGTAGCCGGCAGGTCATTTTGCATGTCCGGAGGTGGTTCCGGCGAGTCAAGCCGGTGGTTCCGGCGTGTCCAGCAGGTGGTTCCTGTCTGTCCAGCAGGTGGTTCTGGCGTGTCCGGCACGAGGTTCTGGCACGTCTGAGAGTTGCTTCCGGCATGCCCGACAGGTGATTCCGGAGTGTCCGCCACGTTGTTCTGGCGTACCCGGCAGGTGATTTTGGCGTGTCTGGCAGGCGTTTCTTGCAAGTCGAGCATTTGGCTCACGCATGATCAGCAGGTGCTTCCGGCGTGTCTGGCACGTGGTTCTGGTGTGTCTGAGAGCTGTTTCTGACATGTCCGGCAGATGATTCCGGAGTGTCCACCAAGTGGTTGTGGCATACCTGGCAGGTGATTTTAGCGTGTCAGGTAGGTGGTTCCAGCGAGTCGAGTAGGTGGTTCCGGCGTGCTCGGCAGGTGGTTCAGGCGGGTCTGGCACGTGGTTACGGTCTGTTCGGGGTGTGGTTCCGGCATCTCAGGCACATGGTTCTGGCACATCTGATAGGTGGTTCCGGCCGGCCCGACAGGTGTTTCCATGGTGTCCGCCAAGTGGTTCTGGCATAGCTGGCAGGTGACGTTGGCGTGACCGGCAGGTGGTTCCAGCCAGCCCGGCAGGTGATTCCGAAGAGTTCACCAAATGGTTGTGGCGTAGCCGGCAGGTGATTTTGGCGTGTCCAGCAGGTGGTTTTGGCGAGTCGAGCAAGTGGTTCTGGCGTGCTCGGCAGGTGCTTCCGGTGTCATTGGCATGTAGTTCCGGCATGTCTGAGAGGTGGTTCCGCCATGCCCGGCAGGTGATTCCAGAGTGTTCCCCAAGTGGTTCTGGCATAGCCGGCAGGTGATTTTGCATGTCCGGCAATGGTTCCGGCGAGTCGAGCCGGTGGTTCCGGCATGTCCGGCAGGTGGTTCCGGCATGCCCGGCAGGTGATTCCGGAGTGTCCGGCATGTGGTTCTGGCACCTCTGAGAGGTGGTTCCGGCATGCCCGGCAGTTGGTTACGGAGTGTCTGCCGACTGGTTCTGGAGTAGCCGGCAGGTGATTCTGGCGTATCCAGCAGGTGGTTCTGGGGAGTGGATCAGGTGGTTCCGGCATACTCGGCAGGTGGTACCGGCGTGTCCGGAACTTGGTTCTGGCAAGTCTGAGAGGTGGTTCTGGCATGCCCGACAGGTGATTCCGGAGTGTTCGCCAAGTGGGTCTGGCGTAGCCGACATGTCATTTTGCATGTCCGGCAATGGTTCCGGCGAGTCGAGCTGGTGGTTCCGGAATGTCCAGCAGGTGGTTCCGGCATGTCCGGCAGGTGGTTCCGGCATGTCAAGCACGTGGTTGCAGCATGCCCGGCAGGTGATTCCGGAGTGTCCGGCATGTGGTTCTGGCACCTCTGAGAGGTGGTTCCGGCATGCCCGGCAGGTGATACCGGAGTGTCCGTCATTTGGTTATGGCACCTCTGAGAGGTGGTTCCTTAATGCCTGGCATGTGATTCCGGAGTCTCTGCCGAGTGGTTCTGGCGTAGCCGGAAGTTGATTTTGGCGTGTCCACTATGTGGTTCTGGGGAGTGGATCAGCTGGTTCCGGCATACTCGGCAGGTGGTCCCGGCGTGTCCAGAAGATGGTTCTGGCAGGTCTGAGAGGTGGTTCCGCCATGCCTGGCACCTGATTCCGGAGTGTTCGCCAAGTGGCTCTGGCGTAGCCGGCAGGAGATTTTGCATGTCCGGCAATGGTTCCTTCGAGTCGAGCCAGTGGTTCCAGCATGTCTGGCAGGTGATTCCGGCATGTCCAGCAGGTGGTTCTGGGGAGTGGATCAGGTGGTTCCGGCATGCCCGGCAGGTGATTCCGGAGTGTCCGGCATGTGGTTCTGGCACCTCTGAGAAGTTGTTCTGTCTTGCCCGGCAGGTGATACCGGAGTGTCCGGCATTTGGTTCTGGCACCTCTGAGATGTGGTTCCGGGATGCCTGGCATGTGATTCCGGAGTGTCTGCCGAGTGGTTCTGGCGTGTCCAGCAGGTGTTTCCGGTCTGTCTGGCAGGTGGTTCTGGCGTGTCTGGCACGAGGTTCTGGCACCTCTGAGAGTTGGTTCCGGCTTGCCCGACAGGTGATTCCGGAGTTTCCGCCACGTGGTTCTTGAGTACCCTGCATTTGATTTTGGCTTCTCTGGCTGGTGTTTCTTGCAAGTCGAGCATTTGGCTCAGGCATGATCAGCAGGTGCTTCCGGCGTGTCTGGCACGTGGTTCTGGTGTGTCTGAGAGCTGGTTTTGGCATGTCCGGCAGATGATTCCGGAGTGTCCGCCATGTGGTTCTGGCACCTCTGAGATGTGTTTCCGGCATGCCCGGCAGGTCCTTCCAGAGTGTCTGCCGAGTGGTTCTGGCGTAGCCGGCAGGTGATTCTGGTGTGTCCAGCAAGTGGTCCTGGGGAGTGGATCATGTGTTTCCGGCATACTCGGCAGGTGGTACCGGCGTGTCCGGAACATGTTTCTGGCAAGTCTGAGAGGTGGTTCCGGCATGCCCGACAGGTGATTCCGGAGTGTTCGCCAAGTGGTTCTGGCGTAGCCGGCAGGTCATTTTGCATGTCCGGCGGTGGTTCCGGCAAGTCAAGCCGGTGGTTCCGGCGTGTCCAGCAGGTGGGTCCTGTCTGTCCAGCAGGTGGTTCTGGCGTGTCCGGCACGAGGTCCTGGCACGTTTGAGAGGTGGTTCCGGCACGCCCGACAGGTGATTCCGGAGCGTCCGCCAAGTGTTTCTGGCGTACCCGGCAGGGGAATTTGGCATGTCCGACAGGTGTTTCCTGCGAGTCGAGCAGGTGGCTCAGGCATGCTCAGCTGGTGCTTCCGGCGTCTCTGGCACGTGGTTCTGGTGTGTCTGAGAGCTGGTTCTGGCATGTCCGGCAGATGATTCCGGAGTGTCCACCAAGTGGTTCTGGTAGACCTGGCAGGTGATTTTGGCGTGTCAGGAAGGTGATTCCGGCTAGTTGAGCAGTTGGATCATTCGTGCTCGCCAGGGGGTTCAGGCGGGTCTGGCAGGTGGTTTCGGTCTGTTCGGGGAGTGCTTCCGGCATCTCAGGCACATGGTTCTGGCACGTCTGAGATGTGGTTCCGACCGGCCCGACAGGTGTTTCCGGAGTGTCCGCCAAGTGGTTCCGGCGTAGCTGAAAGGTGATGTTGGCGTGACCGGCAGGTGGTTCCAGCCAGCCCGGCAGGTGAGTCCGGAGTGTTCGCCAAGTGGTTCTGGCGTAGCCGGCAGGTGATTTTGCATGTCCGGCAATGGTTCTGGCGAGTCGAGCCGGTGGTTCAGGCATGTCCAGCAGGTGGTTCCCGCATGCCCGGCAGGTGATTCCGTAGTGTCCGGCATGTGGTTCTGGCACCTCTGAGAGGTGGTTCCGGAATGCCTGGCATGTGATTCCGGAGTGTCTTCAGAGTGGTTCTGGCATAGCCGGCAGGTGATTTTGGCGTGTCCAGCAGGTGGTTCCGGCGAGCTCGGCAGGTGGTTCCGGCATGTCCGGAACATGGTTCTGGAACGTCTGAGAGATGGTTCCGGCATGCCCGGCAGGTGATTCCGGAGTGTCCGGCATGTGGTTCTGGCACCTCTGAGAGGTGGTTCCGGCATGACCTGCAGGTGGTTCCGGAGTGTCTGCCGAGTGGTTCTGGCGTAGTCGGCAGGTGATTCTGGCGTGTCCAGCATGTGGTTCTGGGGAGTGGATCAGGTGGTTCCGGCATACTCGGCAGGTGGTACCGGCGTGTCCGCAACATGGTTCTGGCAAGTCTGAGAGGTGGTTCCAGCATGCCCGGCAGGTGATTCCGGAGCGTGCGACAAGTGGTTGTGGCGTAGCCGGCTGGTGATTCTGGCGTGTCCGGCAGGTGGTTCTGGCGAGTCGAGCAGGTGGTCCCGGCGTGTCCGGCAGCTGGTTCCGGTCTGTCCTGGAGGTGGTTCCGGAGTGTCTGCCGAGTGGTTCTGGCGTAGCCGGCAGGTGATTTTGGCGTGTCCAGCAGGTGGTTCTGGGGAGTGGAGCAGGTGGTTCCGGCATACTCGGCAGGTGGTCCCGGCGTTTCCGGCACATGGTTCTGCCACCTCTGAGAGGTGCTTCCGGCATGCCCGGCAGGTGATCCCGGAGAGTCCTCCAAGTGGTTCTGGCGTACCCCGCAGGTGTTTCTGGTGTGTCCGGCAGGTGGCTCTGTTGAGTCGAGCAGGTGGTTCCGGCGTGCTCGGCACGTGGTTCCGGCAGGTCCGACAGGTGTTTGCCGTCTGTCCATGACGTGGTTCCGGCATTCCCGCAAGGTGATTCTGGAGTGTCCACCCAGTGGTTTTGGCGTAGCCGGCATATGATTTTGGCCTGTGAGGCAGGTGGTTCCGGCATGTCCATCAGGTGGTTCCGGAGAGCTCGGCAGGTGCTTCCGGTCTCTCCGGCACGTGGTTGTGGCACGTCTGAGAGAAGGTTCCGGCATGCCCGGCAGGTGATTCCAGAGTCTCCGGCATGTGGTTCTGGCACCTCTGATAGGTGGTTCCGGCATGCCCGGCAGGTGATTCCGGAGTCTCCGGCATGTGGTTCTGGCACCTCTGAGAGGTGGTTCCGGAATGCCTGGCATGTGATTCCGGAGTGTCTGCCGTGTGGTTCTGGCATAGCCGGCAGTTGATTTTGGCGTGTCCAGTAGGTGGTTCTGGGGAGTGGATCAGCTGGTTCCGGCATACTCGGCAGGTGGTACCGGCGTGTCCAGAACATGGTTCTGGCAAGTCTGAGAGGTGGTTCCGGCATGCCCGACAGGTGATTCCGGAGTGTCCGCCAAGTGTTTCTGGCGTACCCGGCAGGTGATTTTGCCCTGTCCGACAGGTGTTTCTTGGGAGTCGTGCAGGTGGCTCAGGCATGCTCAGCTGGTGCTTCCGGCGTCTCTGGCACGTGGTTCTGGTGTGTCTGAGAGCTGGTTCTGGCATGTCCGGCAGATGATTCCAGAGTGTCCACCAAGAGGTTCTGGTATACCTGGCAGGTGATTTTGGCGTACAGGAAGGTGGTTCCGGTTAGTTGAACAGGTGGATCAGGTGTGCTCGCCAGTGGGTTCATGCAGGTCTGGCAGGTGGTTTCGGTCTGCTCGGGGTGTGGTTCCGGCATCTCAGGCACGTGGTTCTGGCACGTCTGAGAGGTGGTTGCGGCCGGCCCGACAGGTGTTTCCGGAGTGTCTGCCAAGTGTTTCTGGCGTAGCTGGCAGGTGATGTTGGCGTGACCGGCAGGTGGTTCCAGCAAGCCCGGCAGGTGATTCTGGAGTGTCCGCCAAGTGGTTCTGGCGAAGCCGGCATGTGATTTTGGCGTGTCCAGCAGGTGGTTCCGGCGAGCTCGGCAGGTGGTAGCGGCGTGTCCGGAACATGGTTCTGGCACGTCTGAGAGATGGTTCCGGCATGCCCGGCAGGTGGTTCCGGAGTGTCTGCCGAGTGGTTCTGGCGTAGACGGCAGGTGATTCTGGCGTGTCCAGCAGGTGGTTCTGGGGAGTGGATCAGGTGGTTCCGGCATACTCGGCAGGTGGTACCGGCGTGTCCGGAACATGGTTCTGGCAAGCCTGATAGGTGGTTCCGGCATGCCCGGCAGGTGATTCGGGAGTGTTCGCAAAGTGGTTCTGGCGTAGCCGGCAGGTGATTTTGCATGTCCGGCGGTGGTTCCGGCGAGTCGAGCTGGTGGTTCCGGCGTGTCCGGCAGGTGGTTCCGGTCTGTCCGGCAGGTGGTACTGGCGTGTCCGGCACGAGGTTCTGGCACGCCTGAGAGGTGGTTCCGGCATGCCCGACAGGTGATTCCGGAGTGTCCGCCACGTGGTTCTGGCGTACCCGGCAGGTGAGTTTGGCGTGTCTGGCAGGTGTTTCTTGCAAGTCGAGCATGTGGCTCAGGCATGCTCAGCACGTGCTTCCTGCGTGTCCGGCACGTGGTTCTGGTGTGTCTGAGAGCTGGTTCTGGCATGTCCGGCAGATGATTCCGGAGTGTCCACCAAGTGGTTCTGGCATACCCGGCAGGTGATTTTGGCGTGTCAGGTAGGTGGTTCAGGCGAGTCGATTAGGTGGTTCCGGCGTGCTCGGCAGGTGGTTCAGGCGGGTCTGGCAGGTGGTTTCGCTCTGTTCGGGGTGTGGTTCCGGCATCTCAGGCACATGGTTCTGGCACGTCTGAGAGGTGGTTCCGGCCGGCCCGACAGGTGTTTCCATGGTGTCCGCCAAGTGGTTCTGGCATAGCTGGCAGGTGATTTTGGCGTGTCCAGCAGGTGGTTCTGGGGAGTGGAGCAGGTGGTTCCGGCATACTCATCAGGTGATCCCGGAGTGTCCGGCACATGTTTCTGGCACGTCTGAGAGGTGGTTCCGGCATGCACGTCAGGTGATCCCGGAGAGTCCTCCAAGTGGTTCTGGCGTGCCCCGCAGGTGTTTCTGGTGTGTCCGGCAGGTGGCTCTGTTGAGTCGAGCAGGTGGTTCCGGCGTGCTCGGCAGGTGGTTCCGGCAGGTCCGGCAGGTGTTTGCCGTCTGTCCATGACGTGGTTCCGGCCTGCCCGCAAGGTGATTCTGGAGTGTCCACCCAGTGGTTTTGGCGTAGCCGGCATTTGATTTTGGCCTGTGAGGCAGGTGGTTCCGGCATGTCCAGCACGTGGTTCCGGATAGCTTGGCAGGTGCTTCCGGTCTCTCCGGCACGTGGTCGTGGCACGTCTGAGAGAAGGTTCCGGCATGCCCGGCAGGTGATTCCGGAGTGTCCGGCATGTGGTTCTGGCACCTCTGAGAGGTGGTTCCGGAATGCCTGGCATGTGATTCCGGAGTGTCTGCCGTGTGGTTCTGGCATAGCCGGCAGTTGATTTTGGCGTGTCCAGTAGGTGGTTCTGGGGAGTGGATCAGCTGGTTCCGGAATACTCGGCAGGTGGTACCGGCGTGTCCAGAACATGGTTCTGGCTAGTCTGAGAGGTGGTTCCGGCATGCCCGACAGGTGATTCCGGAGTGTCCGCCAAGTGTTTCTGGCGTACCCGGCAGGTGATTTTGGCCTGTCCGACACGTGTTTCTTGCGAGTCGTGCAGGTGGCTCAGGCATGCTCAGCTGGTGCTTCCGGCGTCTCTGGCACGTGGTTCTGGTGTGTCTGAGAGCTGGTTCTGGCATGTCCGGCAGATGATTCCAGAGTGTCCACCAAGTTGTTCTGGTGTACCTGGCAGGTGATTTTGGCGTGTCAGGAAGGTGGTTCCGGCTAGTTGAACAGGTGGATCAGGTGTGCTCGCCATGGGGTTCAGGCGGGTCTGGCAGGTGGTTTCGGTCTGTTCGGCGTGTGGTTCCCGCATCTCAGGCACGTCTGAGAGGTGGTTGTGGCCGGCCCGACAGGTGTTTCCGGAGTGTCTGCCAAGTGTTTCTGGCGTAGCTGGCAGGTGATGTTGGCGTGACCGGCAGGTGGTTCCAGCAAGCCCGGCAGGTGATTCTGGAGTGTCCGCCAAGTGGTTCTGGCGTAGCCGGCAGGTGATTTTGGCGTGTCCAGCAGGTGGTTCCGGCGAGCTCGGCAGGTGGTAGCGGCGTGTCCGGAACATGGTTCTGGCAAGCATGATAGGTGGTTCCGGCATGCCCGGCAGGTGATTCGGGAGTGTTCGCCAAGTGGTTCTGGCGTAGCCGGCAGGTGATTTTGCATGTCCGGCGGTGGTTCCGGCGAGTCGAGCTGGTGGTTCCGCCGTGTCTGGCAGGTGGTTCCGGTCTGTCCGGCAGGTGGTTCTGGCGTGTCCGGCACGTTGTTCTGGCACGTCTGAGAGGTGGTTCCGGCATGCCCGACAGGTGATTCCGGAGTGTCCGCCACGTGGTTCTGGCGTACCCGGCAGGTGATTTTGGCGTGTCCGGCAAGTGGGACCGGTGACTCAAGCAGGTGGTTCCGGCGAGTGTTTCCTGTGTTTCCGGTCTGTCCGGGAGATGGTTCCGGCCTGTCCGGCACGTGCTTCTGGCACTTCGGAGAGGTTGTGCTGGCATGCCCGACAGGTGATTCTGGAGTGTCCGCCAAGTGGTTCTGGCGTAGCCGGCAGGTGATTTTGGCATGTCCGGAAGGTGGTTCTGGGGAGTGCATCAGGAACTTCCGGCATTCTCGGCAGGTGCTTCCGCCGTCTCTGGCATGTGGTTGTGGCACCTCTGAGAGGTGGTTCCAGCATGCCCGGCAGGTGATTCCGGAGCGTGCGACAAGTGGTTGTGGCGTAGCCGGCTGGTGATTCTGGTGTGTCCGGCAGGTGGTTCTGGCGAGTCGAGCAGGTGGTCCCGGCGTGTCTGGCAGCTGGTTCCGACTGTCCTGGAGGTGGTTCCGGAGTTTCTGCCGAGTGGTTCTGGCATAGCCGGCAGGTGATTTTGGCGTGTCCAGCAGGTGGTTCTGGGGAGTGGAGCAGGTGGTTCCGGCATACTCGGCAGGTGGTCCCGGCGTGTCCGGCACATGTTTCTGGCACCTCTGAGAGGTGGTTCCGGCATGCCCTGCAGGTGATCCCGGAGAGTCCTCCAAGTGGTTCTGGCGTGCCCCGCAGGTGTTTCTGGTGTGTCCGGCAGGTGGCTCTGTTGAGTCGAGCAGGTGGTTCCGGCGTGCTCGGCAGGTGGTTCCGGCTGGTCCGGCAGGTGTTTGCCGTCTGTCCATGACGTGGTTCCGGCATGCCCGCAAGGTGATTCTGGAGTGTCCACCCAGTGGTTTTGGCGTAGCCGGCATAGGATTTTGGCCTGTGAGGCAGGTGGTTCCGGCATGTCCAGCAGGTGGTTCCAGAGAGCTCGGCAGGTGCTTCCGGTCTCTCCGGCACGTGGTCGTGGCACGTCTGAGAGAAGGTTCCGGCATGCCCGGGAGGTGATTCCAGAGTCTCCGGCATGTGATTCTGCCACCTTTGATAGGTGGTTCCGGCATGCCCGGCAGGTGATTCCGGAGACTCCGGCATGTGGTTCTGGCACCTCTGAGAGGTGGTTCCGGAATGCCTGGCATGTGATTCCGGAGTGTCTGCCGTGTGGTTCTGGCATAGCCGGCAGTTGATTTTGGCGTGTCCAGTAGGTGGTTCTGGGGAGTGGATCAGCTGGTTCCGGCATACTCGGCAGGTGGTACCGCTGTGTCCAGAACATGGTTCTGGCAAGTCTGAGAGGTGGTTCCGGCATGCCCGACAGGTGATTCCGGAGTGTCCGCCAAGTGTTTCTGGCGTACCCGGCAGGTGATTTTGGCCTGTCCGACAGGTGTTTCTTGCGAGACGTGCAGGTGGCTCAGGCATGCTAAGCAGGTGCTTCCGGCGTC
The DNA here is from genome assembly GCF_041296265.1 of Equus caballus. Taxonomy (NCBI): domain Eukaryota; kingdom Metazoa; phylum Chordata; class Mammalia; order Perissodactyla; family Equidae; genus Equus; species Equus caballus. Next base: position 2,807,997 of record NC_091698.1, on the reverse strand, counting down.
TCTGGCACGTGGTTCTGGTGTGTCTGAGAGCTGGTTCTGGCATGTCCGGCAGATGATTCCAGAGTGTCCAACAAGTGGTTCTGGTATACCTGGCAGGTGATTTTGGCGTGTCAGGAAGGTGGTTCCGGCTAGTTGAACAGGTGGATCAGGTGTGCTCGCCAGGGGGTTCAGGCGGGTCTGGCATGTGGTTTCGTTCTGTTCGGGGTGTGGTTCCGGCATCTCAGGCACATGGTTCTGGCACGTCTGAGAGGTGGTTCCGGACGGCCCGACAGGTGTTTCCACAGTGTCCGCCAAGTGGTACTGGCGTAGTTGGCAGGTGATTTTGGCATGACCGGCAGGTGGTTCCAGCAAGCCCGGCAGGTGATTCCGAAGTGTTCCCCAACTGGTTGTGGCGTAGCCGGCAGGTGATTTTTGCGTGTCCGGCAGGTGGTTCTGGCGAGTCGAGCAGGTGGTTCCGGCGTGCTCGGCTGGTGCTTCCGGGGTCATTGGCACGGGGTTCTGGCATGTCTGAGAGGTGGTTCCTGCATGCCCGGCAAGTGATTCCGGAGTGTTCGCCAAGTGGTTCTGGCATAGTCGGCAGGTGATTTTGGCATGTCCGGCAGGTGGTTCAGGCGAGTTGAGCAGGTGGTTCCAACGTGCTTGGAAGGTGCTTCCGGCGTCTCCGGCACGTGTTTCTGGCACATCTGATACGTGGTTCCGGCATGCCCGAAAGGTGATTCCGGTCTGTCCGGTAGGTGGTTCCAGCCTGCACGGCATGTGGTTCTGGTACGTCTCAGAGGTGGTTGCGCATGCCCAACAGGTGATTCCGGACTGTCCGCCACATGGTTCTGGCTCGTCTGAGAGGTGGTTCCGGCATGCACAGCAGGTCATCCCAGAGAGTCCTCCAAGTGGTTCTGGCAGAACACGCAGGTGATTTTGGCGTGTCTGGCAGGTTGTTCCGCTGTGCTTGGCAGGTGGTTCAGGCTTGGCCGGCAGGTGGTTCCAGACTGTCCAGGACGTGTTTCCAGCTTCTCCGGCAGGTGGTTCTGGTACGTCTGAGAGGTGGTTCCGCCATGGCTGGCAGGTGATTCCGGAGCGTCCCCCAGGTGGTTCTGGAAGAGCCAGAAGTTGATATTGGCCTTTCCGGCAGGGGGTTCCAGCGAGTCGAACAAGGTGGCTCCGGCGTGCTCGGCAGGTGGTTCCGGTCTGTCCGGTAGGTGATTCCGGCGTGTCCGGCACGTGCTTCCGGCACGTCTGAGAGGTGGTTCCAGCATGCGCGGCAGGTGATTCCGTAGTGTCAGCCAGGTGGTTCTGGCGTACCCGGCAGGTGATTTTGGCGTGTCCGGCAGGTGTTTCTGGCGAGTCGAGCAGGTGGCTCCGGCATGCTCGGCAGGTGCTTCCGTCGTCTCCGGCACTTGGTTCTGGTGTGTCTGAGAGCTGTTTCCGGCATGTCCGGCAGATGATTCCAGAGTGTCCGCCAAGTGGTTCTGGCATACCCAGCAGGTGATTTTGGCGTGTCAGGGAGGTGGTACCGGTGAGTCGAGCAGGTGGTTCCGGCGTGCTCAGCAGGTGGTTCAGGCGGTTCTGGGAGGTGGTATCCGTCTGTTCGGGGTGTGGTTCCAGCGTCTCATGAACACGTTTCTGGCACGTCTGAGATGTGGTTCCAGCCGGCCCGACAGGTGTTTCCGCAGTGTCCGCCAAGCGGTTCTGGCGTAGTTGGCAGGTGATTTTGGCATGACTGGCAGGTGGTTCCAGCAAGCCTTGCAGGTGATTCCAAAGTGTTCACCAACTGGTTGTGGCGTAGCCGGCAGGTGATTTTTGCGTGATCGGCAGGTGGTTCTGGCGAGTCGAGCAGGTGGCTCCGGCGGGCTCGGCTGGTGCTTCCGGGGTCATTGGCACGGGGTTCTGGCATGTCTGAGAGGTGGTTCCTGCATGCCCGGTAAGTGATTTCGGAGTGTAAGACAGGTGGTTATGGCCTACCCGGCAGGTGATTTTTGCATGTCCGGCAGGTGTTTCTGGCGAGTGGAGCAGGTGGCTCCGGCATGCTCGGCAGGTGCTTCCGGCTTCTCCGGCACGTGGTTCTGGTGTGTCTGAGTGCTGGTTCCGGCATGTCCGGCAGATGATTCCGGAGTGTCCGCCAAGTGGTTCTGGCATACCCGGCTGGTGATTTTGGCATGTCAGGTAGGTGGTCCCGGCGAGTCGAGCAGGTGGCTCCGGCGTGCTCAGCAGGTTGTTCAGACGGGTCTGGCAGGTGTTTTCCGTCTGTTCGGGGTGTGGTTCCAGCATCTCATGCACATGGTTCTGGCACGTCTGAGATGTGGTTCCGGCCGGCCCGACAGGTGTTTCCACAGTGTCCGCCAAGTGGTACTGGCGTATTTGGCAGGTGATTTTGGCATGACCGGCAGGTGGTTCCAGCAAGCCCGGCAGGTGATTCCGAAGTGTTCCCCCACCGGTTGTGGCGTAGCCGGCAGGTGATTTTTGCGTGGCCGGCAGGTGGTTCTGGCGAGTCGAGCAGGTGGTTCCGGCGTGCTCGGCAGGTGCTTCCGGGGTCATTGGCACGTGGTTCTGGCATATCTGAGAGGTGGTTCCGGCATGCCCGGCAGGTGATTCCGGAGTGTTCGCCAAGTGTTTCCGGCGTAGCCGGCAGGTGATTTTTGCATGTCCAGCGGTCGTTCCGGCAGGTCGATCCGGTGGTTCCGGCGTGTCCGGCAGGTGGTTCCGGTCTGTCCGGCAGGTGGTTCTGTGGTGTCCGGCACGAGGTTCAGTCTGAGAGGCTGTGCCGGCATGCCCCTCACGTGATTCCGGCTTGTCCCCGAAGTGGTGCTGGTGTAGCGGGCAGGTGATTTTGGCGTGTCCGGCAGGTGGTTCAGGCGAGTTGAGCAGGTGGTTGCGACGTGCTCGGCAGGTGCTTCCGGCGTCTCCGGCACGTGTTTCTGGCACATCTGACTGGTGGTTCCGGCATGCCCAAAAGTTGATTCCGGTCTGTCCGGTAGGTGGTTCCGGCGTGCACGGCACGTGGTTCTGGTACGTCTCAGAGGTGGTTGCGTATGCCCAACAGGTGATTCCGGACTGTCCGCCACGTGCTTCTGGCACGTCTGAGAGGTGGTTCCAACATGCCCGGCAGGTCATTTCGGAGAGTCGTCCAAGTGGTTCTGGCGTAGCCCGCAGGTGATTTTGGCGTGTCCGGCAGGTGGTTCCGCCGTGCTCGGCAGGTGGTTCAGGCATGGCCGTCACGTGGTTCCAGTCTGTCCAGGACGTGTTTCCAGCTTCTCCGGCAGGTGGTTCTGGTACGTCTGAGAGGTGGTTCCGCCATGGCTGGCAGGTGATCCCGGACTGTCCCCCAGGTGTTTCTGGCATAGCCAGCCGTTGATATTGGCCTGTCTGGCAGGTGGTTCCAGCGAGTCGAACAGGTGGCTCCGGCGTTCTTGGCAGGTGGTTCCGGTCTGTCCGGTAGGTGTTTCGGGCGTGTCTGGCACGTGCTTCCGGCACGTCTGAGAGGTGGTTCCGGCATGCGCGGCAGGTGATTCCGTAGTGTCCGCCAGGTGGTTCTGGCATACCCGGCAGGTGATTTTGGCGTGTGCGGCAGGTGTTTCTGGCGAGTCGAGCAGGTGGCTCCGGCATGCTCGGCAGGTGCTTCCGGCGTCTCCGGCACTTGGTTCTGGTGTGTCTGAGAGCTGTTTCCGGCATGTCCGGCAGATGATTCCGGGGTGTCCGCTAAGTGGTTCTGGCATACCCAGCAGGTGATTTTGGCGTGTCAGGGAGGTGGTACCGGTGAGTCGAGCAGGTGGTTCCGGCGTGCTCAGCAGGTGGTTCAGGCGGTTCTGGCAGGTGGTATCCGTCTGTTCGGGGTGTGGTTCCAGCATCTCATGAACACGTTTCTGGCACGTCTGAGATGTGGTTCCAGCCGGCCCGACAGGTGTTTCCGCAGTGTCCGCCAAGCGGTTCTGGCGTAGTTGGCAGGTGATTTTGGCATGACTGGCAGGTGGTTCCAGCAAGCCTTGCAGGTGATTCCAAAGTTTTCACCAACTGGTTGTGGCGTAGCCGGCAGGTGATTTTTGCGTGATCGGCAGGTGGTTCTGGCGAGTCGAGCAGGTGGTTCCGGCGTGCTCGGCTGGTGCTTCCGGGGTCATTGGCACGGGGTCCTGGCATGTCTGAGAGGTGGTTCCTGCATGCCCGGTAAGTGATTTCGGAGTGTCCGACAGGTGGTTATGGCGTACCCGGCAGGTGATTTTTGCATGTCCGGCAGGTGTTTCTGGCGAGTGGAGCAGGTGGCTCCGGCATGCTCGGCAGGTGCTTCCGGCGTCTCCGGCACGTGGTTCTGGTGTGTCTGAGTGCTGGTTCCGGCATGTCCGGCAGATGATTCCGGAGTGTCCGCCAAGTGGTTCTGGCATACCCGGCTGGTGATTTTGGCATGTCAGGTAGGTGGTTCCGGCGAGTCGAGCAGGTGGCTCCGGCGTGCTCAGCAGGTTGTTCAGACGGGTCTGGCAGGTGTTTTCCGTCTGTTCGGGGTGTGGTTCCAGCATCTCATGCACATGGTTCTGGCACGTCTGAGATGTGGTTCCGGCCGGCCCGACAGGTGTTTCCACAGTGTCCGCCAAGTGGTACTGGCGTATTTGGCAGGTGATTTTGGCATGACCGGCAGGTGGTTCCAGCAAGCCCGGCAGGTGATTCCGAAGTGTTCCCCCACTGGTTGTGGCGTAGCCGGCAGGTGATTTTTGCGTGGCCGGCAGGTGGTTCTGGCGAGTCGAGCAGGTGGTTCCGGCGTGCTCGGCAGGTGCTTCCGGGGTCATTGGCACGTGGTTCTGGCATATCTGAGAGGTGGTTCCGGCATGCCCGGCAGGTGATTCCGGAGTGTTCGCCAAGTGTTTCCGGCGTAGCCGGCAGGTGATTTTTGCATGTCCAGCGGTCGTTCCGGCAGGTCGATCCGGTGGTTCCGGCGTGTCCGGCAGGTGGTTCCGGTCTGTCCGGCAGGTGGTTCTGTGGTGTCCGGCACGAGGTTCAGTCTGAGAGGCTGTGCCGGCATGCCCCTCACGTGATTCCGGCTTGTCCCCGAAGTGGTGCTGGTGTAGCGGGCAGGTGATTTTGGCGTGTCCGGCAGGTGGTTCAGGCGAGTTGAGCAGGTGGTTGCGACGTGCTCGGCAGGTGCTTCCGGCGTCTCCGGCACGTGTTTCTGGCACATCTGACTGGTGGTTCCGGCATGCCCAAAAGTTGATTCCGGTCTGTCCGGTAGGTGGTTCCGGCGTGCACGGCACGTGGTTCTGGTACGTCACAGAGGTGGTTGCGTATGCCCAACAGGTGATTCCGGACTGTCCGCCACGTGCTTCTGGCACGTCTGATAGGTGGTTCCAACATGCCCGGCAGGTCATTTCGGAGAGTCGTCCAAGTGGTTCTGGCGTAGCCCGCAGGTGATTTTGGCGTGTCCGGCAGGTGGTTCCGCTGTGCTCGGCAGGTGGTTCAGGCATGGCCGTCACGTGGTTCCAGTCTGTCCAGGACGTGTTTCCAGCTTCTCCGGCAGGTGGTTCTGGTACGTCTGAGAGGTGGTTCCGCCATGGCTGGCAGGTGATCCCGGACTGTCCCCCAGGTGTTTCTGGCATAGCCAGCCGTTGATATTGGCCTGTCCGGCAGGTGGTTCCAGCGAGTCGAACAGGTGGCTCCGGCGTTCTTGGCAGGTGGTTCCGGTCTGTCCGGTAGGTGTTTCCGGCGTGTCTGGCACGTGCTTCCGGCACGTCTGAGAGGTGGTTCCGGCATGCGCGGCAGGTGGTTCAGGCGGTTCTGGCAGGTGGTATCCGTCTGTTCGGGGTGTGGTTTCAGCGTCTCATGAACACGTTTCTGGCACGTCTGAGATGTGGTTCCAGCCGGCCCGACAGGTGTTTCCGCAGTGTCCGCCAAGCAGTTCTGGCGTAGTTGGCAGGTGATTTTGGCATGACTGGCAGGTGGTTCCAGCAAGCCTTGCAGGTGTTTCCAAAGTGTTCACCAACTGGTTGTGGCGTAGCCGGCAGGTGATTTTTGCGTGATCGGCAGGTGGTTCTGGCGAGTCGAGCAGGTGGCTCCGGCGTGCTCGGCTGGTGCTTCCGGGGTCATTGGCACGGGGTTCTGGCATGTCTGAGAGGTGGTTCCTGCATGCCCGGCAAGTGATTCCGGAGTGTTCGCCAAGTGGTTCTGGCATAGTCGGCAGGTGATTTTGGCATGTCCGGCAGGTGGTTCAGGCGAGTTGAGCAGGTGGTTCCAACGTGCTTGGCAGGTGCTTCCGGCGTCTCCGGCACGTGTTTCTGGCACATCTGACAGGTGGTTCCGGCATGCCCGAAAGGTGATTCCGGTCTGTCCGGTAGGTGGTTCCAGCCTGCACGGCATGTGGTTCTGGTACGTCTCAGAGGTGGTTGCGCATGCCCAACAGGTGATTCCGGACTGTCCGCCACATGGTTCTGGCACGTCTGAGAGGTGGTTCCGGCATGCCCGGCAGGTCATCGCAGAGAGTCCTCCAAGTGGTTCTGGCACAACACGCAGGTGATTTTGGCGTGTCTGGCAGGTTGTTCCGCTGTGCTTGGCAGGTGGTTCAGGCTTGGCCGGCAGGTGGTTCCAGACTGTCCAGGACGTGTTTCCAGCTTCTCCGGCAGGTGGTTCTGGTACGTCTGAGAGGTGGTTCCGCCATGGCTGGCAGGTGATTCAAGACCGTCCCCCAGGTGGTTCTGGCATAGCCAGCAGTTGATATTGGCCTGTCTGGCAGGTGGTTCCAGCGAGTCGAACAGGTGGCTCCGGCGTTCTTGGCAGGTGGTTCCGGTCTGTCCGGTAGGTGATTCCGGCGTGTCCGGCACGTGCTTCCGGCACGTCTGAGAGGTGGTTCCGGCATGCACGACAGGTGATTCCGTAGTGTCCGCCAGGTGGTTCTGGCGTACCCGGCAGGTGATTTTATCGTGTCCGGCAGGTGTTTCTGGCGAGTCGAGCATGTGGCTCCGGCATGCTCGGCAGGTGCTTCCGGCGTCTCCGGCATGTGGTTCTGGTGTGTCTGAGAGCTGGTTCCGGCATGTCCGGCAGGTGATTCCGGAGTGTCCGCCAAGTGGTTTTGGCATACCCGGCTGGTGATTTTGTCATGTCAGGTAGGTGGTTCCGGCGAGTCGAGCAGGTGGCTCCGGCGTGCTTTGCAGGTTGTTCACACGGGTCTGGCAGGTGTTTTCCGTCTGTTCGGGGTGTGGTTCCAGCATCTCATGCACATGGTTCTGGCACGTCTGAGATGTGGTTCCGGCCGGCCCGACAGGTGTTTCCACAGTGTCTGCCAAGTGGTACTGGCGTAGTTGGCAGGTGATTTTGGCATGACCGGCAGGTGGTTCCAGCTAGCCCGGCGGGTGATTCCGAAGTGTTCCCCCACCGGTTGTGGCGTAGGGGGCAGGTGATTTTTGCGTGTCCGGCAGGTGGTTCTGGCGAGTCGAGCAGGTGGTTCCGGCGTGCTCGGCAGGTGCTTCCGGGGTCATTGGCACGTGGTTCTGGCATATCTGAGAGGTGGTTCCGGCATGCCCGGCAGGTGATTCCGGAGTGTTCGCCAAGTGTTTCCGGCGTAGCCGGCAGGTGATTTTTGCATGTCCAGCGGTCGTTCCGGCGGGTCGAGCCGGTGGTTCCGGCGTGTCCGGCAGGTGGTTCCGGTCTGTCCGGCAGGTGGTTCTGTGGTGTCCGGCACGAGGTTCAGTCTGAGAGGCTGTGCCGGCATGCCCCTCACGTGATTCCGGCTTGTCCCCGAAGTGGTGCTGGTGTAGCGGGCAGGTGATTTTGGCGTGTCCGGCAGGTGGTTCAGGCGAGTTGAGCAGGTGGTTGCGACGTGCTCGGCAGGTGCTTCCGGCGTCTCCGGCACGTGTTTCTGGCACATCTGACTGGTGGTTCCGGCATGCCCAAAAGTTGATTCCGGTCTGTCCGGTAGGTGGTTCCGGCGTGCACGGCACGTCGTTGTGGTACGTCTCAGAGGTGGTTGCGTATGCCCAACAGGTGATTCCGGACTGTCCGCAACGTGCTTCTGGCACGTCTGAGAGGTGGTTCCAACATGCCCGGCAGGTCATTTCGGAGAGTCGTCCAAGTGGTTCTGGCGTAGCCTGCAGGTGATTTTGGCGTGTCCGGCAGGTGGTTCCGCCGTGCTCGGCAGGTGGTTCAGGCATGGCCGTCACGTGGTTCCAGTCTGTCCAGGACGTGTTTCCAGCTTCTCCGGCAGGTGGTTCTGGTACGTCTGAGAGGTGGTTCCGCCATGGCTGGCAGGTGATCCCGGACTGTCCCCCAGGTGGTTCTGGCATAGCCAGCCGTTGATATTGGCCTGTCCGGCAGGTGGTTCCAGCGAGTCGAACAGGTGGCTCCGGCGTTCTTGGCAGGTGGTTCCGGTCTGTCCGGTAGGTGTTTCCGGCGTGTCTGGCACGTGCTTCCGGCACGTCTGAGAGGTGGTTCCGGCATGCGCGGCAGGTGGTTCAGGCGGTTCTGGCAGGTGGTATCCGTCTGTTCGGGGTGTGGTTCCAGCATCTCATGAACACGTTTCTGGCAAGTCTGAGATGTGGTTCCAGCCGGCCCGACAGGTGTTTCCGCAGTGTCCGCCAAGCGGTTCTGGCGTAGTTGGCAGGTGATTTTGGCATGACTGGCAGGCGGTTCCAGCAAGCCTGGCAGGTGATTCCAAAGTGTTCACCAACTGGTTGTGGCGTAGCCGGCAGGTGATTTTTGCGTGATCGGCAGGTGGTTCTGGCGAGTCGAGCAGGTGGTTCCGGCGTGCTCGGCTGGTGCTTCCGGGGTCATTGGCACGGGGTTCTGGCATGTCTGAGAGGTGGTTCCTGCATGCCCGGCAAGTGATTCCGGAGTGTTCGCCAAGTGGTTCTGGCATAGTCGGCAGGTGATTTTGGCATGTCCGGCAGGTGGTTCAGGCGAGTTGAGCAGGTGGTTCCAACGTGCTTGGCAGGTGCTTCCGGCGTCTCCGGCACGTGTTTCTGGCACATCTGACAGGTGGTTCCGGCATGCCCGAAAGTTGATTCCGGTCTGTCCGGTAGGTGGTTCCAGCCTGCACGGCATGTGGTTCTGGTACGTCTCAGAGGTGGTTGCGCATGCCCAACAGGTGATTCCGGACTGTCCGCCACATGGTTCTGGCACGTCTGAGAGGTGGTTCCGGCATGCCCGGCAGGTCATCCCAGAGAGTCCTCCAAGTGGTTCTGGCATAACACGCAGGTGATTTTGGCGTGTCTGGCAGGTTGTTCCGTTGTGCTTGGCAGGTGGTTCAGGCTTGGCCGGCAGGTGGTTCCAGACTGTCCAGGACGTGTTTCCAGCTTCTCCGGCAGGTGGTTCTGGTACGTCTGAGAGGTGGTTCCGCCATGGCTGGCAGGTGATTCCGGACCGTCCCCCAGGTGGTTCTGGCATAGCCAGCATTTGATATGGGCCTGTCCGGCAGGTGGTTCCAGCGAGTCGAACAGGTGGCTCCGGCGTGCTCGGCAGGTGGTTCCGTTCTGTCCGGTTGGTGATTCCGGCGTGTCCGGCACGTGCTTCCGGCACGTCTGAGAGGTGGTTCCGGCATGCGCGACAGGTGGTTTCGGAGTGTCCGCCAGGTGCTTCTGGCGTACCCGGCAGGTGATTTTGGCGTGTCCGGCAGGTGTTTCTGGCGAGTCGAGCAGGTGGCTCCGGCATGCTCGGCAGGTGCTTCCGGCGTCTCCGGCACGTGGTTCTGGTGTGTCTGAGAGCTGGTTCCGGCATGTCCGGCAGATGATTACGGAGTGTCCGCCAAGTGGTTCTGGCATACCCGGCTGGTGATTTGGGCCTGTCAGGTAGGTGGTTCCGGCGAGTCGAGCAGGTGGCTCCGGCGTGCTCGGCAGGTTGTTCAGACGGGTCTGGCAGGTGTTTTCCGTCTGTTCTGGGTGTGGTTCCAGCATCTCATGCACATGGTTCTGGCACGTCTGAGATGTGGTTCCGGCCGGCCCGACAGGTGTTTCCACAGTGTCCGCCAAGTGGTACTGGCGTAGTTGGCAGGTGATTTTGGCATGACCGGCAGGTGGTTCCAGCAAGCCCGGCAGGTGATTCCGAAGTGTTCCCCAACTGGTTGTGGCGTAGCCGGCAGGTGATTTTTGCGTGTCCGGCAGGTGGTTCTGGCGAGTCGAGCAGGTGGTTCCGGCGTGCTCGGCAGGTGCTTCCGGGGTCATTGGCACGTGGTTCTGGCATATCTGAGAGGTGGTTCCGGCATGCCCGGCAGGTGATTCCGGAGTGTTCGCCAAGTGTTTCCGGAGTAGCCGGCAGGTGATTTTGCATGTCCAGCGGTCGTTCCGGCAGGTCGATCCGGTGGTTCCGGCGTGTCCGGCAGGTGGTTCCGGTCTGTCCGGCAGGTGGTTCTGTGGTGTCCGGCACGAGGTTCAGTCTGAGAGGCTGTGCCGGCATGCCCCTCACGTGATTCCGGCTTGTCCCCGAAGTGGTGCTGGTGTAGCGGGCAGGTGATTTTGGCGTGTCCGGCAGGTGGTTCAGGCGAGTTGAGCAGGTGGTTGCGACGTGCTCGGCAGGTGCTTCCGGCGTCTCCGGCACGTGTTTCTGGCACATCTGACTGGTGGTTCCGGCATGCCCAAAAGTTGATTCCGGTCTGTCCGGTAGGTGGTTCCGGCGTGCACGGCACGTCGTTGTGGTACGTCTCAGAGGTGGTTGCGTATGCCCAACAGGTGATTCCGGACTGTCCGCCACGTGCTTCTGGCACGTCTGAGAGGTGGTTCCAACATGCCCGGCAGGTCATTTCGGAGAGTCGTCCAAGTGGTTCTGGCGTAGCCCGCAGGTGATTTTGGCGTGTCTGGCAGGTGGTTCCGCCGTGCTCGGCAGGTGGTTCAGGCATGGCCGTCACGTGGTTCCAGTCTGTCCAGGACGTGTTTCCAGCTTCTCCGGCAGGTGGTTCTGGTACGTCTGAGAGGTGGTTCCGCCATGGCTGGCAGGTGATCCCGGACTGTCCCCCAGGTGTTTCTGGCATAGCCAGCCGTTGATATTGGCCTGTCTGGCAGGTGGTTCCAGCGAGTCGAACAGGTGGCTCCGGCGTTCTTGGCAGGTGGTTCCGGTCTGTCCGGTAGGTGTTTCGGGCGTGTCTGGCACGTGCTTCCGGCACGTCTGAGAGGTGGTTCCGGCATGCGCGGCAGGTGATTCCGTAGTGTCCGCCAGGTGGTTCTGGCATACCCGGCAGGTGATTTTGGCGTGTGCGGCAGGTGTTTCTGGCGAGTCGAGCAGGTGGCTCCGGCATGCTCGGCAGGTGCTTCCGGCGTCTCCGGCACTTGGTTCTGGTGTGTCTGAGAGCTGTTTCCGGCATGTCCGGCAGATGATTCCGGGGTGTCCGCTAAGTGGTTCTGGCATACCCAGCAGGTGATTTTGGCGTGTCAGGGAGGTGGTACCGGTGAGTCGAGCAGGTGGTTCCGGCGTGCTCAGCAGGTGGTTCAGGCGGTTCTGGCAGGTGGTATCCGTCTGTTCGGGGTGTGGTTCCAGCATCTCATGAACACGTTTCTGGCACGTCTGAGATGTGGTTCCAGCCGGCCCGACAGGTGTTTCCGCAGTGTCCGCCAAGCGGTTCTGGCGTAGTTGGCAGGTGATTTTGGCATGACTGGCAGGTGGTTCCAGCAAGCCTTGCAGGTGATTCCAAAGTTTTCACCAACTGGTTGTGGCGTAGCCGGCAGGTGATTTTTGCGTGATCGGCAGGTGGTTCTGGCGAGTCGAGCAGGTGGTTCCGGCGTGCTCGGCTGGTGCTTCCGGGGTCATTGGCACGGGGTCCTGGCATGTCTGAGAGGTGGTTCCTGCATGCCCGGTAAGTGATTTCGGAGTGTCCGACAGGTGGTTATGGCGTACCCGGCAGGTGATTTTTGCATGTCCGGCAGGTGTTTCTGGCGAGTGGAGCAGGTGGCTCCGGCATGCTCGGCAGGTGCTTCCGGCGTCTCCGGCACGTGGTTCTGGTGTGTCTGAGTGCTGGTTCCGGCATGTCCGGCAGATGATTCCGGAGTGTCCGCCAAGTGGTTCTGGCATACCCGGCTGGTGATTTTGGCATGTCAGGTAGGTGGTTCCGGCGAGTCGAGCAGGTGGCTCCGGCGTGCTCAGCAGGTTGTTCAGACGGGTCTGGCAGGTGTTTTCCGTCTGTTCGGGGTGTGGTTCCAGCATCTCATGCACATGGTTCTGGCACGTCTGAGATGTGGTTCCGGCCGGCCCGACAGGTGTTTCCACAGTGTCCGCCAAGTGGTACTGGCGTATTTGGCAGGTGATTTTGGCATGACCGGCAGGTGGTTCCAGCAAGCCCGGCAGGTGATTCCGAAGTGTTCCCCCACCGGTTGGCGTAGCCGGCAGGTGATTTTTGCGTGGCCGGCAGGTGGTTCTGGCGAGTCGAGCAGGTGGTTCCGGCGTGCTCGGCAGGTGCTTCCGGGGTCATTGGCACGTGGTTCTGGCATATCTGAGAGGTGGTTCCGGCATGCCCGGCAGGTGATTCCGGAGTGTTCGCCAAGTGTTTCCGGCGTAGCCGGCAGGTGATTTTTGCATGTCCAGCGGTCGTTCCGGCGGGTCGAGCCGGTGGTTCCGGCGTGTCCGGCAGGTGGTTCCGGTCTGTCCGGCAGGTGGTTCTGTGGTGTCCGGCACGAGGTTCAGTCTGAGAGGCTGTGCCGGCATGCCCCTCACGTGATTCCGGCTTGTCCCCGAAGTGGTGCTGGTGTAGCGGGCAGGTGATTTTGGCGTGTCCGGCAGGTGGTTCAGGCGAGTTGAGCAGGTGGTTGCGACGTGCTCGGCAGGTGCTTCCGGCGTCTCCGGCACGTGTTTCTGGCACATCTGACTGGTGGTTCCGGCATGCCCAAAAGTTGATTCCGGTCTGTCCGGTAGGTGGTTCCGGCGTGCACGGCACGTGGTTCTGGTACGTCACAGAGGTGGTTGCGTATGCCCAACAGGTGATTCCGGACTGTCCGCCACGTGCTTCTGGCACGTCTGATAGGTGGTTCCAACATGCCCGGCAGGTCATTTCGGAGAGTCGTCCAAGTGGTTCTGGCGTAGCCCGCAGGTGATTTTGGCGTGTCCGGCAGGTGGTTCCGCTGTGCTCGGCAGGTGGTTCAGGCATGGCCGTCACGTGGTTCCAGTCTGTCCAGGACGTGTTTCCAGCTTCTCCGGCAGGTGGTTCTGGTACGTCTGAGAGGTGGTTCCGCCATGGCTGGCAGGTGAACCCGGACTGTCCCCCAGGTGTTTCTGGCATAGCCAGCCGTTGATATTGGCCTGTCCGGCAGGTGGTTCCAGCGAGTCGAACAGGTGGCTCCGGCGTTCTTGGCAGGTGGTTCCGGTCTGTCCGGTAGGTGTTTCCGGCGTGTCTGGCACGTGCTTCCGGCACGTCTGAGAGGTGGTTCCGGCATGCGCGGCAGGTGGTTCAGGCGGTTCTGGCAGGTGGTATCCGTCTGTTCGGGGTGTGGTTTCAGCGTCTCATGAACACGTTTCTGGCACGTCTGAGATGTGGTTCCAGCCGGCCCGACAGGTGTTTCCGCAGTGTCCGCCAAGCAGTTCTGGCGTAGTTGGCAGGTGATTTTGGCATGACTGGCAGGTGGTTCCAGCAAGCCTTGCAGGTGATTCCAAAGTGTTCACCAACTGGTTGTGGCGTAGCCGGCAGGTGATTTTTGCGTGATCGGCAGGTGGTTCTGGCGAGTCGAGCAGGTGGCTCCGGCGTGCTCGGCTGGTGCTTCCGGGGTCATTGGCACGGGGTTCTGGCATGTCTGAGAGGTGGTTCCTGCATGCCCGGCAAGTGATTCCGGAGTGTTCGCCAAGTGGTTCTGGCATAGTCGGCAGGTGATTTTGGCATGTCCGGCAGGTGGTTCAGGCGAGTTGAGCAGGTGGTTCCAACGTGCTTGGCAGGTGCTTCCGGCGTCTCCGGCACGTGTTTCTGGCACATCTGACAGGTGGTTCCGGCATGCCCGAAAGGTGATTCCGGTCTGTCCGGTAGGTGGTTCCAGCCGGCACGGCATGTGGTTCTGGTACGTCTCAGAGGTGGTTGCGCATGCCCAACAGGTGATTCCGGACTGTCCGCCACATGGTTCTGGCACGTCTGAGAGGTGGTTCCGGCATGCCCGGCAGGTCATCGCAGAGAGTCCTCCAAGTGGTTCTGGCACAACACGCAGGTGATTTTGGCGTGTCAGGCAGGTTGTTCCGCTGTGCTTGGCAGGTGGTTCAGGCTTGGCCGGCAGGTGGTTCCAGACTGTCCAGGACGTGTTTCCAGCTTCTCCGGCAGGTGGTTCTGGTACGTCTGAGAGGTGGTTCCGCCATGGCTGGCAGGTGATTCAAGACCGTCCCCCAGGTGGTTCTGGCATAGCCAGCAGTTGATATTGGCCTGTCCGGCAGGTGGTTCCAGCGAGTCGAACAGGTGGCTCCGGCGTTCTTGGCAGGTGGTTCCGGTCTGTCCGGTAGGTGATTCCGGCGTGTCCGGCACGTGCTTCCGGCACGTCTGAGAGGTGGTTCCGGCATGCACGACAGGTGATTCCGTAGTGTCCGCCAGGTGGTTCTGGCGTACCCGGCAGGTGATTTTATCGTGTCCGGCAGGTGTTTCTGGCGAGTCGAGCATGTGGCTCCGGCATGCTCGGCAGGTGCTTCCGGCGTCTCCGGCATGTGGTTCTGGTGTGTCTGAGAGCTGGTTCCGGCATGTCCGGCAGGTGATTCCGGAGTGTCCGCCAAGTGGTTTTGGCATACCCGGCTGGTGATTTTGTCATGTCAGGTAGGTGGTTCCGGCGAGTCGAGCAGGTGGCTCCGGCGTGCTTTGCAGGTTGTTCACACGGGTCTGGCAGGTGTTTTCCGTCTGTTCGGGGTGTGGTTCCAGCATCTCATGCACATGGTTCTGGCACGTCTGAGATGTGGTTCCGGCCGGCCCGACAGGTGTTTCCACAGTGTCTGCCAAGTGGTACTGGCGTAGTTGGCAGGTGATTTTGGCATGACCGGCAGGTGGTTCCAGCTAGCCCGGCGGGTGATTCCGAAGTGTTCCCCCACCGGTTGTGGCGTAGGGGGCAGGTGATTTTTGCGTGTCCGGCAGGTGGTTCTGGCGAGTCGAGCAGGTGGTTCCGGCGTGCTCGGCAGGTGCTTCCGGGGTCATTGGCACGTGGTTCTGGCATATCTGAGAGGTGGTTCCGGCATGCCCGGCAGGTGATTCCGGAGTGTTCGCCAAGTGTTTCCGGCGTAGCCGGCAGGTGATTTTTGCATGTCCAGCGGTCGTTCCGGCGGGTCGAGCCGGTGGTTCCGGCGTGTCCGGCAGGTGGTTCCGGTCTGTCCGGCAGGTGGTTCTGTGGTGTCCGGCACGAGGTTCAGTCTGAGAGGCTGTGCCGGCATGCCCCTCACGTGATTCCGGCTTGTCCCCGAAGTGGTGCTGGTGTAGCGGGCAGGTGATTTTGGCGTGTCCGGCAGGTGGTTCAGGCGAGTTGAGCAGGTGGTTGCGACGTGCTCGGCAGGTGCTTCCGGCGTCTCCGGCACGTGTTTCTGGCACATCTGACTGGTGGTTCCGGCATGCCCAAAAGTTGATTCCGGTCTGTCCGGTAGGTGGTTCCGGCGTGCACGGCACGTCGTTGTGGTACGTCTCAGAGGTGGTTGCGTATGCCCAACAGGTGATTCCGGACTGTCCGCAACGTGCTTCTGGCACGTCTGAGAGGTGGTTCCAACATGCCCGGCAGGTCATTTCGGAGAGTCGTCCAAGTGGTTCTGGCGTAGCCCGCAGGTGATTTTGGCGTGTCCGGCAGGTGGTTCCGCCGTGCTCGGCAGGTGGTTCAGGCATGGCCGTCACGTGGTTCCAGTCTGTCCAGGACGTGTTTCCAGCTTCTCCGGCAGGTGGTTCTGGTACGTCTGAGAGGTGGTTCCGCCATGGCTGGCAGGTGATCCCGGACTGTCCCCCAGGTGTTTCTGGCATAGCCAGCCGTTGATATTGGCCTGTCCGGCAGGTGGTTCCAGCGAGTCGAACAGGTGGCTCCGGCGTTCTTGGCAGGTGGTTCCGGTCTGTCCGGTAGGTGTTTCCGGCGTGTCTGGCACGTGCTTCCGGCACGTCTGAGAGGTGGTTCCGGCATGCGCGGCAGGTGGTTCAGGCGGTTCTGGCAGGTGGTATCCGTCTGTTCGGGGTGTGGTTCCAGCATCTCATGAACACGTTTCTGGCAAGTCTGAGATGTGGTTCCAGCCGGCCCGACAGGTGTTTCCGCAGTGTCCGCCAAGCGGTTCTGGCGTAGTTGGCAGGTGATTTTGGCATGACTGGCAGGTGGTTCCAGCAAGCCTGGCAGGTGATTCCAAAGTGTTCACCAACTGGTTGTGGCGTAGCCGGCAGGTGATTTTTGCGTGATCGGCAGGTGGTTCTGGCGAGTCGAGCAGGTGGTTCCGGCGTGCTCGGCTGGTGCTTCCGGGGTCATTGGCACGGGGTTCTGGCATGTCTGAGAGGTGGTTCCTGCATGCCCGGCAAGTGATTCCGGAGTGTTCGCCAAGTGGTTCTGGCATAGTCGGCAGGTGATTTTGGCATGTCCGGCAGGTGGTTCAGGCGAGTTGAGCAGGTGGTTCCAACGTGCTTGGCAGGTGCTTCCGGCGTCTCCGGCACGTGTTTCTGGCACATCTGACAGGTGGTTCCGGCATGCCCGAAAGGTGATTCCGGTCTGTCCGGTAGGTGGTTCCAGCCGGCACGGCATGTGGTTCTGGTACGTCTCAGAGGTGGTTGCGCATGCCCAACAGGTGATTCCGGACTGTCCGCCACATGGTTCTGGCACGTCTGAGAGGTGGTTCCGGCATGCCCGGCAGGTCATCCCAGAGAGTCCTCCAAGTGGTTCTGGCATAACACGCAGGTGATTTTGGCGTGTCAGGCAGGTTGTTCCGTTGTGCTTGGCAGGTGGTTCAGGCTTGGCCGGCAGGTGGTTCCAGACTGTCCAGGACGTGTTTCCAGCTTCTCCGGCAGGTGGTTCTGGTACGTCTGAGAGGTGGTTCCGCCATGGCTGGCAGGTGATTCCGGACCGTCCCCCAGGTGGTTCTGGCATAGCCAGCAGTTGATATTGGGCTGTCCGGCAGGTGGTTCCAGCGAGTCGAACAGGTGGCTCCGGCGTACTCGGCAGGTGGTTCCGGTCTGTCCGGTAGGTCATTCCGGCGTGTCCGGCACGTGCTTCCTGCACGTCTGAGAGGTGGTTCCGGCATGCGCGACAGGTGGTTTCGGAGTGTCCGCCAGGTGGTTCTGGCGTACCCGGCAGGTGATTTTGGCGTGTCCGGCAGGTGTTTCTGGCGAGTCGAGCAGGTGGCTCCGGCATGCTCGGCAGGTGCTTCCGGCGTCTCCGGCACGTGGTTCTGGTGTGTCTGAGAGCTGGTTCCAGCATGTCCGGCAGATGATTCCGGAGTGTCCGCCAAGTGGTTCTGGCATACCCGGCTGGTGATTTGGGCATGTCAGGTAGGTGGCTCCGGCGTGCTCGGCAGGTTGTTCAGACGGGTCTGGCAGGTGTTTTCCGTCTGTTCGGGGTGTGGTTCCAGCATCTCATGCACATGGTTCTGGCACGTCTGAGATGTGGTTCCGGCCGGCCCGACAGGTGTTTCCACAGTGTCCGCCAAGTGCTACTGGCGTGGTTGGCAGGTGATTTTGGCATGACCGGCAGGTGGTTCCAGCAAGCCCGGCAGGTGATTCCGAAGTGTTCCCCAACTGGTTGTGGCGTAGCCGGCAGGTGATTTTTGCGTGTCCGGCAGGTGGTTCTGGCGAGTCGAGCAGGTGGTTCCGGCGTGCTCGGCAGGTGCTTCCGGGGTTATTGGCACGTGGTTCTGGCATATCTGAGAGGTGGTTCCGGCATGCCCGGCAGGTGATTCCGGAGTGTTCGCCAAGTGTTTCCGGCGTAGCCGGCAGGTGATTTTGCATGCCCAGCGGTCGTTCCGGCGGGTCGAGCCAGTGGTTCCGGCGTGTCCGGCAGGTGGTTCCGGTCTGTCCGGCAGGTGGTTCTGTGGTGTCCGGCACGAGGTTCAGTCTGACAGGCTGTGCCGGCATGCCCCTCACGTGATTCCGGCTTGTCCCCGAAGTGGTGCTGGTGTAGCGGGCAGGTGATTTTGGCGTGTCCGGCAGGTGGTTCAGGCGAGTTGAGCAGGTGGTTGCGACGTGCTCGGCAGGTGCTTCCGGCGTCTCCGGCACGTGTTTCTGGCACATCTGACTGGTGGTTCCGGCATGCCCAAAAGTTGATTCCCGTCTGTCCGGTAGGTGGTTCCGGCGTGCACGGCACGTGGTTCTGGTACGTGTCAGAGGTGGTTGCGTATGCCCAACAGGTGATTCCGGACTGTCCGCCACGTGCTTCTGGCACGTCTGAGAGGTGGTTCCAACATGCCAGGCAGGTCATTTCGGAGAGTCGTCCAAGTGGTTCTGGCGTAGCCCGCAGGTGATTTTGGCGTGTCCGGCAGGTGGTTCCGGCACGTCTGAGAGGTGGTTCCAGCATGCGCGACAGGTGGTTTCGGAGTGTCCACCAGGTGGTTCTGGCGTACCCGGCAGGTGATTTTGGCGTGTCCGGCAGGTGTTTCTGGCGAGCTGAGCAGGTGGCTCCGGCATGCTCGGCAGGTGCTTCCGGCGTCTCCGGCACGTGGTTCTGGTGTGTCTGAGAGCTGGTTCCGGCATGTCCGGCAGATGATTCCGGAGTGTCCGCCAAGTGGTTCTGGCATACCCGGCTGGTGATTTGGGCCTGTCAGGTAGGTGGTTCCGGCGAGTAGAGCAGGTGGCTCCGGCGTGCTCGGCAGGTTGTTCAGACGTGTCTGGCAGGTGTTTTCCGTCTGTTCGGGGTGTGGTTCCAGCATCTCATGCACATGGTTCTGTCACGTCTGAGATGTGGTTCCGGCCGGCCCGACAGGTGTTTCCACAGTGTCCGCCAAGTGGTACTGGAGTAGTTGGCATGTGATTTTGGCATGACTGGCTGGTGGTTCCAGCAAGCCCGGCAGGTGATTCCGAAGTGTTCCCCAACTTGTTTTGGCGTAGCCGGCAGGTGATTTTTCCGTGATCGGCAGGTGGTTCTGGCGAGTTGAGCAGGTGGTTCGGGCGTGCTCGGCAGGTGCTTCCGGGGTCATTGGCACGTGGTTCTGGCATATCTGAGAGGTGGTTCCGGCATGCCCGGCAGGTGATACAGGAGTGTTCGCCAAGTGTTTCCGGCGTAGCCGGCAGGTGATTTTGCATGTCCAGCGGTCGTTCCGGCGGGTCGAGCCGGTGGTTCCGGCGTGTCCGGCAGGTGGTTCCGGTCTGTCCGGCAGGTGGTTCCGTGGTGTCCGGCACGAGGTTCAGTCTGAGAGGCTGTGCCGGCATGCCCCTCACGTGATTCCGGCTTGTCCCCGAAGTGGTGCTGGTGTAGCGGGCAGGTGATTTTGGCGTGTCCGGCAGGTGGTTCAGGCGAGTTGAGCAGGTGGTTGCGACGTGCTCGGCAGGTGCTTCCGGCGTCTCCGGCACGTGTTTCTGGCACATCTGACTGGTGGTTCCGGCATGCCCAAAAGTTGATTCCGGTCTGTCCGGTAGGTGGTTCCGGCGTGCACGGCACGTGGTTCTGGTACGTCACAGAGGTGGTTGCGTATGCCCAACAGGTGATTCCGGACTGTCCGCCACGTGCTTCTAGCACATCTGAGAGGTGGTTCCCACATGCCCTGCAGGTCATTTCGGAGAGTCGTCCAAGTGGTTTTGGCGTAGCCCGCAGGTGATTTTGGCGTGTCCGGCAGGTGGTTCCGCCGTGCTCGGCAGGTGGTTCAGGCATGGCCGTCACGTGGTTCCAGTCTGTCCAGGACGTGTTTCCAGCTTCTCCGGCAGGTGGCTCTGGTACGTCTGAGAGGTGGTTCCGCCATGGCTGGCAGGTGATCCCGGACTGTCCCCCAGGTGGTTCTGGCATAGCCAGCAGTTGATATTGGCCTGTCCGGCAGGTGGTTCCAGCGAGTCGAACAGGTGGCTCCGGCGTTCTTGGCAGGTGGTTCCGGTCTGTCCGGTAGGTGTTTCCGGCGTGTCTGGCACGTGCTTCCGGCACGTGTGAGAGGTGGTTCTGTCATGTGCGGCAGGTGATTCTGGAGTGTCTGCCAGGTGGTTCTGGCGTACCCGGCAGGTGATTTTGGCGTGTCCGGCAGGTGTTTCTGGCGAGTCGAGCAGGTGGCTCCGGCATGCTCGGCAGGTGCTTCCGGCGTCTCCGGCACTTGGTTCTGGTGTGTCTGAGAGCTGGTTCCGGCATGTCCGGCAGATGATTCCAGAGTGTCCGCCAAGTGGTTCTGGCATACCCAGCAGGTGATTTTGGCGTGTCAGGGAGGTGGTACCGGTGAGTCGAGCAGGTGGTTCCGGCGTGCTCAGCAGGTGGTTCAGGCGGTTCTGGCAGGTGGTATCCGTCTGTTCGGGGTGTGGTTCCAGCATCTCATGAACACGTTTCTGGCACGTCTGAGATGTGGTTCCAGCCGGCCCGACAGGTGTTTCCGCAGTGTCCGCCAAGCGGTTCTGGCGTAGTTGGCAGGTGATTTTGGCATGACTGGCAGGTGGTTCCAGCAAGCCCGGCAGGTGATTCCGAAGTGTTCCCCAACTGGTTGTGGCGTAGCCGGCAGGTGATTTTTGCGTGTCCGGCAGGTGCTTCTGGCGATTCGACCAGGTGGTTCCGGCGTGCTCGGCAGGTGCTTCCGGGGTCATTGGCACGGGGTTCTGGCATATCTGAGAGGTGGTTCCGGCATGCCCGGCAGGTGATTCCGGAGTGTTCGCCAAGTGTTTCCGGCGTAGCCGGCAGGTGATTTTGCATGTCCAGCGGTCGTTCCGGCGGGTCGAGCCGGTGGTTCCGGCGTGTCCGGCAGGTGGTTCCGGTCTGTCCGGCAGGTGGTTCTGTGGTGTCCGGCACGAGGTTCAGTCTGAGAGGCTGTGCCGGCATGCCCCTCACGTGATTCCGGCTTGTCCCCGAAGTGGTGCTGGTGTAGCGGGCAGGTGATTTTGGCGTGTCCGGCAGGTGGTTCAGGCGAGTTGAGCAGGTGGTTGCGACGTGCTCGGCAGGTGCTTCCGGCGTCTCCGGCACGTGTTTCTGGCACATCTGACTGGTGGTTCCGGCATGCCCAAAAGTTGATTCCGGTCTGTCCGGTAGGCGGTTCCGGCGTGCACGGCACGTGGTTCTGGTACGTCTCAGAGGTGGTTGCGTATGCCCAACAGGTGATTCCGGACTGTCCGCCACGTGCTTCTGGCACGTCTGAGAGGTGGTTCCAACATGCCCGGCAGGTCATTTCGGAGAGTCGTCCAAGTGGTTCTGGCGTAGCCCGCAGGTGATTTTGGCGTGTCAGGTAGGTTGTTCCGTTGTGCTTGGCAGGTGGTTCAGGCTTGGCCGGCAGGTGGTTCCAGACTGTCCAGGACGTGTTTCCAGCTTCTCCGGCAGGTGGTTCTGGTACGTCTGAGAGGTGGTTCCGCCATGGTTGGCAGGTGATTCCGGACCGTCCCCCAGGTGGTTCTGGCATAGCCAGCAGTTGATATTGGCCTGTCCGGCAGGTGGTTCCAGCGAGTCGAACAGGTGGCTCCGGCGTGCTCGGCAGGTGGTTCCGGTCTGTGCGGTAGGTTATTCCGGCGAGTCCAGCACGTGCTTCCGACACGTCTGAGAGGTGGTTCCCCCATGCGCGACAGCTGATTTCGGAGTGTCCGCCAGGTGGTTCTGGCGTACCCGGCAGGTGATTTTGGTGTGTCCGGCAGGTGTTTCTGGCGAGTCGAGCAGGTGGCTCCGGCATGCTCGGCAGGTGCTTCCGGCGTCTCCGGCACGTGGTTCTGGTGTGTCTGAGAGCTGGTTCCAGCATGTCCGGCAGATGATTCCGGAGTGTCCGCCAAGTGGTTCTGGCATACCCGGCTGGTGATTTGGGCATGTCAGGTAGGTGGCTCCGGCGTGCTCGGCAGGTTGTTCAGACTGGTCTGGCAGGTGTTTTCCGTCTGTTCGGGGTGTGGTTCCAGCATCTCATGCACATGGTTCTGGCATGTCTGAGATGTGGTTCCGGCCGGCCCGACAGGTGTTTCCACAGTGTCCGCCAAGTGGTACTGGCGTAGTTGGCATGTGATTTTGGCATGACCGGCAGGTGGTTCCAGCAAGCCCGGCAGGTGATTCCGAAGTGTTCCCCAACTGGTTGTGGCGTAGCCGGCAGGTGATTTTTGCGTGTCCGGCAGGTGGTTCTGGCGAGTCGAGCAGGTGGTTCCGGCGTGCTCGGCAGGTGCTTCCGGGGTCATTGGCACGTGGTTCTGGCATATCTGAGAGGTGGTTCCGGCATGCCCGGCAGGTGATTCCGGAGTGTTCGCCAAGTGTTTCCGGCGTAGCCGGCCGGTGATTTTGCATGTCCAGCGGTCGTTCCGGCGGGTCGAGCCGGTGGTTCCGGCGTGTCCGGCAGGTGGTTCCGGTCTGTCCGGCAGGTGGTTCTGTGGTGTCCGGCACGAGGTTCAGTCTGAGAGGCTGTGCCGGCATGCCCCTCACGTGATTCCGGCTTGTCCCCGAAGTGGTGCTGGTGTAGCGGGCAGGTGATTTTGGCGTGTCCGGCAGGTGGTTCAGGCGAGTTGAGCAGGTGGTTGCGACGTGCTCGGCAGGTGCTTCCGGCGTCTCCGGCACGTGTTTCTGGCACATCTGACTGGTGGTTCCGGCATGCCCAAAAGTTGATTCCGGTGTGTCCGGTAGGTGGTTCCGGCGTGCACGGCACGTGGTTCTGGTACGTGTCAGAGGTGGTTGCGTATGCCCAGCAGGTGATTCCGGACTGTCCGCCACGTGCTTCTGGCACGTCTGAGAGGTGGTTCCAACATGCCCGGCAGGTCATTTCGGAGAGTCGTCCAAGTGGTTCTGGCGTAGCCCGCAGGTGATTTTGGCGTGTCCGGCAGGTGGTTCCGCCGTGCTCGGCAGGTGGTTCAGGCATGGCCGTCACGTGGTTCCAGTCTGTCCAGGACGTGTTTCCAGCTTCTCCGGCAGGTGGCTCTGGTACGTCTGAGAGGTGGTTCCGCCATGGCTGGCAGGTGATCCCGGACTGTCCCCCAGGTGGTTCTGGCATAGCCAGCAGTTGATATTGGCCTGTCCGGCAGGTGGTTCCAGCGAGTCGAACAGGTGGCTCCGGCGTTCTTGGCAGGTGGTTCCGGTCTGTCCGGTAGGTGTTTCCGGCGTGTCTGGCACGTGCTTCCGGCACGTCTGAGAGGTGGTTCCGTCATGCGCGGCAGGTGATTCCGGAGTGTCCGCCAGGTGGTTCTGGCGTACCCAGCAGGTGATTTTGGCGTGTCCGGCAGGTGTTTCTGGCGAGTCGAGCAGGTGGCTCCGGCATGCTCGGCAGGTGCTTCCGGCGTCTCCGGCACTTGGTTCTGGTGTGTCTGAGAGCTGGTTCCGGCATGTCCGGCAGATGATTCCGGAGTGTCCGCCAAGTGGTTCTGGCATACCCAGCAGGTGATTTTGGCGTGTCAGGGAGGTGGTACCGGTGAGTCGAGCAGGTGGTTCCGGCGTGCTCAGCAGGTGGTTCAGGCGGTTCTGGCAGGTGGTATCCGTCTGTTCGGGGTGTGGTTCCAGCATCTCATGAACACGTTTCTGGCACGTCTGAGATGTGGTTCCAGCCGGCCCGACAGGTGTTTCCGCAGTGTCCGCCAAGCGGTTCTGGCGTAGTTGGCAGGTGATTTTGGCATGACTGGCAGGTGGTTCCAGCAAGCCTGGCAGGTGATTCCAAAGTGTTCACCAACTGGTTGTGGCGTAGCCGGCAGGTGATTTTTGCGTGATCGGCAGGTGGTTCTGGCGAGTCGAGCAGGTGGTTCCGGCGTGCTCGGCTGGTGCTTCCGGGGTCATTGGCACGGGGTTCTGGCATGTCTCAGAGGTGGTTCTTGCATGCCCGGCACGTGATTCCGGAGTGTTTGCCAAGTGGTTCTGGGATAGTCGGCAGGTGATTTTGGCATGTCTGGCAGGTGGTTCAGGCGAGTTGAGCAGGTGGTTCCAACGTGCTTGGCAGGTGCTTCAGGCGTCTCCGGCACGTGTTTCTGGCACATCTGACAGGTGGTTCCGGCATGCCCGAAAGGTGATTCCGGTCTGTCCGGTAGGTGGTTCCAGCCTGCACGGCATGTGGTTCTGGTACGTCTCAGAGGTGGTTGCGCATGCCCAACAGGTGATTCCGGACTGTCCGCCACATGGTTCTGGCACGTCTGAGAGGTGGTTCCGGCATGCCCGGCAGGTCATCCCAGAGAGTCCTCCAAGTGGTTCTGGCATAACACGCAGGTGATTTTGGCGTGTCAGGCAGGTTGTTCCGTTGTGCTTGGCAGGTGGTTCAGGCTTGGCCGGCAGGTGGTTCCAGACTGTCCAGGACGTGATTCCAGCTTCTCCGGCAGGTGGTTCTGGTACGTCTGAGAGGTGGTTCCGCCATGGCTGGCAGGTGATTCCGGACCGTCCCCCAGGTGGTTCTGGCATAGCCAGGAGTTGATATTGGCCTGTCCGGCAGTTGGTTCCAGCGAGTCGGACAGGTGGCTCTGGCGTGCTCGGCAGGTGGTTCCGGTCTGTCCGGTAGGTCATTCCGGCGTGTCCGGCACGTGCTTCCGGCACGTCTGAGAGGTGGTTCCGGCATGCGCGACAGGTGATTTCGGAGTGTCCGCCAGGTGGTTCTGGCGTACCCGGAAGGTGATATTGGCGTGTCCGGCAGGTGTTTCTGGCGAGTCGAGCAGGTGGCTCCGGCATGCTCGGCAGGTGCTTCCGGCGTCTCCGGCACGTGGTTCTGGTGTGTCTGAGAGCTGGTTCCGGCATGTCCGGCAGATGATTCCGGAGTGTCCGCCAAGTGGTTCTGGCATACCCGGCTGGTGATTTGGGCCTGTCAGGTAGGTGGTTCCGGCGAGTCGAGCAGGTGGCTCCGGCGTGCTCGGCAGGTTGTTCAGACGGGTCTGGCAGGTGTTTTCCGTCTGTTCTGGGTGTGGTTCCAGCATCTCATGCACATGGTTCTGGCACGTCTGAGATGTGGTTCCGGCCGGCCCGACAGGTGTTTCCACAGTGTCCGCCAAGTGGTACTGGCGTAGTTGGCAGGTGATTTTGGCATGACCGGCAGGTGGTTCCAGCAAGCCCGGCAGGTGATTCCGAAGTGTTCCCCAACTGGTTGTGGCGTAGCCGGCAGGTGATTTTTGCGTGTCCGGCAGGTGGTTCTGGCGAGTCGAGCAGGTGGTTCCGGCGTGCTCGGCAGGTGCTTCCGGGGTCATTGGCACGTGGTTCTGGCATATCTGAGAGGTGGTTCCGGCATGCCCGGCAGGTGATTCCGGAGTGTTCGCCAAGTGTTTCCGGAGTAGCCGGCAGGTGATTTTGCATGTCCAGCGGTCGTTCCGGCGGGTCGAGGCGGTGGTTCCGGCGTGTCCGGCAGGTGGTTCCGGTCTGTCCGGCAGGTGGTTCTGTGGTGTCCGGCACGAGGTTCAGTCTGAGAGGCTGTGCCGGCATGCCCCTCACGTGATTCCGGCTTGTCCCCGAAGTGGTGCTGGTGTAGCGGGCAGGTGATTTTGGCGTGTCCGGCAGGTGGTTCAGGCGAGTTGAGCAGGTGGTTGCGACGTGCTCGGCAGGTGCTTCCGGCGTCTCCGGCACGTGTTTCTGGCACATCTGACTGGTGGTTCCGGCATGCCCGAAAGGTGATTCCGGTCTGTCCGGTAGGTGGTTCCAGCCGGCACGGCATGTGGTTCTGGTACGTCTCAGAGGTGGTTGCGCATGCCCAACAGGTGATTCCGGACTGTCCGCCACATGGTTCTGGCACGTCTGAGAGGTGGTTCCGGCATGCCCGGCAGGTCATCCCAGAGAGTCCTCCAAGTGGTTCTGGCATAACACGCAGGTGATTTTGGCGTGTCTGGCAGGTTGTTCCAGCGAGTCGAACAGGTGGCTCCGGCGTTCTTGGCAGGTGGTTCCGGTCTGTCCGGTAGGTGTTTCGGGCGTGTCTGGCACGTGCTTCCGGCACGTCTGAGAGGTGGTTCCGGCATGCGCGGCAGGTGATTCCGTAGTGTCCGCCAGGTGGTTCTGGCATACCCGGCAGGTGATTTTGGCGTGTGCGGCAGGTGTTTCTGGCGAGTCGAGCAGGTGGCTCCGGCATGCTCGGCAGGTGCTTCCGGCGTCTCCGGCACTTGGTTCTGGTGTGTCTGAGAGCTGTTTCCGGCATGTCCGGCAGATGATTCCGGGGTGTCCGCTAAGTGGTTCTGGCATACCCAGCAGGTGATTTTGGCGTGTCAGGGAGGTGGTACCGGTGAGTCGAGCAGGTGGTTCCGGCGTGCTCAGCAGGTGGTTCAGGCGGTTCTGGCAGGTGGTATCCGTCTGTTCGGGGTGTGGTTCCAGCATCTCATGAACACGTTTCTGGCACGTCTGAGATGTGGTTCCAGCCGGCCCGACAGGTGTTTCCGCAGTGTCCGCCAAGCGGTTCTGGCGTAGTTGGCAGGTGATTTTGGCATGACTGGCAGGTGGTTCCAGCAAGCCTTGCAGGTGATTCCAAAGTTTTCACCAACTGGTTGTGGCGTAGCCGGCAGGTGATTTTTGCGTGATCGGCAGGTGGTTCTGGCGAGTCGAGCAGGTGGTTCCGGCGTGCTCGGCTGGTGCTTCCGGGGTCATTGGCACGGGGTCCTGGCATGTCTGAGAGGTGGTTCCTGCATGCCCGGTAAGTGATTTCGGAGTGTCCGACAGGTGGTTATGGCGTACCCGGCAGGTGATTTTTGCATGTCCGGCAGGTGTTTCTGGCGAGTGGAGCAGGTGGCTCCGGCATGCTCGGCAGGTGCTTCCGGCGTCTCCGGCACGTGGTTCTGGTGTGTCTGAGTGCTGGTTCCGGCATGTCCGGCAGATGATTCCGGAGTGTCCGCCAAGTGGTTCTGGCATACCCGGCTGGTGATTTTGGCATGTCAGGTAGGTGGTTCCGGCGAGTCGAGCAGGTGGCTCCGGCGTGCTCAGCAGGTTGTTCAGACGGGTCTGGCAGGTGTTTTCCGTCTGTTCGGGGTGTGGTTCCAGCATCTCATGCACATGGTTCTGGCACGTCTGAGATGTGGTTCCGGCCGGCCCGACAGGTGTTTCCACAGTGTCCGCCAAGTGGTACTGGCGTATTTGGCAGGTGATTTTGGCATGACCGGCAGGTGGTTCCAGCAAGCCCGGCAGGTGATTCCGAAGTGTTCCCCCACCGGTTGTGGCGTAGCCGGCAGGTGATTTTTGCGTGGCCGGCAGGTGGTTCTGGCGAGTCGAGCAGGTGGTTCCGGCGTGCTCGGCAGGTGCTTCCGGGGTCATTGGCACGTGGTTCTGGCATATCTGAGAGGTGGTTCCGGCATGCCCGGCAGGTGATTCCGGAGTGTTCGCCAAGTGTTTCCGGCGTAGCCGGCAGGTGATTTTTGCATGTCCAGCGGTCGTTCCGGCAGGTCGATCCGGTGGTTCCGGCGTGTCCGGCAGGTGGTTCCGGTCTGTCCGGCAGGTGGTTCTGTGGTGTCCGGCACGAGGTTCAGTCTGAGAGGCTGTGCCGGCATGCCCCTCACGTGATTCCGGCTTGTCCCCGAAGTGGTGCTGGTGTAGCGGGCAGGTGATTTTGGCGTGTCCGGCAGGTGGTTCAGGCGAGTTGAGCAGGTGGTTGCGACGTGCTCGGCAGGTGCTTCCGGCGTCTCCGGCACGTGTTTCTGGCACATCTGACTGGTGGTTCCGGCATGCCCAAAAGTTGATTCCGGTCTGTCCGGTAGGTGGTTCCGGCGTGCACGGCACGTGGTTCTGGTACGTCACAGAGGTGGTTGCGTATGCCCAACAGGTGATTCCGGACTGTCCGCCACGTGCTTCTGGCACGTCTGATAGGTGGTTCCAACATGCCCGGCAGGTCATTTCGGAGAGTCGTCCAAGTGGTTCTGGCGTAGCCCGCAGGTGATTTTGGCGTGTCCGGCAGGTGGTTCCGCTGTGCTCGGCAGGTGGTTCAGGCATGGCCGTCACGTGGTTCCAGTCTGTCCAGGACGTGTTTCCAGCTTCTCCGGCAGGTGGTTCTGGTACGTCTGAGAGGTGGTTCCGCCATGGCTGGCAGGTGATCCCGGACTGTCCCCCAGGTGTTTCTGGCATAGCCAGCCGTTGATATTGGCCTGTCCGGCAGGTGGTTCCAGCGAGTCGAACAGGTGGCTCCGGCGTTCTTGGCAGGTGGTTCCGGTCTGTCCGGTAGGTGTTTCCGGCGTGTCTGGCACGTGCTTCCGGCACGTCTGAGAGGTGGTTCCGGCATGCGCGGCAGGTGGTTCAGGCGGTTCTGGCAGGTGGTATCCGTCTGTTCGGGGTGTGGTTTCAGCGTCTCATGAACACGTTTCTGGCACGTCTGAGATGTGGTTCCAGCCGGCCCGACAGGTGTTTCCGCAGTGTCCGCCAAGCAGTTCTGGCGTAGTTGGCAGGTGATTTTGGCATGACTGGCAGGTGGTTCCAGCAAGCCTTGCCGGTGATTCCAAAGTGTTCACCAACTGGTTGTGGCGTAGCCGGCAGGTGATTTTTGCGTGATCGGCAGGTGGTTCTGGCGAGTCGAGCAGGTGGCTCCGGCGTGCTCGGCTGGTGCTTCCGGGGTCATTGGCACGGGGTTCTGGCATGTCTGAGAGGTGGTTCCTGCATGCCCGGCAAGTGATTCCGGAGTGTTCGCCAAGTGGTTCTGGCATAGTCGGCAGGTGATTTTGGCATGTCCGGCAGGTGGTTCAGGCGAGTTGAGCAGGTGGTTCCAACGTGCTTGGCAGGTGCTTCCGGCGTCTCCGGCACGTGTTTCTGGCACATCTGACAGGTGGTTCCGGCATGCCCGAAAGGTGATTCCGGTCTGTCCGGTAGGTGGTTCCAGCCTGCACGGCATGTGGTTCTGGTACGTCTCAGAGGTGGTTGCGCATGCCCAACAGGTGATTCCGGACTGTCCGCCACATGGTTCTGGCACGTCTGAGAGGTGGTTCCGGCATGCCCGGCAGGTCATCGCAGAGAGTCCTCCAAGTGGTTCTGGCACAACACGCAGGTGATTTTGGCGTGTCTGGCAGGTTGTTCCGTTGTGCTTGGCAGGTGGTTCAGGCTTGGCCGGCAGGTGGTTCCAGACTGTCCAGGACGTGTTTCCAGCTTCTCCGACAGGTGGTTCTGGTACGTCTGAGAGGTGGTTCCGCCATGGCTGGCAGGTGATTCAAGACCGTCCCCCAGGTGGTTCTGGCATAGCCAGCAGTTGATATTGGCCTGTCTGGCAGGTGGTTCCAGCGAGTCGAACAGGTGGCTCCGGCGTTCTTGGCAGGTGGTTCCGGTCTGTCCGGTAGGTGATTCCGGCGTGTCCGGCACGTGCTTCCGGCACGTCTGAGAGGTGGTTCCGGCATGCACGACAGGTGATTCCGTAGTGTCCGCCAGGTGGTTCTGGCGTACCCGGCAGGTGATTTTATCGTGTCCGGCAGGTGTTTCTGGCGAGTCGAGCATGTGGCTCCGGCATGCTCGGCAGGTGCTTCCGGCGTCTCCGGCATGTGGTTCTGGTTTGTCTGAGAGCTGGTTCCGGCATGTCCGGCAGGTGATTCCGGAGTGTCCGCCAAGTGGTTTTGGCATACCCGGCTGGTGATTTTGTCATGTCAGGTAGGTGGTTCCGGCGAGTCGAGCAGGTGGCTCCGGCGTGCTTTGCAGGTTGTTCACACGGGTCTGGCAGGTGTTTTCCGTCTGTTCGGGGTGTGGTTCCAGCATCTCATGCACATGGTTCTGGCACGTCTGAGATGTGGTTCCGGCCGGCCCGACAGGTGTTTCCACAGTGTCTGCCAAGTGGTACTGGCGTAGTTGGCAGGTGATTTTGGCATGACCGGCAGGTGGTTCCAGCTAGCCCGGCGGGTGATTCCGAAGTGTTCCCCCACCGGTTGTGGCGTAGGGGGCAGGTGATTTTTGCGTGTCCGGCAGGTGGTTCTGGCGAGTCGAGCAGGTGGTTCCGGCGTGCTCGGCAGGTGCTTCCGGGGTCATTGGCACGTGGTTCTGGCATATCTGAGAGGTGGTTCCGGCATGCCCGGCAGGTGATTCCGGAGTGTTCGCCAAGTGTTTCCGGCGTAGCCGGCAGGTGATTTTTGCATGTCTAGCGGTCGTTCCGGCGGGTCGAGCCGGTGGTTCCGGCGTGTCCGGCAGGTGGTTCCGGTCTGTCCGGCAGGTGGTTCTGTGGTGTCCGGCACGAGGTTCAGTCTGAGAGGCTGTGCCGGCATGCCCCTCACGTGATTCCGGCTTGTCCCCGAAGTGGTGCTGGTGTAGCGGGCAGGTGATTTTGGCGTGTCCGGCAGGTGGTTCAGGCGAGTTGAGCAGGTGGTTGCGACGTGCTCGGCAGGTGCTTCCGGCGTCTCCGGCACGTGTTTCTGGCACATCTGACTGGTGGTTCCGGCATGCCCAAAAGTTGATTCCGGTCTGTCCGGTAGGTGGTTCCGGCGTGCACGGCACGTCGTTGTGGTACGTCTCAGAGGTGGTTGCGTATGCCCAACAGGTGATTCCGGACTGTCCGCAACGTGCTTCTGGCACGTCTGAGAGGTGGTTCCAACATGCCCGGCAGGTCATTTCGGAGAGTCGTCCAAGTGGTTCTGGCGTAGCCCGCAGGTGATTTTGGCGTGTCCGGCAGGTGGTTCCGCCGTGCTCGGCAGGTGGTTCAGGCATGGCCGTCACGTGGTTCCAGTCTGTCCAGGACGTGTTTCCAGCTTCTCCGGCAGGTGGTTCTGGTACGTCTGAGAGGTGGTTCCGCCATGGCTGGCAGGTGATCCCGGACTGTCCCCCAGGTGGTTCTGGCATAGCCAGCCGTTGATATTGGCCTGTCCGGCAGGTGGTTCCAGCGAGTCGAACAGGTGGCTCCGGCGTTCTTGGCAGGTGGTTCCGGTCTGTCCGGTAGGTGTTTCCGGCGTGTCTGGCACGTGCTTCCGGCACGTCTGAGAGGTGGTTCCGGCATGCGCGGCAGGTGGTTCAGGCGGTTCTGGCAGGTGGTATCCGTCTGTTCGGGGTGTGGTTCCAGCATCTCATGAACACGTTTCTGGCAAGTCTGAGATGTGGTTCCAGCCGGCCCGACAGGTGTTTCCGCAGTGTCCGCCAAGCGGTTCTGGCGTAGTTGGCAGGTGATTTTGGCATGACTGGCAGGCGGTTCCAGCAAGCCTGGCAGGTGATTCCAAAGTGTTCACCAACTGGTTGTGGCGTAGCCGGCAGGTGATTTTTGCGTGATCGGCAGGTGGTTCTGGCGAGTCGAGCAGGTGGTTCCGGCGTGCTCGGCTGGTGCTTCCGGGGTCATTGGCACGGGGTTCTGGCATGTCTGAGAGGTGGTTCCTGCATGCCCGGCAAGTGATTCCGGAGTGTTCGCCAAGTGGTTCTGGCATAGTCGGCAGGTGATTTTGGCATGTCCGGCAGGTGGTTCAGGCGAGTTGAGCAGGTGGTTCCAACGTGCTTGGCAGGTGCTTCCGGCGTCTCCGGCACGTGTTTCTGGCACATCTGACAGGTGGTTCCGGCATGCCCGAAAGTTGATTCCGGTCTGTCCGGTAGGTGGTTCCAGCCTGCACGGCATGTGGTTCTGGTACGTCTCAGAGGTGGTTGCGCATGCCCAACAGGTGATTCCGGACTGTCCGCCACATGGTTCTGGCACGTCTGAGAGGTGGTTCCGGCATGCCCGGCAGGTCATCCCAGAGAGTCCTCCAAGTGGTTCTGGCATAACACGCAGGTGATTTTGGCGTGTCTGGCAGGTTGTTCCGTTGTGCTTGGCAGGTGGTTCAGGCTTGGCCGGCAGGTGGTTCCAGACTGTCCAGGACGTGTTTCCAGCTTCTCCGGCAGGTGGTTCTGGTACGTCTGAGAGGTGGTTCCGCCATGGCTGGCAGGTGATTCCGGACCGTCCCCCAGGTGGTTCTGGCATAGCCAGCATTTGATATGGGCCTGTCCGGCAGGTGGTTCCAGCGAGTCGAACAGGTGGCTCCGGCGTGCTCGGCAGGTGGTTCCGTTCTGTCCGGTTGGTGATTCCGGCGTGTCCGGCACGTGCTTCCGGCACGTCTGAGAGGTGGTTCCGGCATGCGCGACAGGTGGTTTCGGAGTGTCCGCCAGGTGCTTCTGGCGTACCCGGCAGGTGATTTTGGCGTGTCCGGCAGGTGTTTCTGGCGAGTCGAGCAGGTGGCTCCGGCATGCTCGGCAGGTGCTTCCGGCGTCTCCGGCACGTGGTTCTGGTGTGTCTGAGAGCTGGTTCCGGCATGTCTGGCAGATGATTACGGAGTGTCCGCCAAGTGGTTCTGGCATACCCGGCTGGTGATTTGGGCCTGTCAGGTAGGTGGTTCCGGCGAGTCGAGCAGGTGGCTCCGGCGTGCTCGGCAGGTTGTTCAGACGGGTCTGGCAGGTGTTTTCCGTCTGTTCTGGGTGTGGTTCCAGCATCTCATGCACATGGTTCTGGCACGTCTGAGATGTGGTTCCGGCCGGCCCGACAGGTGTTTCCACAGTGTCCGCCAAGTGGTACTGGCGTAGTTGGCAGGTGATTTTGGCATGACCGGCAGGTGGTTCCAGCAAGCCCGGCAGGTGATTCCGAAGTGTTCCCCAACTGGTTGTGGCGTAGCCGGCAGGTGATTTTTGCGTGTCCGGCAGGTGGTTCTGGCGAGTCGAGCAGGTGGTTCCGGCGTGCTCGGCAGGTGCTTCCGGGGTCATTGGCACGTGGTTCTGGCATATCTGAGAGGTGGTTCCGGCATGCCCGGCAGGTGATTCCGGAGTGTTCGCCAAGTGTTTCCGGAGTAGCCGGCAGGTGATTTTGCATGTCCAGCGGTCGTTCCGGCGGGTCGAGGCGGTGGTTCCGGCGTGTCCGGCAGGTGGTTCCGGTCTGTCCGGCAGGTGGTTCTGTGGTGTCCGGCACGAGGTTCAGTCTGAGAGGCTGTGCCGGCATGCCCCTCACGTGATTCCGGCTTGTCCCCGAAGTGGTGCTGGTGTAGCGGGCAGGTGATTTTGGCGTGTCCGGCAGGTGGTTCAGGCGAGTTGAGCAGGTGGTTGCGACGTGCTCGGCAGGTGCTTCCGGCGTCTCCGGCACGTGTTTCTGGCACATCTGACTGGTGGTTCCGGCATGCCCGAAAGGTGATTCCGGTCTGTCCGGTAGGTGGTTCCAGCCTGCACGGCATGTGGTTCTGGTACGTCTCAGAGGTGGTTGCGCATGCCCAACAGGTGATTCCGGACTGTCCGCCACATGGTTCTGGCACGTCTGAGAGGTGGTTCCGGCATGCCCGGCAGGTCATCCCAGAGAGTCCTCCAAGTGGTTCTGGCATAACACGCAGGTGATTTTGGCGTGTCAGGCAGGTTGTTCCGTTGTGCTTGGCAGGTGGTTCAGGCATGGCCGGCAGGTGGTTCCCGACTGTCCAGGACGTGTTTCCAGCTTCTCCGGCAGGTGGTTCTGGTACGTCTGAGAGGTGGTTCCGCCATGGCTGGCAGGTGATTCCGGACCGTCCCCCAGGTGGTTCTGGCATAGCCAGCAGTTGATATTGGCCTGTCCGGCAGGTGGTTCCAGCGAGTCGAACAGGTGGCTCCGGCGTACTCGGCAGGTGGTTCCGGTCTGTCCGGTAGGTCATTCCGGCGTGTCCGGCACGTGCTTCCTGCACGTCTGAGATGTGGTTCCGGCATGCGCGACAGGTGGTTTCGGAGGGTCCGCCAGGTGGTTCTGGCGTACCCGGCAGGTGATTTTGGCGTGTGCGGCAGGTGTTTCTGGCGAGTCGAGCAGGTGGCTCCGGCATGCTCGGCAGGTGCTTCCGGCGTCTCCGGCACTTGGTTCTGGTGTGTCTGAGAGCTGGTTCCGGCATGTCCGGCAGATGATTCCGGAGTGTCCGCCAAGTGGTTCTCGCATACCCAGCAGGTGATTTTGGCGTGTCAGGGAGGTGGTACCGGTGAGTCGAGCAGGTGGTTCCGGCGTGCTCAGCAGGTGGTTCAGGCGGTTCTGGCAGGTGGTATCCGTCTGTTCGGGGTGTGGTTCCAGCATCTCATGAACACGTTTCTGGCAAGTCTGAGATGTGGTTCCAGCCGGCCCGACAGGTGTTTCCGCAGTGTCCGCCAAGCGGTTCTGGCGTAGTTGGCAGGTGATTTTGGCATGACTGGCAGGTGGTTCCAGCAAGCCTGGCAGGTGATTCCAAAGTGTTCACCAACTGGTTGTGGCGTAGCCGGCAGGTGATTTTTGCGTGATCGGCAGGTGGTTCTGGCGAGTCGAGCAGGTGGTTCCGGCGTGCTCGGCTGGTGCTTCCGGGGTCATTGGCACGGGGTTCTGGCATGTCTGAGAGGTGGTTCCTGCATGCCCGGCAAGTGATTCCGGAGTGTTCGCCAAGTGGTTCTGGCATAGTCGGCAGGTGATTTTGGCATGTCCGGCAGGTGGTTCAGGCGAGTTGAGCAGGTGGTTCCAACGTGCTTGGCAGGTGCTTCCGGCGTCTCCGGCACGTGTTTCTGGCACATCTGACAGGTGGTTCCGGCATGCCCGAAAGGTGATTCCGGTCTGTCCGGTAGGTGGTTCCAGCCGGCACGGCATGTGGTTCTGGTACGTCTCAGAGGTGGTTGCGCATGCCCAACAGGTGATTCCGGACTGTCCGCCACATGGTTCTGGCACGTCTGAGAGGTGGTTCCGGCATGCCCGGCAGGTCATCCCAGAGAGTCCTCCAAGTGGTTCTGGCATAACACGCAGGTGATTTTGGCGTGTCAGGCAGGTTGTTCCGTTGTGCTTGGCATGTGGTTCAGGCTTGGCCGGCAGGTGGTTCCAGACTGTCCAGGACGTGTTTCCAGCTTCTCCGGCAGGTGGTTCTGGTACGTCTGAGAGGTGGTTCCGCCATGGCTGGCAGGTGATTCCGGACCGTCCCCCAGGTGGTTCTGGCATAGCCAGCAGTTGATATTGGCCTGTCCGGCAGGTGGTTCCAGCGAGTCGAACAGGTGGCTCCGGCGTACTCGGCAGGTGGTTGCGGTGTGTCCGGTAGGTCATTCCGGCGTGTCCGGCACGTGCTTCCTGCACGTCTGAGAGGTGGTTCCGGCATGCGCGACAGGTGGTTTCGGAGTGTCCGCCAGGTGGTTCTGGCGTACCCGGCAGGTGATTTTGGCGTGTCCGGCAGGTGTTTCTGGCGAGTCGAGCAGGTGGCTCCGGCATGCTCGGCAGGTGCTTCCGGCGTCTCCGGCACGTGGTTCTGGTGTGTCTGAGAGCTGGTTCCAGCATGTCCGGCAGATGATTCCGGAGTGTCCGCCAAGTGGTTCTGGCATACCCGGCTGGTGATTTGGGCATGTCAGGTAGGTGGCTCCGGCGTGCTCGGCAGGTTGTTCAGACGGGTCTGGCAGGTGTTTTCCGTCTGTTCGGGGTGTGGTTCCAGCATCTCATGCACATGGTTCTGGCACGTCTGAGATGTGGTTCCGGCCGGCCCGACAGGTGTTTCCACAGTGTCCGCCAAGTGCTACTGGCGTGGTTGGCAGGTGATTTTGGCATGACCGGCAGGTGGTTCCAGCAAGCCCGGCAGGTGATTCCGAAGTGTTCCCCAACTGGTTGTGGCGTAGCCGGCAGGTGATTTTTGCGTGTCCGGCAGGTGGTTCCGGCGTGCTCGGCAGGTGCTTCCGGGGTCATTGGCACGTGGTTCTGGCATATCTGAGAGGTGGTTCCGGCATGCCCGGCAGGTGATTCCGGAGTGTTCGCCAAGTGTTTCCGGCGTAGCCGGCAGGTGATTTTGCATGTCCAGCGGTCGTTCCGGCGGGTCGAGCCGGTGGTTCCGGCGTGTCCGGCAGGTGGTTCCGGTCTGTCCGGCAGGTGGTTCTGTGGTGTCCGGCACGAGGTTCAGTCTGAGAGGCTGTGCCGGCATGCCCCTCACGTGATTCCGGCTTGTCCCCGAAGTGGTGCTGGTTTAGCGGGCAGGTGATTTTGGCGTGTCCGGCAGGTGGTTCAGGCGAGTTGAGCAGGTGGTTGCGACGTGCTCGGCAGGTGCTTCCGGCGTCTCCGGCACGTGTTTCTGGCACATCTGACTGGTGGTTCCGGCATGCCCAAAAGTTGATTCCGGTCTGTCCGGTAGGTGGTTCCGGCGTGCACGGCACGTGGTTCTGGTACGTGTCAGAGGTGGTTGCGTATGCCCAACAGGTGATTCCGGACTGTCCGCCACGTGCTTCTGGCACGTCTGAGAGGTGGTTCCAACATGCCCGGCAGGTCATTTCGGAGAGTCGTCCAAGTGGTTCTGGCGTAGCCCGCAGGTGATTTTGGCGTGTCGGGCAGGTGGTTCCGCCGTGCTCGGCAGGTGGTTCAGGCATGGCCGTCACGTGGTTCCAGTCTGTCCAGGACGTGTTTCCAGCTTCTCCGGCAGGTGGTTCTGGTACGTCTGAGAGGTGGTTCCGCCATGGCTGGCAGGTGATCCCGGACTGTCCCCCAGGTGGTTCTGGCATAGCCAGCAGTTGATATTGGCCTGTCCGGCAGGTGGTTCCAGAGAGTCGAACAGGTGGCTCCGGCGTTCTTGGCAGGTGGTTCCGGTCTGTCCGGTAGGTGTTTCCGGCGTGTCTGGCACGTGCTTCTGGCACGTCTGAGAGGTGGTTCCGTCATGCGCGGCAGGTGATTCCGGAGTGTCCGCCAGGTGGTTCTGGCGTACCCGGCAGGTGATTTTGGCGTGTCCGGCAGGTGTTTCTGGCGAGTCGAGCAGGTGGCTCCGGCATGCTCGGCAGGTGCTTCCGGCGTCTCCGGCACTTGGTTCTGGTGTGTCTGAGAGCTGGTTCCGGCATGTCCGGCAGATGATTCCGGAGTGTCCGCCAAGTGGTTCTGGCATACCCAGCAGGTGATTTTGGCGTGTCAGGGAGGTGGTACGGTGAGACGAGCAGGTGGTTCCGGCGTGCTCAGCAGGTGGTTCAGGCGGTTCTG
Organism: Equus caballus; assembly: GCF_041296265.1. Lineage (NCBI taxonomy): Eukaryota > Metazoa > Chordata > Mammalia > Perissodactyla > Equidae > Equus > Equus caballus. The sequence goes on along the minus strand of NC_091698.1, from coordinate 2,771,355 downwards.
GCAGGTGGTATCCGTCTGTTCGGGGTGTGGTTCCAGCATCTCATGAACACGTTTCTGGCAAGTCTGAGATTTGGTTCCAGCCGGCCCGACAGGTGTTTCCGCAGTGTCCCCCAAGCGGTTCTGGCGTAGTTGGCAGGTGATTTTGGCATGACTGGCAGGTGGTTCCAGCAAGCCTGGCAGGTGATTCCAAAGTGTTCACCAACTGGTTGTGGCGTAGCCGGCAGGTGATTTTTGCGTGATCGGCAGGTGGTTCTGGCGAGTCGAGCAGGTGGTTCCGGCGTGCTCGGCTGGTGCTTCCGGGGTCATTGGCACGGGGTTCTGGCATGTCTGAGAGGTGGTTCCTGCATGCCCGGCAAGTGATTCCAGAGTGTTCGCCAAGTGGTTCTGGCATAGTCGGCAGGTGATTTTGGCATGTCCGGCAGGTGGTTCAGGCGAGTTGAGCAGGTGGTTCCAACGTGCTTGGCAGGTGCTTCCGGCATCTCCGGCACGTGTTTCTGGCACATCTGACAGGTGGTTCCGGCATGCCCGAAAGGTGATTCCGGTCTGTCCGGTAGGTGGTTCCAGCCGGCACGGCATGTGGTTCTGGTACGTCTCAGAGGTGGTTGCGCATGCCCAACAGGTGATTCCGGACTGTCCGCCACATGGTTCTGGCACGTCTGAGAGGTGGTTCCGGCATGCCCGGCAGGTCATCCCAGAGAGTCCTCCAAGTGGTTCTGGCATAACACGCAGGTGATTTTGGCGTGTCAGGCAGGTTGTTCCGTTGTGCTTGGCAGGTGGTTCAGGCTTGGCCGGCAGGTGGTTCCAGACTGTCCAGGACGTGTTACCAGCTTCTCCGGCAGGTGGTTCTGGTACGTCTGAGAGGTGGTTCCGCCATGGCTGGCAGGTGATTCCGGACCGTCCCCCAGGTGGTTCTGGCATAGCCAGCAGTTGATATTGGCCTGTCCGGCAGGTGGTTCCAGAGAGTCGAACAGGGGGCTCCGGCGTGCTCGGCAGGTGGTTCCGGTCTGTCCGGTAGGTCATTCCGGCGTGTCCGGCACGTGCTTCCTGCACGTCTGAGAGGTGGTTCCGGCATGCGCGACAGGTGGTTTCGGAGTGTCCGCCAGGTGGTTCTGGCGTACCCGGCAGGTGATTTTGGCGTGTCCGGCAGGTGTTTCTGGCGAGTCGAGCAGGTGGCTCCGGCATGCTCGGCAGGTGCTTCCGGCGTCTCCGGCACGTGGTTCTGGTGTGTCTGAGAGCTGGTTCCGGCATGTCCGGCAGATGATTTCGGAGTGTCCGCCAAGTGGTTCTGGCATACCCGGCTGGTGATTTGGGCATGTCAGGTAGGTGGCTCCGGCGTGCTCGGCAGGTTGTTCAGACGGGTCTGGCAGGTGTTTTCCGTCTGTTCTGGGTGTGGTTCCAGCATCTCATGCACATGGTTCTGGCACGTCTGAGATGTGGTTCCGGCCGGCCCGACAGGTGTTTCCACAGTGTCCGCCAAGTGGTACTGGCGTAGTTGGCAGGTGATTTTGGCATGACCGGCAGGTGGTTCCAGCAAGCCCGGCAGGTGATTCCGAAGTGTTCCCCAACTGGTTGTGGCGTAGCCGGCAGGTGATTTTTGCGTGTCCGGCAGGTGGTTCTGGCGAGTCGAGCAGGTGGTTCCGGCGTGCTCGGCAGGTGCTTCCGGGGTCATTGGCACGTGGTTCTGGCATATCTGAGAGGTGGTTCCGGCATGCCCGGCAGGTGATTCCGGAGTGTTCGCCAAGTGTTTGCGGCGTAGCCGGCAGGTGATTTTGCATGTCCAGCGGTCGTTCCGGCGGGTCGAGCCAGTGGTTCCGGCGTGTCCGGCAGGTGGTTCCGGTCTGTCCGGCAGGTGGTTCTGTGGTGTCCGGCACGAGGTTCAGTCTGACAGGCTGTGCCGGCATGCCCCTCACGTGATTCCGGCTTGTCCCCGAAGTGGTGCTGGTGTAGCGGGCAGGTGATTTTGGCGTGTCCGGCAGGTGGTTCAGGCGAGTTGAGCAGGTGGTTGCGACGTGCTCGGCAGGTGCTTCCGGCGTCTCCGGCACGTGTTTCTGGCACATCTGACTGGTGGTTCCGGCATGCCCAAAAGTTGATTCCCGTCTGTCCGGTAGGTGGTTCCGGCGTGCACGGCACGTGGTTCTGGTACGTGTCAGAGGTGGTTGCGTATGCCCAACAGGTGATTCCGGACTGTCCGCCACGTGCTTCTGGCACGTCTGAGAGGTGGTTCCAACATGCCCGGCAGGTCATTTCGGAGAGTCGTCCAAGTGGTTCTGGCGTAGCCCGCAGGTGATTTTGGCGTGTCCGGCAGGTGGTTCCGGCACGTCTGAGAGGTGGTTCCGGCATGCGCGACAGGTGGTTTCGGAGTGTCCACCAGGTGGTTCTGGCGTACCCGGAAGGTGATTTTGGCGTGTCCGGCAGGTGTTTCTGGCGAGCTGAGCAGGTGGCTCCGGCATGCTCGGCAGGTGCTTCCGGCGTCTCCGGCACGTGGTTCTGGTGTGTCTGAGAGCTGGTTCCGGCATGTCCGGCAGATGATTCCGGAGTGTCCGCCAAGTGGTTCTGGCATACCCGGCTGGTGATTTGGGCCTGTCAGGTAGGTGGTTCCGGCGAGTAGAGCAGGTGGCTCCGGCGTGCTCGGCAGGTTGTTCAGACGTGTCTGGCAGGTGTTTTCCGTCTGTTCGGAGTGTGGTTCCAGCATCTCATGCACATGGTTCTGTCACGTCTGAGATGTGGTTCCGGCCGGCCCGACAGGTGTTTCCACAGTGTCCGCCAAGTGGTACTGGAGTAGTTGGCATGTGATTTTGGCATGACTGGCTGGTGGTTCCAGCAAGCCCGGCAGGTGATTCCGAAGTGTTCCCCAACTTGTTTTGGCGTAGCCGGCAGGTGATTTTTCCGTGATCGGCAGGTGGTTCTGGCGAGTTGAGCAGGTGGTTCGGGCGTGCTCGGCAGGTGCTTCCGGGGTCATTGGCACGTGGTTCTGGCATATCTGAGAGGTGGTTCCGGCATGCCCGGCAGGTGATTCCGGAGTGTTCGCCAAGTGTTTCCGGCGTAGCCGGCAGGTGATTTTGCATGTCCAGCGGTCGTTCCAGCGGGTCGAGCCGGTGGTTCCGGCGTGTCCGGCAGGTGGTTCCGGTCTGTCCGGCAGGTGGTTCCGTGGTGTCCGGCACGAGGTTCAGTCTGAGAGGCTGTGCCGGCATGCCCCTCACGTGATTCCGGCTTGTCCCCGAAGTGGTGCTGGTGTAGCGGGCAGGTGATTTTGGCGTGTCCGGCAGGTGGTTCAGGCGAGTTGAGCAGGTGGTTGCGACGTGCTCGGCAGGTGCTTCCGGCGTCTCCGGCACGTGTTTCTGGCACATCTGACTGGTGGTTCCGGCATGCCCAAAAGTTGATTCCGGTCTGTCCGGTAGGTGGTTCCGGCGTGCACGGCACGTGGTTCTGGTACGTCACAGAGGTGGTTGCGTATGCCCAACAGGTGATTCCGGACTGTCCGCCACGTGCTTCTAGCACATCTGAGAGGTGGTTCCCACATGCCCTGCAGGTCATTTCGGAGAGTCGTCCAAGTGGTTTTGGCGTAGCCCGCAGGTGATTTTGGCGTGTTCGGCAGGTGGTTCCGCCGTGCTCGGCAGGTGGTTCAGGCATGGCCGTCACGTGGTTCCAGTCTGTCCAGGACGTGTTTCCAGCTTCTCCGGCAGGTGGCTCTGGTACGTCTGAGAGGTGGTTCCGCCATGGCTGGCAGGTGATCCCGGACTGTCCCCCAGGTGGTTCTGGCATAGCCAGCAGTTGATATTGGCCTGTCCGTCAGGTGGTTCCAGCGAGTCGAACAGGTGGCTCCGGCGTTCTTGGCAGGTGGTTCCGGTCTGTCCGGTAGGTGTTTCCGGCGTGTCTGGCACGTGCTTCCGGCACGTGTGAGAGGTGGTTCTGTCATGTGCGGCAGGTGATTCTGGAGTGTCTGCCAGGTGGTTCTGGCGTACCCGGCAGGTGATTTTGGCGTGTCCGGCAGGTGTTTCTGGCGAGTCGAGCAGGTGGCTCCGGCATGCTCGGCAGGTGCTTCCGGCGTCTCCGGCACTTGGTTCTGGTGTGTCTGAGAGCTGGTTCCGGCATGTCCGGCAGATGATTCCAGAGTGTCCGCCAAGTGGTTCTGGCATACCCAGCAGGTGATTTTGGCGTGTCAGGGAGGTGGTACCGGTGAGTCGAGCAGGTGGTTCTGGCGTGCTCAGCAGGTGGTTCAGGCGGTTCTGGCAGGTGGTATCCGTCTGTTCGGGGTGTGGTTCCAGCATCTCATGAACACGTTTCTGGCACGTCTGAGATGTGGTTCCAGCCGGCCCGACAGGTGTTTCCGCAGTGTCCGCCAAGCGGTTCTGGCGTAGTTGGCAGGTGATTTTGGCATGACTGGCAGGTGGTTCCAGCAAGCCCGGCAGGTGATTCCGAAGTGTTCCCCAACTGGTTGTGGCGTAGCCGGCAGGTGATTTTTGCGTGTCCGGCAGGTGCTTCTGGCGATTCGACCAGGTGGTTCCGGCGTGCTCGGCAGGTGCTTCCGGGGTCATTGGCACGGGGTTCTGGCATATCTGAGAGGTGGTTCCGGCATGCCCGGCAGGTGATTCCGGAGTGTTCGCCAAGTGTTTCCGGCGTAGCCGGCAGGTGATTTTGCATGTCCAGCGGTCGTTCCGGCGGGTCGAGCCGGTGGTTCTGGCGTGTCCGGCAGGTGGTTCCGGTCTGTCCGGCAGGTGGTTCTGTGGTGTCCGGCACGAGGTTCAGTCTGAGAGGCTGTGCCGGCATGCCCCTCACGTGATTCCGGCTTGTCCCCGAAGTGGTGCTGGTGTAGCGGGCAGGTGATTTTGGCGTGTCCGGCAGGTGGTTCAGGCGAGTTGAGCAGGTGGTTGCGACGTGCTCGGCAGGTGCTTCCGGCGTCTCCGGCACGTGTTTCTGGCACATCTGACTGGTGGTTCCGGCATGCCCAAAAGTTGATTCCGGTCTGTCCGGTAGGCGGTTCCGGCGTGCACGGCACGTGGTTCTGGTCCGTCTCAGAGGTGGTTGCGTATGCCCAACAGGTGATTCCGGACTGTCCGCCACGTGCTTCTGGCACGTCTGAGAGGTGGTTCCAACATGCCCGGCAGGTCATTTCGGAGAGTCGTCCAAGTGGTTCTGGCGTAGCCCGCAGGTGATTTTGGCGTGTCAGGTAGGTTGTTCCGTTGTGCTTGGCAGGTGGTTCAGGCTTGGCCGGCAGGTGGTTCCAGACTGTCCAGGACGTGTTTCCAGCTTCTCCGGCAGGTGGTTCTGGTACGTCTGAGAGGTGGTTCCGCCATGGCTGGCAGGTGATTCCGGACCGTCCCCCAGGTGGTTCTGGCATAGCCAGCAGTTGATATTGGCCTGTCCGGCAGGTCGTTCCAGCGAGTCGAACAGGTGGCTCCGGCGTGCTCGGCAGGTGGTTCCGGTCTGTGCGGTAGGTTATTCCGGCGTGTCCAGCACGTGCTTCCGACACGTCTGAGAGGTGGTTCCCCCATGCGCGACAGGTGATTTCGGAGTGTCCGCCAGGTGGTTCTGGCGTACCCGGCAGGTGATTTTGGTGTGTCCGGCAGGTGTTTCTGGCGAGTCGAGCAGGTGGCTCCGGCATGCTCGGCAGGTGCTTCCGGCGTCTCCGGCACGTGGTTCTGGTGTGTCTGAGAGCTGGTTCCAGCATGTCCGGCAGATGATTCCGGAGTGTCCGCCAAGTGGTTCTGGCATACCCGGCTGGTGATTTGGGCATGTCAGGTAGGTGGCTCCGGCGTGCTCGGCAGGTTGTTCAGACTGGTCTGGCAGGTGTTTTCCGTCTGTTCGGGGTGTGGTTCCAGCATCTCATGCACATGGTTCTGGCATGTCTGAGATGTGGTTCCGGCCGGCCCGACAGGTGTTTCCACAGTGTCCGCCAAGTGGTACTGGCGTAGTTGGCATGTGATTTTGGCATGACCGGCAGGTGGTTCCAGCAAGCCCGGCAGGTGATTCCGAAGTGTTCCCCAACTGGTTGTGGCGTAGCCGGCAGGTGATTTTTGCGTGTCCGGCAGGTGGTTCTGGCGAGTCGAGCAGGTGGTTCCGGCGTGCTCGGCAGGTGCTTCCGGGGTCATTGGCACGTGGTTCTGGCATATCTGAGAGGTGGTTCCGGCATGCCCGGCAGGTGATTCCGGAGTGTTCGCCAAGTGTTTCCGGCGTAGCCGGCCGGTGATTTTGCATGTCCAGCGGTCGTTCCGGCGGGTCGAGCCGGTGGTTCCGGCGTGTCCGGCAGGTGGTTCCGGTCTGTCCGGCAGGTGGTTCTGTGGTGTCCGGCACGAGGTTCAGTCTGAGAGGCTGTGCCGGCATGCCCCTCACGTGATTCCGGCTTGTCCCCGAAGTGGTGCTGGTGTAGCGGGCAGGTGATTTTGGCGTGTCCGGCAGGTGGTTCAGGCGAGTTGAGCAGGTGGTTGCGACGTGCTCGGCAGGTGCTTCCGGCGTCTCCGGCACGTGTTTCTGGCACATCTGACTGGTGGTTCCGGCATGCCCAAAAGTTGATTCCGGTCTGTCCGGTAGGTGGTTCCGGCGTGCACGGCACGTGGTTCTGGTACGTGTCAGAGGTGGTTGCGTATGCCCAGCAGGTGATTCCGGACTGTCCGCCACGTGCTTCTGGCACGTCTGAGAGGTGGTTCCAACATGCCCGGCAGGTCATTTCGGAGAGTCGTCCAAGTGGTTCTGGCGTAGCCCGCAGGTGATTTTGGCGTGTCCGGCAGGTGGTTCCGCCGTGCTCGGCAGGTGGTTCAGGCATGGCCGTCACGTGGTTCCAGTCTGTCCAGGACGTGTTTCCAGCTTCTCCGGCAGGTGGTTCTGGTACGTCTGAGAGGTGGTTCCGCCATGGCTGGCAGGTGATCCCGGACTGTCCCCCAGGTGGTTCTGGCATAGCCAGCAGTTGATATTGGCCTGTCCGGCAGGTGGTTCCAGCGAGTCGAACAGGTGGCTCCGGCGTTCTTGGCAGGTGCTTCCGGTCTGTCCGGTAGGTGTTTCCGGCGTGTCTGGCACGTGCTTCCGGCACGTCTGAGAGGTGGTTCCGTCATGCGCGGCAGGTGATTCCGGAGTGTCCGCCAGGTGGTTCTGGCGTACCCAGCAGGTGATTTTGGCGTGTCCGGCAGGTGTTTCTGGCGAGTCGAGCAGGTGGCTCCGGCATGCTCGGCAGGTGCTTCCGGCGTCTCCGGCACTTGGTTCTGGTGTGTCTGAGAGCTGGTTCCGGCATGTCCGGCAGATGATTCCGGAGTGTCCGCCAAGTGGTTCTGGCATACCCAGCAGGTGATTTTGGCGTGTCAGGGAGGTGGTACCGGTGAGTCGAGCAGGTGGTTCCGGCGTGCTCAGCAGGTGGTTCAGGCGGTTCTGGCAGGTGGTATCCGTCTGTTCGGGGTGTGGTTCCAGCATCTCATGAACACGTTTCTGGCACGTCTGAGATGTGGTTCCAGCCGGCCCGACAGGTGTTTCCGCAGTGTCCGCCAAGCGGTTCTGGCGTAGTTGGCAGGTGATTTTGGCATGACTGGCAGGTGGTTCCAGCAAGCCTGGCAGGTGATTCCAAAGTGTTCACCAACTGGTTGTGGCGTAGCCGGCAGGTGATTTTTGCGTGATCGGCAGGTGGTTCTGGCGAGTCGAGCAGGTGGTTCCGGCGTGCTCGGCTGGTGCTTCCGGGGTCATTGGCACGGGGTTCTGGCATGTCTGAGAGGTGGTTCTTGCATGCCCGGCACGTGATTCCGGAGTGTTCGCCAAGTGGTTCTGGGATAGTCGGCAGGTGATTTTGGCATGTCTGGCAGGTGGTTCAGGCGAGTTGAGCAGGTGGTTCCAACGTGCTTGGCAGGTGCTTCAGGCGTCTCCGGCACGTGTTTCTGGCACATCTGACAGGTGGTTCCGGCATGCCCAAAAGGTGATTCCGGTCTGTCCGGTAGGTGGTTCCAGCCTGCATGGCATGTGGTTCTGGTACGTCTCAGAGGTGGTTGCGCATGCCCAACAGGTGATTCCGGACTGTCCGCCACATGGTTCTGGCACGTCTGAGAGGTGGTTCCGGCATGCCCGGCAGGTCATCCCAGAGAGTCCTCCAAGTGGTTCTGGCATAACACGCAGGTGATTTTGGCGTGTCAGGCAGGTTGTTCCGTTGTGCTTGGCAGGTGGTTCAGGCTTGGCCGGCAGGTGGTTCCAGACTGTCCAGGACGTGATTCCAGCTTCTCCGGCAGGTGGTTCTGGTACGTCTGAGAGGTGGTTCCGCCATGGCTGGCAGGTGATTCCGGACCGTCCCCCAGGTGGTTCTGGCATAGCCAGGAGTTGATATTGGCCTGTCCGGCAGGTGGTTCCAGCGAGTCGGACAGGTGGCTCTGGCGTGCTCGGCAGGTGGTTCCGGTCTGTCCGGTAGGTCATTCCGGCGTGTCCGGCACGTGCTTCCGGCACGTCTGAGAGGTGGTTCCGGCATGCGCGACAGGTGATTTCGGAGTGTCCGCCAGGTGGTTCTGGCGTACCCGGAAGGTGATATTGGCGTGTCCGGCAGGTGTTTCTGGCGAGTCGAGCAGGTGGCTCCGGCATGCTCGGCAGGTGCTTCCGGCGTCTCCGGCACGTGGTTCTGGTGTGTCTGAGAGCTGGTTCCGGCATGTCCGGCAGATGATTCCGGAGTGTCCGCCAAGTGGTTCTGGCATACCCAGCAGGTGATTTTGGCGTGTCAGGGAGGTGGTACCGGTGAGTCGAGCAGGTGGTTCCAGCGTGCTCAGCAGGTGGTTCAGGCGGTTCTGGCAGGTGGTATCCGTCTGTTCGGGGTGTGGTTCCAGCATCTCATGAACACGTTTCTGGCACGTCTGAGATGTGGTTCCAGCCGGCCCGACAGGTGTTTCCGCAGTGTCCGCCAAGCGGTTCTGGCATAGTTGGCAGGTGATTTTGGCATGACTGGCAGGTGGTTCCAGCAAGCCTGGCAGGTGATTCCAAAGTGTTCACCAACTGGTTGTGGCGTAGCCGGCAGGTGATTTTTGCGTGATCGGCAGGTGGTTCTGGCGAGTCTAGCAGGTGGTTCCGGCGTGCTCGGCTGGTGCTTCCGGGGTCATTGGCACGGGGTTCTGGCATGTCTGAGAGGTGGTTCCTGCATGCCCGGCAAGTGATTCCGGAGTGTTCGCCAAGTGGTTCTGGCATAGTCGGCAGGTGATTTTGGCATGTCCGGCAGGTGGTTCAGGCGAGTTGAGCAGGTGGTTCCAACGTGCTTGGCAGGTGCTTCCGGCGTCTCCGGCACGTGTTTCTGGCACATCTGACAGGTGGTTCCGGCATGCCCGAAAGGTGATTCCGGTCTGTCCGGTAGGTGGTTCCAGCCGGGACGGCATGTGGTTCTGGTACGTCTCAGAGGTGGTTGCGCATGCCCAACAGGTGATTCCGGACTGTCCGCCACATGGTTCTGGCACGTCTGAGAGGTGGTTCCGGCATGCCCGGCAGGTCATCCCAGAGAGTCCTCCAAGTGGTTCTGGCATAACACGCAGGTGATTTTGGCGTGTCTGGCAGGTTGTTCCGTTGTGCTTGGCAGGTGGTTCAGGCTTGGCCGGCAGGTGGTTCCAGACTGTCCAGGACGTGTTTCCAGCTTCTCCGGCAGGTGGTTCTGGTACGTCTGAGAGGTGGTTCCGCCATGGCTGTCAGGCGATTCCGGACCGTCCCCCAGGTGGTTCTGGCATAGCCAGCAGTTGATATTGGCCTGTCCGGCAGGTGGTTCCAGCGAGTCGAACAGGTGGCTCCGGCGTGCTCGGCAGGTGGTTCCGGTCTGTCCGGTAGGTTATTCCGGCGTGTCCGGCACGTGATTCCGGCACGTCTGAGAGGTGGTTCCGGCATGCGCGACAGGTGGTTTCGGAGTGTCCGCCAGGTGGTTCTGGCGTACCCGGCAGGTGATTTTGGCGTGTCCGGCAGGTGTTTCTGGCGAGTCGAGCAGGTGGCTCCGGCATGCTCGGCAGGTGCTTCCGGCGTCTCCGGCACGTGGTTCTGGTGTGTCTGAGAGCTGGTTCCGGCATGTCCGGCAGATGATTCCGGAGTGCCCGCCAAGTGGTTCTGGCATACCCGGCTGGTGATTTGGGCATGTCAGGTAGGTGGTTCCGGCGAGTCGAGCAGGTGGCTCCGGCGTGCTCGGCAGGTTGTTCAGACGGGTCTGGCAGGTGTTTTCCGTCTGTTCTGGGTGTGGTTCCAGCATCTCATGCACATGGTTCTGGCACGTCTGAGATGTGGTTCCGGCCGGCCCGACAGGTGTTTCCACAGTGTCCGCCAAGTGGTACTGGCGTAGTTGGCAGGTGATTTTGGCATGACCGGCAGGTGGTTCCAGCAAGCCCGGCAGGTGATTCCGAAGTGTTCCCCAACTGGTTGTGGCGTAGCCGGCAGGTGATTTTTGCGTGTCCGGCAGGTGGTTCTGGCGAGTCGAGCAGGTGGTTCCGGCGTGCTCGGCAGGTGCTTCCGGGGTCATTGGCACGTGGTTCTGGCATATCTGAGAGGTGGTTCCGGCATGCCCGGCAGGTGATTCCAGAGTGTTCGCCAAGTGTTTCCGGCGTAGCCGGCAGGTGATTTTGCATGTCCAGCGGTCGTTCCGGCGGGTCGAGCCGGTGGTTCCGGCGTGTCCGGCAGGTGGTTCCGGTCTGTCCGGCAGGTGGTTCTGTGGTGTCCGGCACGAGGTTCAGTCTGAGAGGCTGTGCCGGCCTGCCCCTCACGTGATTCCGGCTTGTCCCCGAAGTGGTGCTGGTGTAGCGGGCAGGTGATTTTGGCGTGTCCGGCAGGTGGTTCAGGCGAGTTGAGCAGGTGGTTGCGACGTGCTCGTCAGGTGCTTCCGGCGTCTCCGGCACGTGTTTCTGGCACATCTGACTGGTGGTTCCGGCATGCCCAAAAGTTGATTCCGGTCTGTCCGGTAGGTGGTTCCGGCGTGCACGGCACGTGGTTCTGGTACGTGTCAGAGGTGGTTGCGTATGCCCAACAGGTGATTCCGGACTGTCCGCCACGTGCTTCTGGCACATCTGAGACGTGGTTCCAACATGCCCGGCAGGTCATTTCTGAGAGTCGTCCAAGTGGTTCTGGCGTAGCCCGCAGGTGATTTTGGCGTGTCCGGCAGGTGGTTCCGCCGTGCTCGGCAGGTGGTTCAGGCATGGCCGTCACGTGGTTCCAGTCTGTCCAGGACGTATTTCCAGCTTCTCCGGCAGGTGGTTCTGGTACGTCTGAGAGGTGGTTCCGCCATGGCTGGCAGGTGATCCCGGACTGTCCCCCAGGTGGTTCTGGCATAGCCAGCAGTTGATATTGGCCTGTCCGGCAGGTGGTTCCAGCGAGTCGAACAGGTGGCTCCGGCGTTCTTGGCAGGTGCTTCCGGTCTGTCCGGTAGGTGTTTCCGGCGTGTCTGGCACGTGCTTCCGGCACGTCTGAGAGGTGGTTCCGTCATGCGCGGCAGGTGATTCCGTAGTGTCCGCCAGGTGGTTCTGGCATACCCAGCAGGTGATTTTGGCGTGTCCGGCAGGTGTTTCTGGCGAGTCGAGCAGGTGGCTCCGGCATGCTCGGCAGGTGCTTCCGGCGTCTCCGGCACTTGGTTCTGGTGTGTCTGAGAGCTGGTTCCGGCATGTCCGGCAGATGATTCCGGAGTGTCCGCCAAGTGGTTCTGGCATACCCAGCAGGTGATTTTGGCGTGTCAGGGAGGTGGTACCGGTGAGTCGAGCAGGTGGTTCCGGCGTGCTCAGCAGGTGGTTCAGGCGGTTCTGGCAGGTGGTATCCGTCTGTTCGGGGTGTGGTTCCAGCATCTCATGAACACGTTTCTGGCACGTCTGAGATGTGGTTCCAGCCGGCCCGACAGGTGTTTCCGCAGTGTCCGCCAAGCGGTTCTGGCGTAGTTGGCAGGTGATTTTGGCATGACTGGCAGGTGGTTCCAGCAAGCCTGGCAGGTGATTCCAAAGTGTTCACCAACTGGTTGTGGCGTAGCCGGCAGGTGATTTTTGCGTGATCGGCAGGTGGTTCTGGCGAGTCGAGCAGGTGGTTCCGGCGTGCTCGGCTGGTGCTTCCGGGGTCATTGGCACGGGGTTCTGGCATGTCTGAGAGGTGGTTCTTGCATGCCCGGCACGTGATTCCGGAGTGTTCGCCAAGTGGTTCTGGGATAGTCGGCAGGTGATTTTGGCATGTCTGGCAGGTGGTTCAGGCGAGTTGAGCAGGTGGTTCCAACGTGCTTGGCAGGTGCTTCAGGCGTCTCCGGCACGTGTTTCTGGCACATCTGACAGGTGGTTCCGGCATGCCCAAAAGGTGATTCCGGTCTGTCCGGTAGGTGGTTCCAGCCTGCACGGCATGTGGTTCTGGTACGTCTCAGAGGTGGTTGCGCATGCCCAACAGGTGATTCCGGACTGTCCGCCACATGGTTCTGGCACGTCTGAGAGGTGGTTCCGGCATGCCCGGCAGGTCATCCCAGAGAGTCCTCCAAGTGGTTCTGGCATAACACGCAGGTGATTTTGGCGTGTCAGGCAGGTTGTTCCGTTGTGCTTGGCAGGTGGTTCAGGCTTGGCCGGCAGGTGGTTCCAGACTGTCCAGGACGTGATTCCAGCTTCTCCGGCAGGTGGTTCTGGTACGTCTGAGAGGTGGTTCTGCCATGGCTGGCAGGTGATTCCGGACCGTCCCCCAGGTGGTTCTGGCATAGCCAGGAGTTGATATTGGCCTGTCCGGCAGGTGGTTCCAGCGAGTCGGACAGGTGGCTCTGGCGTGCTCGGCAGGTGGTTCCGGTCTGTCCGGTAGGTCATTCCGGCGTGTCCGGCACGTGCTTCCGGCACGTCTGAGAGGTGGTTCCGGCATGCACGACAGGTGATTTCGGAGTGTCCGCCAGGTGGTTCTGGCGTACCCGGAAGGTGATATTGGCGTGTCCGGCAGGTGTTTCTGGCGAGTCGAGCAGGTGGCTCCGGCATGCTCGGCAGGTGCTTCCGGCGTCTCCGGCACGTGGTTCTGGTGTGTCTGAGAGCTGGTTCCGGCATGTCCGGCAGATGATTCCGGAGTGTCCGCCAAGTGGTTCTGGCATACCCAGCAGGTGATTTTGGCGTGTCAGGGAGGTGGTACCGGTGAGTCGAGCAGGTGGTTCCGGCGTGCTCAGCAGGTGGTTCAGGCGGTTCTGGCAGGTGGTATCCGTCTGTTCGGGGTGTGGTTCCAGCATCTCATGAACACGTTTCTGGCACGTCTGAGATGTGGTTCCAGCCGGCCCGACAGGTGTTTCCGCAGTGTCCGCCAAGCGGTTCTGGCGTAGTTGGCAGGTGATTTTGGCATGACTGGCAGGTGGTTCCAGCAAGCCTGGCAGGTGATTCCAAAGTGTTCACCAACTGGTTGTGGCGTAGCCGGCAGGTGATTTTTGCGTGATCGGCAGGTGGTTCTGGCGAGTCTAGTAGGTGGTTCCGGCGTGCTCGGCTGGTGCTTCCGGGGTCATTGGCACGGGGTTCTGGCATGTCTGAGAGGTGGTTCCTGCATGCCCGGCAAGTGATTCCGGAGTGTTCGCCAAGTGGTTCTGGCATAGTCGGCAGGTGATTTTGGCATGTCCGGCAGGTGGTTCAGGCGAGTTGAGCAGGTGGTTCCAACGTGCTTGGCAGGTGCTTCCGGCGTCTCCGGCACGTGTTTCTGGCACATCTGACAGGTGGTTCCGGCATGCCCGAAAGGTGATTCCGGTCTGTCCGGTAGGTGGTTCCAGCCGGGACGGCATGTGGTTCTGGTACGTCTCAGAGGTGGTTGCGCATGCCCAACAGGTGATTCCGGACTGTCCGCCACATGGTTCTGGCACGTCTGAGAGGTGGTTCCGGCATGCCCGGCAGGTCATCCCAGAGAGTCCTCCAAGTGGTTCTGGCATAACACGCAGGTGATTTTGGCGTGTCTGGCAGGTTGTTCCGTTGTGCTTGGCAGGTGGTTCAGGCTTGGCCGGCAGGTGGTTCCAGACTGTCCAGGACGTGTTTCCAGCTTCTCCGGCAGGTGGTTCTGGTACGTCTGAGAGGTGGTTCCGCCATGGCTGTCAGGCGATTCCGGACCGTCCCCCAGGTGGTTCTGGCATAGCCAGCAGTTGATATTGGCCTGTCCGGCAGGTGGTTCCAGCGAGTCGAACAGGTGGCTCCGGCGTGCTCGGCAGGTGGTTCCGGTCTGTCCGGTAGGTTATTCCGGCGTGTCCGGCACGTGATTCCGGCACGTCTGAGAGGTGGTTCCGGCATGCGCGACAGGTGGTTTCGGAGTGTCCGCCAGGTGGTTCTGGCGTACCCGGCAGGTGATTTTGGCGTGTCCGGCAGGTGTTTCTGGCGAGTCGAGCAGGTGGCTCCGGCATGCTCGGCAGGTGCTTCCGGCGTCTCCGGCACGTGGTTCTGGTGTGTCTGAGAGCTGGTTCCGGCATGTCCGGCAGATGATTCCGGAGTGCCCGCCAAGTGGTTCTGGCATACCCGGCTGGTGATTTGGGCATGTCAGGTAGGTGGTTCCGGCGAGTCGAGCAGGTGGCTCCGGCGTGCTCGGCAGGTTGTTCAGACGGGTCTGGCAGGTGTTTTCCGTCTGTTCTGGGTGTGGTTCCAGCATCTCATGCACATGGTTCTGGCACGTCTGAGATGTGGTTCCGGCCGGCCCGACAGGTGTTTCCACAGTGTCCGCCAAGTGGTACTGGCGTAGTTGGCAGGTGATTTTGGCATGACCGGCAGGTGGTTCCAGCAAGCCCGGCAGGTGATTCCGAAGTGTTCCCCAACTGGTTGTGGCGTAGCCGGCAGGTGATTTTTGCGTGTCCGGCAGGTGGTTCTGGCGAGTCGAGCAGGTGGTTCCGGCGTGCTCGGCAGGTGCTTCCGGGGTCATTGGCACGTGGTTCTGGCATATCTGAGAGGTGGTTCCGGCATGCCCGGCAGGTGATTCCGGAGTGTTCGCCAAGTGTTTGCGGCGTAGCCGGCAGGTGATTTTGCATGTCCAGCGGTCGTTCCGGCGGGTCGAGCCAGTGGTTCCGGCGTGTCCGGCAGGTGGTTCCGGTCTGTCCGGCAGGTGGTTCTGTGGTGTCCGGCACGAGGTTCAGTCTGAGAGGCTGTGCCGGCCTGCCCCTCACGTGATTCCGGCTTGTCCCTGAAGTGGTGCTGGTGTAGCGGGCAGGTGATTTTGGCGTGTCCGGCAGGTGGTTCAGGCGAGTTGAGCAGGTGGTTGCGACGTGCTCGTCAGGTGCTTCCGGCGTCTCCGGCACGTGTTTCTGGCACATCTGACTGGTGGTTCCGGCATGCCCAAAAGTTGATTCCGGTCTGTCCGGTAGGTGGTTCCGGCGTGCACGGCACGTGGTTCTGGTACGTGTCAGAGGTGGTTGCGTATGCCCAACAGGTGATTCCGGACTGTCCGCCACGTGCTTCTGGCACATCTGAGACGTGGTTCCAACATGCCCGGCAGGTCATTTCTGAGAGTCGTCCAAGTGGTTCTGGCGTAGCCCGCAGGTGATTTTGGCGTGTCCGGCAGGTGGTTCCGCCGTGCTCGGCAGGTGGTTCAGGCATGGCCGTCACGTGGTTCCAGTCTGTCCAGGACGTATTTCCAGCTTCTCCGGCAGGTGGTTCTGGTACGTCTGAGAGGTGGTTCCGCCATGGCTGGCAGGTGATCCCGGACTGTCCCCCAGGTGGTTCTGGCATAGCCAGCAGTTGATATTGGCCTGTCCGGCAGGTGGTTCCAGCGAGTCGAACAGATGGCTCCGGCGTTCTTGGCAGGTGGTTCCGGTCTGTCCGGTAGGTGTTTCCGGCGTGTCTGGCACGTGCTTCCGGCACGTCTGAGAGGTGGTTCCGTCATGCGCGGCAGGTGATTCCGTAGTGTCCGCCAGGTGGTTCTGGCATACCCGGCAGGTGATTTTGGCGTGTCCGGCAGGTGTTTCTGGCGAGTCGAGCAGGTGGCTCCGGCATGCTCGGCAGGTGCTTCCGGCGTCTCCGGCACTTGGTTCTGGTGTGTCTGAGAGCTGGTTCCGGCATGTCCGGCAGATGATTCCGGAGTGTCCGCCAAGTGGTTCTGGCATACCCAGCAGGTGATTTTGGCGTGTCAGGGAGGTGGTACCGGTGAGTCGAGCAGGTGGTTCCGGCGTGCTCAGCAGGTGGTTCAGGCGGTTCTGGCAGGTGGTATCCGTCTGTTCGGGGTGTGGTTCCAGCATCTCATGAACACGTTTCTGGCACGTCTGAGATGTGGTTCCAGCCGGCCCGACAGGTGTTTCCGCAGTGTCCGCCAAGCGGTTCTGGCGTAGTTGGCAGGTGATTTTGGCATGACTGGCAGGTGGTTCCAGCAAGCCTGGCAGGTGATTCCAAAGTGTTCACCAACTGGTTGTGGCGTAGCCGGCAGGTGATTTTTGCGTGATCGGCAGGTGGTTCTGGCGAGTCGAGCAGGTGGTTCCGGCGTGCTCGGCTGGTGCTTCCGGGGTCATTGGCACGGGGTTCTGGCATGTCTGAGAGGTGGTTCTTGCATGCCCGGCACGTGATTCCGGAGTGTTCGCCAAGTGGTTCTGGGATAGTCGGCAGGTGATTTTGGCATGTCTGGCAGGTGGTTCAGGCGAGTTGAGCAGGTGGTTCCAACGTGCTTGGCAGGTGCTTCAGGCGTCTCCGGCACGTGTTTCTGGCACATCTGACAGGTGGTTCCGGCATGCCCAAAAGGTGATTCCGGTCTGTCCGGTAGGTGGTTCCAGCCTGCACGGCATGTGGTTCTGGTACGTCTCAGAGGTGGTTGCGCATGCCCAACAGGTGATTCCGGACTGTCCGCCACATGGTTCTGGCACGTCTGAGAGGTGGTTCCGGCATGCCCGGCAGGTCATCCCAGAGAGTCCTCCAAGTGGTTCTGGAATAACACGCAGGTGATTTTGGCGTGTCAGGCAGGTTGTTCCGTTGTGCTTGGCAGGTGGTTCAGGCTTGGCCGGCAGGTGGTTCCAGACTGTCCAGGACGTGATTCCAGCTTCTCCGGCAGGTGGTTCTGGTACGTCTGAGAGGTGGTTCCGCCATGGCTGGCAGGTGATTCCGGACCGTCCCCCAGGTGGTTCTGGCATAGCCAGGAGTTGATATTGGCCTGTCCGGCAGGTGGTTCCAGCGAGTCGGACAGGTGGCTCTGGCGTGCTCGGCAGGTGGTTCCGGTCTGTCCGGTAGGTCATTCCGGCGTGTCCGGCACGTGCTTCCGGCACGTCTGAGAGGTGGTTCCGGCATGCGCGACAGGTGATTCCGGAGTGTCCGCCAGGTGGTTCTGGCGTACCCGGCAGGTGATTTTGGCATGTCCGGCAGGTGTTTCTGGCGAGTCGAGCAGGTGGCTCCGCTATTCTCGGCAGGTGCTTCCGGCGTCTCCGGCACGTGGTTCTGGTGTGTCTGAGAGCTGGTTCCGGCATGTCCGGCAGATGATTCCGGAGTGTCCGCCAAGTGGTTCTGGCATACCCAGCAGGTGATTTTGGCGTGTCAGGGAGGTGGTACCGATGAGTCGAGCAGGTGGTTCCGGCGTGCTCAGCAGGTGGTTCAGGCGGTTCTGGCAGGTGGTATCCGTCTGTTCGGGGTGTGGTTCCAGCATCTCATGAACACGTTTCTGGCACGTCTGAGATGTGGTTCCAGCCGGCCCGACAGGTGTTTCCGCAGTGTCCGCCAAGCGGTTCTGGCGTAGTTGGCAGGTGATTTTGGCATGACTGGCAGGTGGTTCCAGCAAGCCTGGCAGGCGATTCCAAAGTGTTCACCAACTGGTTGTGGCGTAGCCGGCAGGTGATTTTTGCGTGATCGGCAGGTGGTTCTGGCGAGTCGAGCAGGTGGTTCCGGCGTGCTCGGCTGGTGCTTCCGGGGTCATTGGCACGGGGTTCTGGAATGTCTGAGAGGTGGTTCCTGCATGCCCAGCAAGTGATTCCGGAGTGTTCGCCAAGTGGTTCTGGCATAGTCGGCAGGTGATTTTGGCATGTCCGGCAGGTGGTTCAGGCGAGTTGAGCAGGTGGTTCCAACGTGCTTGGCAGGTGCTTCCGGTGTCTCCGGCACGTGTTTCTGGCACATCTGACAGGTGGTTCCGGCATGCCCGAAAGGTGATTCCGGTCTGTCCGGTAGGTGGTTCCAGCCGGCACGGCATGTGGTTCTGGTACGTCTCAGAGGTGGTTGCGCATACCCAACAGGTGATTCCGGACTGTCCGCCACATGGTTCTGGCACGTCTGAGAGGTGCTTCCGGCATGCCCGGCAGGTCATCCCAGAGAGTCCTCCAAGTGGTTCTGGCATATCACGCAGGTGATTTTGGCGTGTCAGGTAGGTTGTTCCGTTGTGCTTGGCAGGTGGTTCAGGCTTGGCCGGCAGGGGGTTCCAGACTGTCCAGGACGTGTTTCCAGCTTCTCCGGCAGGTGGTTCTGGTACGTCTGAGAGGTGGTTCCGCCATGGCTGGCAGGTGATTCCGGACCGTCCCCCAGGTGGTTCTGGCATAGCCAGCAGTTGATATTGGCCTGTCCGGCATGTCGTTCCAGCGAGTCGAACAGGTGGCTCCGGCGTGCTCGGCACGTGGTTCCGGTCTGTTCGGTAGGTTATTCCGGCGTGTCCAGCACGTGCTTCCGACACGTCTGAGAGGTGGTTCCCCCAGGCGCGAGAGGTGATTTCGGAGTGTCCGCCAGGTGGTTCTGGCGTACCCAGCAGGTGATTTTGGTGTGTCCGGCAGGTGTTTTTGGCGAGTCGAGCAGGTGGCTCCGGCATGCTCGGCAGGTGCTTCTGGCGTCTCCGGCACGTGGTTCTGGTGTGTCTGAGAGCTGGTTCCGGCATGTCCGGCAGATGATTCCGGAGTGTCCGCCAAGTGGTTCTGGCATACCCGGCTGGTGATTTGGGCCTGTCAGTTAGGTGGCTCCGGCGTGCTCGGCACGTTGTTCAGACTGGTCTTGCAGGTGTTTTCCGTCTGTTCGGGGTGTGGTTCTAGCATCTCATGCACATGGTTCTGGCACGTCTGAGATGCGGTTCCGGCCGGCCCGACAGGTGTTTCCACAGTGTCCGCCAAGTGGTACTGGCGTAGTTGGCAGGTGATTTTGGCATGACCGGCAGGTGGTTCCAGCAAGCCCGGCAGGTGATTCCGAAGTGTTCCCCAACTGGTTGTGGCGTAGCCGGCAGGTGATTTTTGCGTGTCCGGCAGGTGGTTCTGGCGAGTCGACCAGGTGGTTCCGGCGTGCTCGGCAGGTGCTTCCGGGGTCATTGGCACGTGGTTCTGGCATATCTGAGAGGTGTTTCCGGCATGCCCGGCAGATGATTCCGGAGTGTTCGCCAAGTGTTTCCGGCGTAGCCGGCAGGTGATTTTGCATGTCCAGCGGTCGTTCCGGCGGGTCGAGCCGGTGGTTCCGGCGTGTCCGGCAGGTGGTTCCGGTCTGTCCGGCAGGTGGTTGTGTGGTGTGCGGCACGAGGTTCAGTCTGAGAGGCTGTGCCGGAATGCCCCTCACGTGATTCCGGCTTGTCCCCGAAGTGGTGCTGGTGTAGCGGGCAGGTGATTTTGGCGTGTCCGGCAGGTGGTTCAGGCGAGTTGAGCAGCTGGTTGCGACGTGCTCGGCAGGTGCTTCCGGCGTCTCCGGCACGTGTTTCTGGCACATCTGACTGGTGGTTCCGGCATGCCCAAAAGTTGATTCCGGTCTGTCCGGTAGGTGGTTCCGGCGTGCACGGCACGTGGTTCTGGTACGTGTCAGAGGTGGTTGCGTACGCCCAGCAGGTGATTCCCGACTGTCCGCCACGTGCTTCTGGCACGTCTGAGAGGTGGTTCCAACATGCCCGGCAGGTCATTTCGGAGAGTCGTCCAAGTGGTTCTGGCGTAGCCCGCAGGTGATTTTGGCGTGTCCGGCAGGTGGTTCCGCCGTGCTCGGCAGGTGGTTCAGGCATGGCCGTCACGTGGTTCCAGTCTGTCCAGGACGTGTTTCCAGCTTCTCCGGCAGGTGGTTCTGGTACGTCTGAGAGGTGGTTCCGCCATGGCTGGCAGGTGATCCCGGACTGTCCCCCAGGTGGTTCTGGCATAGCCAGCAGTTGATATTGGCCTGTCCGGCAGGTGGTTCCAGCGAGTCGAACAGGTGGCTCCGGCGTTCTTGGCAGGTGGTTCCGGTCTGTCCGGTAGGTGTTTCCGGCGTGTCTGGCACGTGCTTCCGGCACGTCTGAGAGGTGGTTCCGTCATGCGCGGCAGGTGATTCCGGAGTGTCCGCCAGGTGGTTCTGGCGTACCCAGCAGGTGATTTTGGCGTGTCCGGCAGGTGTTTCTGGCGAGTCGAGCAGGTGGCTCCGGCATGCTCGGCAGGTGCTTCCGGCGTCTCCGGCACTTGGTTTTGGTGTGTCTGAGAGCTGGTTCCGGCATGTCCGGCAGATGATTCCGGAGTGTCCGCCAAGTGGTTCTGGCATACCCAGCAGGTGATTTTGGCGTGTCAGGGAGGTGGTACCGGTGAGTCGAGCAGGTGGTTCCGGCGTGCTCAGCAGGTGGTTCAGGCGGTTCTGGCAGGTGGTATCCGTCTGTTCGGGGTGTGGTTCCAGCATCTCATGAACACGTTTCTGGCAAGTCTGAGATTTGGTTCCAGCCGGCCCGACAGGTGTTTCCGCAGTGTCCGCCAAGCGGTTCTGGCGTAGTTGGCAGGTGATTTTGGCATGACTGGCAGGTGGTTCCAGCAAGCCTGGCAGGTGATTCCAAAGTGTTCACCAACTGGTTGTGGCGTAGCCGGCAGGTGATTTTTGCGTGATCGGCAGGTGGTTCTGGCGAGTCGAGCAGGTGGTTCCGGCGTGCTCGGCTGGTGCTTCCGGGGTCATTGGCACGGGGTTCTGGCATGTCTGAGAGGTGGTTCCTGCATGCCCGGCAAGTGATTCCGGAGTGTTCGCCAAGTGGTTCTGGCATAGTCGGCAGGTGATTTTGGCATGTCCGGCAGGTGGTTCAGGCGAGTTGAGCAGGTGGTTCCAACGTGCTTGGCAGGTGCTTCCGGCGTCTTCGGCACGTGTTTCTGGCACATCTGACAGGTGGTTCCGGCATGCCCGAAAGGTGATTCCGGTCTGTCCGGTAGGTGGTTCCAGCCAGCACGGCATGTGGTTCTGGTACGTCTCAGAGGTGGTTGCGCATGCCCAACAGGTGATTCCAGACTGTCCGCCACATGGTTCTGGCACGTCTGAGAGGTGGTTCCGGCATGCCCGGCAGGTCATCCCAGAGAGTCCTCCAAGTGGTTCTGGCATAACACGCAGGTGATTTTGGCGTGTCAGGCAGGTTGTTCCGTTGTGCTTGGCAGGTGGTTCAGGCTTGGCCGGCAGGTGGTTCCAGACTGTCCAGGACGTGTTTCCAGCTTCTCCGGCAGGTGGTTCTGGTACGTCTGAGAGGTGGTTCCGCCATGGCTGGCAGGTGATTGCGGACCGTCCCCCAGGTGGTTCTGGCATAGCCAGCAGTTGATATTGGCCTGTCCGGCAGGTGGTTCCAGCGAGTCGAACAGGTGGCTCCGGCGTACTCGGCAGGTGGTTGCGGTGTGTCCGGTAGGTCATTCCGGCGTGTCCGGCACGTGCTTCCTGCACGTCTGAGAGGTGGTTCCGGCATGCGCGACAGGTGGTTTCGGAGTGTCCGCCAGGTGGTTCTGGCGTACCCGGCAGGTGATTTTGGCGTGTCCGGCAGGTGTTTCTGGCGAGTCGAGCAGGTGGCTCCGGCATGCTCGGCAGGTGCTTCCGGCGTCTCCGGCACATGGTTCTGGTGTGTCTGAGAGCTGGTTCCGGCAAGTCCGGCAGATGATTCCGGAGTTTTCCGCCAAGTGGTTCTGGCATACCCGGCTGGTGATTTGGGCATGTCAGGTAGGTGGCTCCGGCGTGCTCGGCAGGTTGTTCAGACGGGTCTGGCAGGTGTTTTCCGTCTGTTCTGGGTGTGGTTCCAGCATCTCATGCACATGGTTCTGGCACGTCTGAGATGTGGTTCCGGCCGGCCCGACAGGTGTTTCCACAGTGTCCGCCAAGTGGTACTGGCGTAGTTGGCAGGTGATTTTGGCATGACCGGCAGGTGGTTCCAGCAAGCCCGGCAGGTGATTCCGAAGTGTTCCCCAACTGGTTGTGGCGTAGCCGGCAGGTGATTTTTGCGTGTCCGGCAGGTGGTTCTGGCGAGTCGAGCAGGTGGTTCCGGCGTGCTCGGCAGGTGCTTCCGGGGTCATTGGCACGTGGTTCTGGCATATCTGAGAGGTGGTTCCGGCATGCCCGGCAGGTGATTCCGGAGTGTTCGCCAAGTGTTTCCGGCGTAGCCGGCAGGTGATTTTGCATGTCCAGTGGTCGTTCCGGCGGGTCGAGCCGGTGGTTCCGGCGTGTCCGGCAGGTGGTTCCGGTCTGTCCGGCAGGTGGTTCTGTGGTGTCCGGCACGAGGTTCAGTCTGAGAGGCTGTGCCGGCATGCCCCTCACGTGATTCCGGCTTGTCCCCGAAGTGGTGCTGGTGTAGCGGGCAGGTGATTTTGGCGTGTCCGGCAGGTGGTTCAGGCGAGTTGAGCAGGTGGTTGCGACGTGCTCGGCAGGTGCTTCCGGCGTCTCCGGCACGTGTTTCTGGCACATCTGACTGGTGGTTCCGGCATGCCCAAAAGTTGATTCCGGTCTGTCCGGTAGGTGGTTCCGGCGTGCACGGCACGTGGTTCTGGTACGTGTCAGAGGTGGTTGCGTATGCCCAACAGGTGATTCCGGACTGTCCGCCACGTGCTTCTGGCACGTCTGAGAGGTGGTTCCAACATGCCCGGCAGGTCATTTCGGAGAGTCGTCCAAGTGGTTCTGGCGTAGCCCGCAGGTGATTTTGGCGTGTCCGGCAGGTGGTTCCGCCGTGCTCGGCAGGTGGTTCAGGCATGGCCGTCACGTGGTTCCAGTCTATCCAGGACGTGTTTCCAGCTTCTCCGGCAGGTGGTTCTGGTACGTCTGAGAGGTGGTTCCGCCATGGCTGGCAGGTGATTCCGGACCGTCCCCCAGGTGGTTCTGGCATAGCCAGCAGTTGATATTGGCCTGTCCGGCAGGTGGTTCCAGCGAGTCGAACAGGTGGCTCCGGCGTGCTCGGCAGGTGGTTCCGGTCTGTCCGGTAGGTGATTCCGGCGTGTCCGGCATGTGCTTCCGGCACGTCTGAGAGGTGGTTCCAGCATGCGCGACAGGTGATTCCGGAGTGTCCGCCAGGTGGTTCTGGCGTACCCGGCAGGTGATTTTGGCATGTCCGGCAGGTGTTTCTGGCGAGTCGAGCAGGTGGCTCCGCTATTCTCGGCAGGTGCTTCCGGCGTCTCCGGCACGTGGTTCTGGTGTGTCTGAGAGCTGGTTCCGGCATGTCCGGCAGATGATTCCGGAGTGTCCGCCAAGTGGTTCTGGCATACCCAGCAGGTGATTTTGGCGTGTCAGGGAGGTGGTACCGATGAGTCGAGCAGGTGGTTCCGGCGTGCTCAGCAGGTGGTTCAGGCGGTTCTGGCAGGTGGTATCCGTCTGTTCGGGGTGTGGTTCCAGCATCTCATGAACACGTTTCTGGCACGTCTGAGATGTGGTTCCAGCCGGCCCGACAGGTGTTTCCGCAGTGTCCGCCAAGCGGTTCTGGCGTAGTTGGCAGGTGATTTTGGCATGACTGGCAGGTGGTTCCAGCAAGCCTGGCAGGCGATTCCAAAGTGTTCACCAACTGGTTGTGGCGTAGCCGGCAGGTGATTTTTGCGTGATCGGCAGGTGGTTCTGGCGAGTCGAGCAGGTGGTTCCGGCGTGCTCGGCTGGTGCTTCCGGGGTCATTGGCACGGGGTTCTGGAATGTCTGAGAGGTGGTTCCTGCATGCCCAGCAAGTGATTCCGGAGTGTTCGCCAAGTGGTTCTGGCATAGTCGGCAGGTGATTTTGGCATGTCCGGCAGGTGGTTCAGGCGAGTTGAGCAGGTGGTTCCAACGTGCTTGGCAGGTGCTTCCGGTGTCTCCGGCACGTGTTTCTGGCACATCTGACAGGTGGTTCCGGCATGCCCGAAAGGTGATTCCGGTCTGTCCGGTAGGTGGTTCCAGCCGGCACGGCATGTGGTTCTGGTACGTCTCAGAGGTGGTTGCGCATACCCAACAGGTGATTCCGGACTGTCCGCCACATGGTTCTGGCACGTCTGAGAGGTGCTTCCGGCATGCCCGGCAGGTCATCCCAGAGAGTCCTCCAAGTGGTTCTGGCATATCACGCAGGTGATTTTGGCGTGTCAGGTAGGTTGTTCCGTTGTGCTTGGCAGGTGGTTCAGGCTTGGCCGGCAGGGGGTTCCAGACTGTCCAGGACGTGTTTCCAGCTTCTCCGGCAGGTGGTTCTGGTACGTCTGAGAGGTGGTTCCGCCATGGCTGGCAGGTGATTCCGGACCGTCCCCCAGGTGGTTCTGGCATAGCCAGCAGTTGATATTGGCCTGTCCGGCATGTCGTTCCAGCGAGTCGAACAGGTGGCTCCGGCGTGCTCGGCACGTGGTTCCGGTCTGTTCGGTAGGTTATTCCGGCGTGTCCAGCACGTGCTTCCGACACGTCTGAGAGGTGGTTCCCCCAGGCGCGAGAGGTGATTTCGGAGTGTCCGCCAGGTGGTTCTGGCGTACCCAGCAGGTGATTTTGGTGTGTCCGGCAGGTGTTTTTGGCGAGTCGAGCAGGTGGCTCCGGCATGCTCGGCAGGTGCTTCTGGCGTCTCCGGCACGTGGTTCTGGTGTGTCTGAGAGCTGGTTCCGGCATGTCCGGCAGATGATTCCGGAGTGTCCGCCAAGTGGTTCTGGCATACCCGGCTGGTGATTTGGGCCTGTCAGTTAGGTGGCTCCGGCGTGCTCGGCACGTTGTTCAGACTGGTCTTGCAGGTGTTTTCCGTCTGTTCGGGGTGTGGTTCTAGCATCTCATGCACATGGTTCTGGCACGTCTGAGATGCGGTTCCGGCCGGCCCGACAGGTGTTTCCACAGTGTCCGCCAAGTGGTACTGTCGTAGTTGGCAGGTGATTTTGGCATGACCGGCAGGTGGTTCCAGCAAGCCCGGCAGGTGATTCCGAAGTGTTCCCCAACTGGTTGTGGCGTAGCCGGCAGGTGATTTTTGCGTGTCCGGCAGGTGGTTCTGGCGAGTCGACCAGGTGGTTCCGGCGTGCTCGGCAGGTGCTTCCGGGGTCATTGGCACGTGGTTCTGGCATATCTGAGAGGTGTTTCCGGCATGCCCGGCAGATGATTCCGGAGTGTTCGCCAAGTGTTTCCGGCGTAGCCGGCAGGTGATTTTGCATGTCCAGCGGTCGTTCCGGCGGGTCGAGCCGGTGGTTCCGGCGTGTCCGGCAGGTGGTTCCGGTCTGTCCGGCAGGTGGTTGTGTGGTGTGCGGCACGAGGTTCAGTCTGAGAGGCTGTGCCGGAATGCCCCTCACGTGATTCCGGCTTGTCCCCGAAGTGGTGCTGGTGTAGCGGGCAGGTGATTTTGGCGTGTCCGGCAGGTGGTTCAGGCGAGTTGAGCAGCTGGTTGCGACGTGCTCGGCAGGTGCTTCCGGCGTCTCCGGCACGTGTTTCTGGCACATCTGACTGGTGGTTCCGGCATGCCCAAAAGTTGATTCCGGTCTGTCCGGTAGGTGGTTCCGGCGTGCACGGCACGTGGTTCTGGTACGTGTCAGAGGTGGTTGCGTACGCCCAGCAGGTGATTCCCGACTGTCCGCCACGTGCTTCTGGCACGTCTGAGAGGTGGTTCCAACATGCCCGGCAGGTCATTTCGGAGAGTCGTCCAAGTGGTTCTGGCGTAGCCCGCAGGTGATTTTGGCGTGTCCGGCAGGTGGTTCCGCCGTGCTCGGCAGGTGGTTCAGGCATGGCCGTCACGTGGTTCCAGTCTGTCCAGGACGTGTTTCCAGCTTCTCCGGCAGGTGGTTCTGGTACGTCTGAGAGGTGGTTCCGCCATGGCTGGCAGGTGATCCCGGACTGTCCCCCAGGTGGTTCTGGCATAGCCAGCAGTTGATATTGGCCTGTCCGGCAGGTGGTTCCAGCGAGTCGAACAGGTGGCTCCGGCGTTCTTGGCAGGTGGTTCCGGTCTGTCCGGTAGGTGTTTCCGGCGTGTCTGGCACGTGCTTCCGGCACGTCTGAGAGGTGGTTCCGTCATGCGCGGCAGGTGATTCCGGAGTGTCCGCCAGGTGGTTCTGGCGTACCCAGCAGGTGATTTTGGCGTGTCCGGCAGGTGTTTCTGGCGAGTCGAGCAGGTGGCTCCGGCATGCTCGGCAGGTGCTTCCGGCGTCTCCGGCACTTGGTTTTGGTGTGTCTGAGAGCTGGTTCCGGCATGTCCGGCAGATGATTCCGGAGTGTCCGCCAAGTGGTTCTGGCATACCCAGCAGGTGATTTTGGCGTGTCAGGGAGGTGGTACCGGTGAGTCGAGCAGGTGGTTCCGGCGTGCTCAGCAGGTGGTTCAGGCGGTTCTGGCAGGTGGTATCCGTCTGTTCGGGGTGTGGTTCCAGCATCTCATGAACACGTTTCTGGCAAGTCTGAGATTTGGTTCCAGCCGGCCCGACAGGTGTTTCCGCAGTGTCCGCCAAGCGGTTCTGGCGTAGTTGGCAGGTGATTTTGGCATGACTGGCAGGTGGTTCCAGCAAGCCTGGCAGGTGATTCCAAAGTGTTCACCAACTGGTTGTGGCGTAGCCGGCAGGTGATTTTTGCGTGATCGGCAGGTGGTTCTGGCGAGTCGAGCAGGTGGTTCCGGCGTGCTCGGCTGGTGCTTCCGGGGTCATTGGCACGGGGTTCTGGCATGTCT